>NW_003852413.1:27987628-28037352 GCF_000181295.1 Otolemur garnettii
TGGGGATTCGAACCCGCCACCTTAGGTGTACGTGGCTGGCGCCTTAGCCGGTTGAGCTATAGGCGCCGAGCCTGTTCCATTTTTCTACTGGAGAAATGGGTCAGAGAGTGAGTGAATCTCTAAGCCACCCTATTTAGAAGTGTCAGAAAAGGGCTGACTCCCTGGTCCACCAGCAAAGGTGAACAGTTCCTCTTCATCTGCTCTGAACCATGGCCATGGGCTCCTCCTCCTTTTCTTAGAACACCTGAGAAGCCTGCTGGGCATTCCACCTGCTCTTGTCTACTCTCTAAGGCCTGCCAGAGGGTCTGTTCTTCCATGAGCTGGGTATACACCAGATCCCATTAGGGAAGGAGCTGGTGTCCTCCTCTCTGTCACTGGGTGTGTAGCAGATAGACAGAAACACTGCTGATGGCCCTTGTCCATTCTGTCAACAGACGTGGACTCAAGACCCCCTTGTGTGCCCCATACAGCACTGGGCACTGAGAAGATAGGTCTGGATTGTGGATTCCACTCTCCTGTAGCTCACTGTCCAGTGGGTGTAGAGAAGAAATTGATTATCTATTATTACTGCAGCTACTGAACCCTATGTGCCAGCTACTACCCTAGGCACTGGGGGTCCTGAAATGAATAGAACAGCCCCAATCCCTGTCTTCAGGAAGCTCACATTCTTTTTTTTTTTTTTTTTAAGACAAGAGTCTCACTATGTCGTACTGGGTAGAGTGCTATGGTTTCACAGCTCATAGCAACCTCAAACTCTTGGACTTAAGTGATTCTCTTGCCTCAGCCTCCCAGGTAGCTGGGACTACAGGGGCCCACCATGATGCCCAGCTATTTTCTGGCTGTAGTTGTTATTGCTGTTTGGCAGGCCCAGGCTGGATTCAAACTTGCCAGCTCCAGTGTATGTGGCTGGTGCCCTAGCCACTGAGCTACAGGTGCTGAGCCAGGGAGCTCACATTCTAGAAGGGGGAGACAGAAAGTGACTAAAAGAAATAAGCAAGTGATATATCCTGAAGAAGGGAACATGTGTTATGGAAGAAGATAACTCGGGGAGGGGTCAGAGAGTGGGAATGTGGGGAATGCAATTATAATCACTAAACTTATTAGTGCTGTGACAGCTTGGGGGTTACAGAAGAGCAGAGAAGGGACTTCTGACCCCTCCCTCAGTTTTGTTACTCTTCTAGAGGGAGATGGGAACAGAAGTGGAGAACGTAGAGCACCTTCATCTCAGGCCACTGGTCTCCAACATTGTGGCAAAGAGCAGCCTTACTGGGGCCTTCGGAAATGGCCTCTGCTGTGCACCTGTGTCTGTGTGTACCCAGAACATGTGGGGACAGACCCTCTCACATCTGGACACGCACTTGCACGTCAATAGATACCCAATTACTGAGCACCAGTGCTATATCAAGTATCCTGTCCCCGACTTGGCGCCTGTGGCTCAAGTGGCTAAGGCACCAGCCACATACACCTAAGGTGGCAGGTTCGAATCCAGCCTGGACCTGACAAACAATAATGATGGCTGCAACCAAAAAATAGCCAGGCATTGTGGCAGGCACCTGTGGTCCCAGCTACTTGGGAGGCTGAGGCAGGAGACTCGCTTGAGCCCAGGAGTTGTCGGTTGCTGTGAGCTGTGATGCCACGGCACTCTACCCAGGGTGACAGCTTGAGGCTCTGTCTCAAAAAAAAAAAAAGTATCCTGTCCCCAAGAGGCTCAGAGTGAGGTTAGCATGAAAGCAGTGGATGCTGAAGGTAGAACCACAGGGAAAGAGATAGCAGAAAACTTCTAGGCTGCAGCAGAAGCTGAGCCAGGCTGGATGGCCTTTACTAGATTAACCTCAAATAACTGTAATGAAATAAGATGGGCTAGCTCAGGAGGTAGTGAATGCTAATCATCAGAATCTCAAAAGAAGGCCTGACAATAACTTGTGAAGTGGATTCAAGGACTGGACTGGGAGATAGCACCGATGTCCTCTAATAAGGTTACTGGGGTCCAGTGAAGTTGGGGAAAGCATTAAAGAACTGGGGGAAGGAATGGCAAGGTGAGCACTTGGAATTTATCTTCATGGGCAATAGGGAGCCATGTAGAGTAGGAGAGTGGCAAAGAGACAAAGGGAAAGCTAAGTCTCAGAAAGATGAATCAGACAGCCCTATGCTGGGTCAGACTAGGATATGGAGGGATGTGGAAGGTAGGAGACCAATTACTGTACTAATCAAATGCAACAGGGATGTAAGAATGTGGACACACTATAATGTGTATGCAAGCAGAACTCTCCATGACTAGACAACCATCAGCTGTGAGAGTTGAATGGTCTCTAGTATTGAAGCAGAGGCTGAACTTTACAGTTCAGCCCTGTTTCCAAAGTTTTAGGCACGTGCAGGAGTGCATACGGCTGTATGTGTGCACACCTGGGTACATATGAGTATACACTTAGTTTACTGCTTTGCACGTGCAGGAGTGCATATGGCTGTATGTGTGCACACCTGGTACATATGAGTATACACTTAGTTTACTGCTTTCTTTTTTTGTTGTTGAGACAGAGTCTCACTTTGTCGCCCTTAACAGATTGCTGTGGCATCATAGCTCACAGCAACCTCAAAATTTTGGGCTCAAACGATCTTCTTGCCTCAGCCTCCCAAGTAGCTGGGCACCTGTACAGGCACCCACCACAACACCCAACTATTTTTAGAGATGGGATTTTGCTCTTGCTCAGTCTGGTCTCGAACTCCTGAACTCAGGCAATCCACCTGCCTCGGCCTCCCAGAATAGTCTACTGCTTTCTCTTCACCAGTAAGGTTCTGTGTGGGATAGCAGAGTGCACAGTATAGGATGACTGTTATTGGGGTGACTTTGCAGGCCTCTCTGGGGTGGGTAGCTGGGGAGCAAATGTTAAAGCCATGCATGACCCACAGGTGTGTGTGTGGGGGGGGGGCATGCATGTAGGAGGTGGAACTGGTGCATGAGGCTTTGTGAGGGAATTCTGCCCTGGCAGGCTCAGGTAGAGGACTGAACTGGTGTGTGGCTCCACCTGAGGTTCTAATTTCTGACCAATCTAGGGACACCTGTGTTGGAGTTGCTATGAGCCAGGTCCTTTCCCGTACACCAACTCACTGACTCACCCTGCCCATCCAGCATGGGATTTATTATTGTTTCCATTTCAACAGGTGAGGAAGCTGAGGCTCCAAGAGCCCTGTCCAAGGTCATGCTGCGATCCACAACAGAAGCAGACCCCAGGGCTCCAGGGCCAGGGCTCTTGCCTTAGTGATCCCCTCTGACATGTGGGGCTCGTGAGTCACTGGAACACAGTTGGAAGAACAGTGCTGCCTTTACTACTGGGCCAGCCAGCTCCACCTCCCAGGCCAGTGTCCACCTGCCTGAGTTCTCTTCCCCTCATCTCCGACTTGACCCTGACCCATTTCCTGCCACCATAAGCCCCTGGGCTCCCCCAGACCCCTTCTCCCTGCAAACCCACATCCCATAGAGACCTTGCCGGAAAGCCTGGAACAGCTCCCTGTGTACCATCCGCGTGTTTTCACCCAGCCAGTGGGTGCCACAGTCATTGTTCTGGCGCAGGAGGGCGAGGGGGCGGCTCGTGGGCGTCACGACGCCAGGCTGTCTGCTTAGCGCTGCCGCTTGTTATTACCTCTCCTCAGGCTCCCATTAGCCCGCCTGCCCCAGAGGCCTGCGCAGGCTCCCTGCTTCTCGGCACCTTTGTTCCTTAATTATCACTGGGAGCCCTGCTCACCTGCCTGCCACTTTCTAAGAAGCTGTCTGGCTCCCTTTGCCACCCTGCACCCCAGGACCTAAGCCTCTACAGACCCTGGGCGGGGGCTGCTGTCTGGCAGTAGTTTGCCCAGGGCTTCAGCAGGCTCCAGAGCCCCAGGCTTGGCCCTCCCCTCTCCTCCACCCTACCCAGATTAGCCCTGCCTTGCATATCAAACTGGAAGGGGCTTTAAACTATCAGGTTCAACAGGGGTCTCCTCACTTACTGCCTGGACTGGGCCACCTACAGAAAGTACTCAGTGAATATTCACTGAGAGAATGATTGACTTTTGCAGCCTGTATTGGATGCCTCAGTTGATGGGCAGCTTACTCCTTGCAAAGGCAGCCAGTGCCACCTTGAGATGGCTAGGACTGTTATAAAACCACTCTCCCTTCATGTGGACCCCATCGCTCTCCCCAGGGCCCTCTGATTTTCATGACCTAAATCTAATGTCCACTTTGCTGTGTTTCTGTGTCTAAGGCTCAGTCCTGTCTTTCCTACCAAGGCTCATGGATGCCCACCTCAGGCAGGAAACCAAGATGGCCATCTATGAGCCCCAGTAGGAAAGCACGAAGCTCTGGTCTGGGCACACTTGATTCTCTGCCCTGACTTGAGGATCCAGCCTTGCCCTAGCCCAGCTCTGGCTCTTGGCTCTCCTCTGTCCTGGGCCTCTGGCTGCTTTCTTGGGCAGGAAGGTGAGGGGGAGGAGAGGCTGGGGTGAGAAGCCTCAGGCCAAACAAGCTCTGACAGCCCACGCAGGGAGGAGGCCAAGGCTGCAGAGGGGAAGGCCCCAGGGCGTCGGGTGGGAGACAGCCATCTCCCCTGCCAGCCTGGGCTCTGCCTTCCTTCCCTCACAGGCCTGCCTGCCTCGCTGCACCATAAGGACAAGAGGATCACAGTCTGAGGGTCCTGAGAGAGGAGCCAGGAGTGAGTGGACCCAAGTGCCCAGAGCACAGAGCTCCTCTCCGAGAGAGGACCCCTAAGGGGTGAGAGTAGTTGCCAAAGCCTACAGCTGCCTTCAGACCCAGTTCCTTACCCACAGTCACACAGAGGAGGGGGCACATGCCAGACAGAGGAAGCCTGTGTCCCCAAAATGTCTCAGAACACAGACTTGGCCTTGTTCCCACTACCCTCCTTGGGGGCCACTCCACTCAGCATTCCCACCTCCTCCTGTCCCTTCCCCTCTGACCCATTCTCTACTCTAGTCTGGATCCAGCGAGAGTTTCATTTTGATCTTCACTTTGTTCTTTAAATGTCTTGGTCTTCTCTCAGACTGGGGGCCCTGTGAGGACAGGGTCCTGCTTCTCCCCTCAGACTGGAGGCTCCCTGAGAGCAGGGTCATGTTTTTCCTTAGACCTGGCCACACAGGAAGGGTGGAGATTGGAGCCCAGCCACACCCAGTCTTGGCTCTGAGAATCTTGCATCCCAGGAGTGCTACAGGGAGGCCAGGAAGACGCCGGGCACACGTCAGAGGACCTTCTGGACAAACACCAGCTAGGGGTGGAGGACTTGGGTCGGCACCTCCAGCCACC
Organism: Otolemur garnettii; assembly: GCF_000181295.1. Taxonomy (NCBI): domain Eukaryota; kingdom Metazoa; phylum Chordata; class Mammalia; order Primates; family Galagidae; genus Otolemur; species Otolemur garnettii. The sequence goes on from NW_003852413.1 coordinate 27,992,919, forward strand.
AGACCGTGACCTCAGCCAGGCTGCCCAGTGCTGCTCTCCGGATCTGACTCAGTCCCTTCCCAGGGCTGCTGCTGGGCGTCCATCCCCAGGGTCAGCCCCAGGAGGCCACCAAATCCCACAGCCCCACCCAGTGGGAGGCCACTATCTGCCAACCACACTTAGGTAGCCAGGGGCTCCAGCAGGGTTTAGGGGGAGAGCAGAGGGCAAAGGTCACCTTCCAGGCCACTTGCTCCCTCTCCAACCCTTCCCTCCTCACTCAGACAATGTCTTCAGACCTGAGAGTTCTATTTGGGCTTTGGTCTGGGCCCTGGCTAGGTGCCACCCTCCTCACAGAGCCACTAGCACAGAGGTACCTCCCTTCACCAGGCTAGGGAAACAGGGATTCCCAAAAGGCAAGCAAGGCAGTTCTGTGACAGCCACTACCTTGGGGGAGTTTCCTAAAGTCACCTCTAGGACCTTTCTCATTATGAGAAAATAACAAAAGACAACTCCTCTGGAATGTTCCCTGGGGGTATGAAAAAGAGTCTGGGGGACAAGGGGTATTGAGGGCCTGGAGGGGAAGGGTGAGACCCTGTCTCCTGATCTCAGCACTCACCCCCTTAGCCAAAGGGATCTTTTTCTATTATTATTTTTTTTTTAGAGACAAGGTCTTGCTCTGTCACCCAAGCTGGAGTGCAGTGATGCCATCACAGATCACTACAGCCTTGAACTCCTGGGCTCAAGTGATCCTTTTGCCTCAGGCTCCCAAGTAGCTGGGACTATAGGACCATGCCTCCATGCCTCGTTATTTATTTATTTATTTATTTAAAGAGATGGGGTCTCACTGTGTTGCCCAGACTAGTCTTGAACTCCTGGCCTAAAGTGATCCTCCCACTGTGGCCCCCTAAAGTGCTGGGATTACAGGTATGAGCCACTGTGCCAGGCCCAAAGGGATCTTTACAGATGCAAATCAGAGTACATCCTTCCTTGTTTCAAACCTTTCTATGACCTGCTCCTCACTCAAGACAACAACCTGTTGAGCCTCATCTCCCCTACCTCTGCCATCATTCATTCCATTCCAGGCTGAGGGGCCTTGCTGTTTCTCACACACACAGGCCCCACTCCCACTCAGGCCCTTTGCACTGGCTATCCTTTCCAATTAGGATACTTTTTCCCTACATCTCTCCTTACTCTTCTTATTCAAAACTCAAGAGACTTTGAGATGCCTTCCTGGATTTCCTGACTGGAAATAGTACCCCTGTGTCCCCTGGTGTCCCCATCCCTTCCTTCTCTACAACTCTGGCTTTATTCTTCCTCACAGTGCATAGCACTAATTAAAATGAGTTATTATAACTACATGGTTATTGTCTGTTCTCCCCATTAGGATGTAAGCCTTGTGTGAGGGCCCGATTGCATTCTCCGTGCCTAGCACAGAGCTGACATAAAGGATGCTCCAGAAACATCTACGGAGTGAGTGAATGGCCTGGGAAGGGAGAGAGGCATGCACAGATAACCCAGGGACTGGGGGCTTGGCATACACAAGGACCAGGGAGCTGTCCCTACAGGAGTTTGGGGAAGAGAGCTGGGCCTTTGTTTCCCACGCCTCAGGGGTACCAAGGACTGATGGAGGAGGAGGAGAAAGGTGGGGCAGTGGTAAGGGAGGTTGCCAGACAGTGCCCTGCTAGAACATTCCCCCATCCCCCAGAGGACACAACTCTGGGTGCTAGTGGAGAGGCCAGGAAGGAGGCACTGAAGTCCCCATTCTTAGGCGTCTCCCGTTTGGAGGGGATGGGAAAGAGTGCTTGGAAAGTCCTCGGGGTCAGGCCTCTCTTCCATGCCCTGAATCTGGGTTTCCAAAGCTGGGGGCTGTTTCTGCTTGGCCCACTACATCAGGCTTAGCGTGTTCCAAACCCAGTGCCTCATCCTTCCTGCCACTTGCTCTGGCTTCTCTGGTTCTGTCAACAACCTCCAGCTCCTCCTGGGCAGGCAGACTCAAAAGTTTGAGTCTGCCTGCCCAGAGTTGCCTCCAACTGCTCCCCCTTTGTCACCCCTTGGCCCTCCAGACTCCTCCGTGAGTAGAGACCAGAGACCAGGGATCCCTTGTCATTTCTGCCCTCCTCACCCCATAAGCAGCTAGAAAATCAACCTTCTGAGGTAGCTTCATCTACATTGGCCCAAGACTTCTCCAGCCCTTAAAGCAAATGCTACCAAGAGGTTGGGGTAGGGTGGGTGTTGGGGGAGAAATGCCCTGGCCAGGACTGTATACTCTTTGAGGGAAGTTGGGCAGTGCTGGCAAATGGAGTCTGGAGTTAGGTAGACTTCAATTGTCTCACTTTCTCCTTATCCGGTGGCCTTGGGGAAGTTATTTAATTTCTGTTTCTATTTCTCGATCTGTAAAATGGAGATAACAATGTATATTTCACCAATGCCATCTTTTTTCCTTCTCTGTCCTTAAACCCTGGGGAGAGGAGACTGAGCATGTTAAGTGGTATAGGCTCAGGAGATTAACCATGTCTTTTTCTGGTAAGGAAGATTCTTGAGGATTAAGTGGGAAAACGTATAATAAGCACCTAGCAAAATTCTGGAATATACATTATATTTAATAAATGGAGAGTTCATCCCTTCCCTCTCAACTTTTACTCCCCTACTCAAGAACCTGCTATGGCTCCCTGTTTCTTGTCATGCCTGATCTAAATTCCTCTACCTGGCTCCCAGGGGTCTCTACTGCCTAGCCTGATCTTTTCAATCCAGTCTTCACTCCTAAAACTTCCCACACTCTTTCTATTCCTGTGTTCCCAGTGAGTGCACCAATGCCATGCCTCCCCCCCCCCCGCCTATCCTACTTGTCCTTCAAGTTCCCCCTCTCCAAGAAGCCCTCCCCAACCCACTCCTGCCTTGACCCTTCTCTGCCTCTCCAGGACCTTGCTACTTGCTCAGCCTGGCATGATAGCTATGCTGTTGGAGTAGTTGGATGTCTCATGGCTACAGATGTCACCTGTGCACCCAGGTTGGCAGCTATTTCTAGGTGGGCAGAGAACTTATTACAGTATTAAACCTATAGGGAGCACTCAATGAGTATCTGTCTTTTGGTTTATTACAAAGCAATAAATAAGGCAAATCAGTTAAAAAAAAAAAAAAAAGCAAACAAGGCATTGAGAGGGATTCTAGAAGGTGTTGGGCCTCTCCCCTGGGGCAGGAACTCGGCTCAGTGCTTCATGTGTTACCTCTTAATCCTTACCACCCTGGGAGGTAGTATTAACACCATTTTACAGACAGGAAGACTGAGGTTCAAGGAGATGCAGTGACTTGCCCAGGGTCACATGGCTTAAAATTGGCAGGGGCAGGACTTGATCTGAGGCTTGGGGTTGGGGGGCTGGGAGAAAGCTTTACAGAGGGAGAACAGCCTGTTCAAAGGCTCAGAGGGGGAAGGCCAAGATGAGTGTGTAGAGGAGAAAGATGGATTGAATGGGGTAAGGAGTACATAGGGGAAGTCACGGGTTTGCCCTTTGAAGAAAAGAGAGGGAGCTCAGGAGCAGTCTCTGACAGGCTAGAGAAAGATACAGCAAGACCCTGCTTGCGAACAGAATCTTCCTTACCAGAAAAAGCCACAGTTAACCTTTTTCATTTATACCACCTAGCATGCTCAGTCTCCTCTCCCCAGGGTTTAAGGACAGAGAAGGAAAAAAAGATAGCATCTCTATCCCCTCCTTGCTGCAGAGGCAAGGATGTCAGAGAGGCTGAGAGTGATGTCACCTGGTGACCCTAGGTTTCTCACCATCCTTCTTCCAACAAACAGCCTTTTTAGAAGCATTTGTCCAAGTGATCTGCTTAAAGCCTTTGTATCACAGACCCCGCAGCTGTCACCTAGCTGTGGCCTCTCCAGGCCTTACCTAGCCTTGGCTCTCAATTTAAGGTATCAGCCTCAAATTCTCCTGTGTCCAGCACTTGGCGCAAAGACCCTCCCAGTTCCCCAGACCTCCGCTGGCTGTGGTCTCCATGCGGGCAGCTGGGCCCAGCTGGAATAACATGCTCCCCTCCCTCCCTCCCACCAGCGCTGGACTATTTATGGCTCACAAGGGCCTTCACACCCATGAGCTCACTGGAGCCTTCTCCACCCGCCCTGGGAACCCGGCAGGGCAGGCACCATTAACTCCATTTTGCAGATGGGGAGACTGAGGCTGAGAGCTCTGCCCACTGAGTTCCCTCAAAGCCCAGCCATCTGACTCCTTAAGGTGTGAAACTCTTCTCAATTCCTCCAAGAGGCTAGCCCAAATTCAAAGTAATGGAGTTTTAGGCCCAATCCAGGGTAGGGGATAGGAGGTAGGATCTAGTGAGTTAGCCTGTTCCCAGGAGCTGGAAGAAGCCTCCAAGGCAGTGAGCCAGGACAGCGGGGGTGGAGGGAAGTTTTTATGGCTTTAGCCACTGGCTGGATGAGAGGCTGCTGTCAAGAGCATCTTTGGAGTGGATGTGGGGGCGGGGGGCAAAAGAGCCTGCAGACTGGGCATCTCAACTGGGTGCACACTTTGGGTATCCGGCTCCCTAGGCAACCATGGTGACTATATACTGGCTGCAGCTAGAGGGATACCAGGTAGACACCAAATGGGACTTCCCATCTGAAAACTCGGCTTAGGCAGAATTCCTCTGCCATGTGAGCAGGGTCCAGTCCAAGCCTGCCCTTGCCATCTCACACAAGGATTATAGCACTTCACAGTTCTCACCTCTCCTCGCCTCCTGTGTGTCTTCCATGAATTTGTTCCATCCCTGCGTCCTCCCAGTCATCCATGCTCCAGGATGTACTCTCCTCTTCCCTCTTAGCCAATACCAAAGTCCCCAAATCCCCTTCTAGAAGCCTTCTTTAATCTTCCTCACATTCTGAACATGACTCTTCTCCTAGCCCAGGAAGCAATAGTTTGAATATTCGGTTCTTAGTCTGAGATCCTGTATTTAAGAGAGGATTCTGACTCCCCCATAAAACTAAGTGTTCCTGGGGACTAGGACCCTGTCTCCCCCCATGGAAATGTGCAAGTCTCCTTCCTCTAGCTGTGCCAACTTCTGCCTGGGCAGGCTCTGCCCATAGGGGGCGCCCAAACAGTGTTGTTGAGTCAAGGCATCCTTGCGGCAGCTGGAGCCAGGCAAGGTGGGAACTACCTGCAGCGAGATGGATTTGGGATATGCAGATGTGTTTCAAAGTTCTGGCTTCCTTTTCAATTGGCCTTGTGACTAACGGGAGGGGAGAACATTTAGATGAGAGAATGAGCCTCTTGTTTGGGGTAGAACACTGGGAACTAAACAGTGACCTCTAAAGAGGCCTCCTTGACATTCCAGGCTCAGGGTGGGTGAGTGGCTGGAGGCACTCACACAGCCCACAGTGAACCCAGATCTCTTCTGGCTCTCCCCCTGAACATTCTGGGCTCATGGGTACAGGCCCCAACCAAGTAGCCCCAATTTCCTTCCCTAAGTCTTTTGGAAAGAGTGGTGAGTCAGTTGTGGCCATGAACTCATCCTAGGCAGTAAAACTAGGAAAACAAACAGGCCTCTCCTCTAGGAATGGGGAGAAGGAAGGGTCAGGGAAAAATGGGTTTTTCCCCCTGTTAGAAAAGATCGCCATCTTTTGAAGTCTTTAAGTGAGGCAGGCGTCCTTATGGTCCCTAGAAACTCAACCACATCAAAGCTACCCCAGGAAGGTGGTTTAAAAGGGATGCCGTGTCACCCACACAGTCACAGTCACACCGAGTGACACAACAAGTCCCTGAAAGGAACACAGTGACACAACGAGTCCCTCAGAGGAACACACAATGACACACACAGCTGAGGGCACAACATTCAGCTACATACATGACATGCAATGCCAGTAACCCAGCAGGCAGTGCCATAGATTCAGCCCCACAGGAGAGAGTACAGCCAGACTCTTGCAGGTTCTCTGGAGACAATATCACGGAATCCACGACTTCTGTCTCCATGCAGAGTTGCACACAGATCCCACACTACACAGACAGTCACTTTGAGAGCTCTTCTCTGAGAGTCACACGCATTGCACAGACAACGCCCATTTCTATGTACATAGTCACACAAACATACAACCACACAGTCACATGCAACCACAAGCACATAGCTCCCATACAGTGCACAGAGCCACACCCAAGCCACAAAGAGTCACACATACACGGTCTCAGTTACACACTAGTCACATGGTCACAGGCACAGCCACAACATCCATACAATTATGCACACAATCATGCAGACCCTTTCTGTTTCTGGAACCCCTGGAGCTAAGATCCAATGGCAATTGGCCTCATGGCGGGGATGTGATCTACGGCTGTCCTCTCTCCTCTTGGCTGCATCCCCCTGGCCATCTTGCATTTTAAGCACCCACGATTTGGTATTCTCCAGGCTTTGCTGAGACCCCACAGCCCTTTCCTTGGAGGTGGTTGAGTCCAATCACATTAAGCATTGTCCACTTACAGGCAGTCCCTGGGTTACAAAGGAGATAGGTTATGTAAGTTTGTTCTTAACTTGAATTTGTATGTAAGTTGGACCAGTTACATTTACCTATTACCTGTAACAGCCTCTGTTAGTAAGTGGGAATTGTACATCCGTTGGATGTTTGTAACTCAGAGACTGCCTGTATTTAGCACCATAATTTGGCCCTATGTGCCAGGTACCCCGCTAGGTGCTGGTGAATACAGAGGTTATTCTAAGTCAGACCAAAATTTTTCACCAGTGGTAATTTCCAAATGTGTGCCTATGTGACCCTCCACAGAACTAGCCCCAAACACCTACTTGCCCTGGCCATGGAGAGGTCCCCTGTGGATCTAATCCTTCAATCTCATTTTTTTCAGAAGGCATTTCCAGGAGAGTGAATGGTTCTCATGTGATTGATGCAACCTCTGATGGAGACAGGGAGCACAGACTCAGGAAAGACTCCCCTGTGAACTTGGTATTCCATTTTATATTTCTGTGGGAGTGAGCCTTGAGAGGCAGGTGAGTTGAAAAACCACTACATACTAGGGGAGAGTCAGGATTTTGTCCAATTACAGCATGTGATCTTGGGCCAGGCTTGTTCCCTCTCTGGCTCAGCTTCTCCACGCCTGTGGGTGCTGGGCTAAATCAGTTTCTCACCAGGGGTGCTCATTATTATGCAGATTTCCAGGCCCCATCCCAGACCTTATTGATCCCAGAATTTGAGACCACTGATTCTGGGGACTTCTGAGATGCTTTCCAGCTCTAAGAAGGACCAAGGGCTGTAGGTCAAGGGTTGTCCTGAGGCTGCAAGGGCCCTTCCCAGCCAGGGAGACTGTCATGCTGAAGCCACTGCCACCCTCCAGGAGGTGTCACATCATCTCACTGGTTTAGAGGCTTGGGCTGGTTAAAGGCTTGTGGTTAGAACAGGTAATGGCCAAATCAGAACTCTTAGGCCCTGTTTGGGGGTGGGGCTGGGCTTTCAGGGTAAACTGGGGTATCTGGGGACTCCTCATACTTTTTCCAGGGCCCATGATGCCAAGGTCCTCCAGGAACCTGAAGAGTCCCTGACCCAAACCCAGGTCTGGGTGGCTTGCCCAAGAAGGGACAGGCCAAAGACAGGAAAAGTCCATGGGAGAGTCTCAAGTACAGAGGGATGTGAATGAGGGTTCTGTTTCTTTTTAATTCAGTTTCCTACATGAAGTCAATCTGCTTCCTGGTTCCTACTTAGCACCTTCCCTGATGCTTATGGAATAGAATCATGTTCAGAATTGGTGGAACATTAGTGCATACCCAGCCCATTTCTCCAGCTCATGACATAGCTCCTTAACTACATATATTACCAAAAAAAGCTGCTTTGTTGGCTATCCATGTGCTGGGCATGTTAGAAAAATGAGGTTCAGAAATTCTAAGCCACCTGTCCCAGGTCCTTTACCTAGTTAACAGCAGAACTGCCATTCAAACCTGCTGCCTGCCATCTTCTCCAAAGTCTGGAATCTCAGCTCCATCTCAAAGCAACCCCCGTGATCCACAGCAAGCCTCTTTGGACTCCTCCAACGATGAGGACTCCCAGACACTTACTGAGGGCAGGTTGTATACATATGTGTTGGAGGAAGCAAAACTCAATGAGAGGTGAACCTACACCCCCAGAATGTTGTATTCCAACAGAGGAAATAAGAGGTTGAGATAACTACTTGGTATAAGGTAGAAGAAGTGGATGCCTAAGACAGAGCAGAGAAGGTGCTGCTTTTGAAAGCCCAAATTGTTAAAAATGTCTTCCTTGGCCGGGAGCGGTGCCTCATGCCTGTAATCCTAGCACTCTGGGAGGCCGAGGTGGGTGGATTGCCGGAGCTCACAAGTTTGAGATCAGCCTGAGCAAAAGGCTGATCTTTACTAAAAATAAAAAAACTGAAGCAGGAGGATTGCTTGAGCCCAGAGTTGTAGGTTGCTGTGAGCTATGATGCCATGACACTCTACCCAGGGCAAGTGTTGCTGTGAGCTATGATGCCATGACACTCTACCCAGCTGGAGACTCTGTCTCCAAAAAAAAAAAGTCTTCCTTATACTGAATCTAAATCTACATTCCTGCAGTTTCCATTTGGCTTTCTGTATTCTGGTCTCAAAAGTCACACAGAATTAGTTTGAAGCCCTCCATGCTTTTTCAGACAATTTTCTCACACCCTCAATGCCTACCTCCCATGGGGCCTGTTGCCTTATTTCTCTCCATGTCTTGACTTCTGTGGTTATACTACTCTCCTGCAGAGATTGGGGCATCTTGAGACCCTGTCTCTAAAAATAGTTGGGCATTATGTCAGGCACCTGTAGTCCCAGCTACTCAGGAGACTGAGGCAAGAGGATCGCTTTAGCCCAAGAATTTGGGGTTGCTGAGAGTTATGACGCCATGTCACTCTACCAAAAAAAAAAAGAGATTGGGGTGTCACTCAGGTCACAATCAGCCCCTTCACATAGCCCAGAGGTTCCTTCAGGTTTGTGCAACAGCCAGTTTCTGTCAGTTCTGTTCCCATCTCCTCTTTCACCCATTCAGAGGCAATTGAGCTGCTCTGGAAAAACCCAGAGAACCCCAGAGTCAGGAGGCTGGGGTTCCAATCCCAGCTGTGCCACTTATGGTTGTGCAATGTTGCGCAAGGTTCTGAGCTGCTCTAAGCTTTGGTTTCTTCATCTGTGAAATGGGGACAGCAATACTTGCCCTACCTGACAGGGTGGTAAGGATTAGCTGAGATCCCAAGTATTCCATATGCCACCAAGGGGGAAGACCCTCCCCACCTTCCCTATACTTAGGAGGAGCTGAGCATGGCTTCAGGATTAGCCAGAGAACAAAGGCCACTCTGTATACCTCAGGATGCCATGCACAGTGCCAGGTACCATGAGGGTGAGGAGCTGAGGAAGGCAGGGTCTCCGTCCTGCACGAGTTTTATATCCTGGGAGTGACACCTCCAGCCACCACCAAATCCTTAGCAACAAAAGCTTTTTAATCAAGTTTAGTGTGGCGCCCTTCAGGTAGGTTGAGTGGTAGAGATAGGCATATCCCCATGAGTGAGCCAAAGGAACCAACAAAAAGAAGGAAGGGGAGTTAATATATGTGAAATGCCTACTAGTCACAGCCACTTAGAGTAATTGGCTGAATGTTCACAACCTTTTGAGATTCGAGTGATTATTATGCCCTTTTTTTTTTTTTTTTTTAAGACAGAGCCTCCAACTGTCGCCCTGGGCAGAGTGCCATGGCATCACAGCTCACAGCAACCTCCAACTCCTGGGCTTAAGCGATTCTCTTGCCTCAGCCTCGCGAGCAGCTGGGACTACAGGCGCCCGCCACAATGCCTGGCTATTTTTTGGTTGTAGTTGTCATTGCTGTTTGGCAGGCCCCTGCTGGATTCAAACCCGCCAGCTCTGGTGTATGTGGCTGGTGCCTTAGCTGCTTGAGCTACAGGAGCTGAGCTTTTTATGCCCATTTCACAGATAAGGAAACTGAGCCACAGAGAAGTTTTATTTGCCTAAATCAGTAAAGGATGGAGTTGGGATTAGAATTCAGATCTGCATGCATGGTTCCCAAACTGGTGTCTTGGCTGTGTTAGGCGGATACTACCATTTATAGCCCCTATGCAAGGGAGGGAGTGAAGGAGGGAAAGAGGGAAGGAGAAAGAAGTAGCCCTTTGGCAGGAGCCTACCTCCTGAATGTCCATTCCTGTCTTGGGATTTCTGATGAATATAAACAGAGGTACAACATTTCACTCATCCTCATTCATTCATTTAGTGATTGTTTACTGAGCATGTATTATGTGCCTGACCCTGTGCTGGGTACTATGTTCACCAAGGTGAAAACTGCATCTCTGCCCTTGTGGAGCAAACCCATCCAAGAGCATATGATTGAGAGGGATGACACAGCTGAATACACACTCCAGGCAAATCCAAGGGGGCAGTTAATAGTCCTAAAAGAAGAAAGTCAGAGGAAGATGACATAGAATCCATGAACTGTCAGGTGAGGGAAGCAAAAAATCGTATGAGCAGTAAATGATTCCATTCAAGTAAAGTTCACAAGCAGGTGAAAGTTTCAGATATAGGTGATAAAACTATAAGGAAAAAGTGGGAAGTGATTAACTTATAAGCTGGGATCCCAAGGGGGAGGAGAGGATTTCGATCTAGGAGGTTCCCCTGTGTTCCAGGGGGGCTAGCAAAGTTCTATTCTTGGTGTGGGTACCTAGTTTATCAGTATTCCTTAAGTCTGGGTGTTTTAGTTCACCGCCCCCCATAATTTTAATATACATAAATTGCCAAATTCACAGTTAGGTGAGACCTAGGCCAGTCTCCCAAGGTACCCTACACAAACTCTATACCTAGTAGGTGCTTAGATGGAGCATTGAAGGAGCTGGAACTGGGGTGTGTGGTCTGTCCAGATGGAAGGGGTGTGGCCTCAGGTCTGAGACAAGAGCTCACTTACTCGCTGAAGTCCTTGAGGACTGAGAGAACTAAAGGCTTCTCTCCCATTACTGTCTACACACCTGAGGAAAATTGTTCCCTTAAATTGAGCCCCAGACTCTAGAATTAGCTCCCCCGTCTCTTAGCCCAGCACTAAACCACCGAATAGTGGGAAGAGGATTGGGGCAGAAGGATGGGATTGGAAATCCAGCTCTGTACACACTAGTCAGGTTTTCCCTGGCAAGGTACTTCATGACACAGGCCTAGTGTTTTCATCTGTAAAATGGTGCTAATAAACCATCGACTTCACAACTTATTGAGGCCCCACTGTATTTATGGATGTCAAAATGCTTTAGGTAATGCCACATACTTGTGTACTTATAAATGTCATATTCCCCAGGCATTCCTCCTGTCTCCCCCTGCCCCCACACCCTGCTGATTTTGCCAGGGGGACTCAGAATAAATCCTTAGTCTCATTTAGAAAGTCCCCAACCCCAGCCCCAGGTCCTCTCAACTCACAATCTGGATCTGCGATTGAGCTTCAGGGTGATTCCAAGAGCAAGTTCCCCAAGTTGGAGGAAGCCGGCTGGGGAGGTGGCATTCCAGGCGGCATGTCAGAGGGTGAGTCAGGGCTGGGGCAGCCCTCCCCCTTCCTGGAGGTAGGGGAAGGCCTGTCATACTGGCTTCTGGCTGAGGGCCCAGACTGGGTTGCTGTCATTTGCATATATCTGCATATATGCAAGTTTCACCTGTGCACACTGGCAGGACTGGGAAAGAGAACTGTGCAGGGGCAAACCAGTCCACATGATGCCTGCAGGAGCATCTAATCCAGAATCCCAGTCCATGGTCTATCCACCCATCAAATACCTGAATCTCTGAACCAAACACATGGCTTTTTCCCCAGGTCCCTTGGATTGCCTAGGCCAGGAACTTCAGAGTCATTTTTGCTTCTGCCCTCCTCTGGTACAGATGGCAGGCCCAGAAGGGTTTGTCTTGTGAACTATGCTTCTCATCCACCCTTCTCATGCTTCCTGTCCTTTCCCTTGCTTCTGCTACTGCTACTTGGGTCTTTCCTCCTCACTTTATGCTTGACCTATCTATCGCAAAAGCCTCTTAACTGGGCTCTCTGCCTCCTAACTCTTCCTTTCTCAACCCATCCTGGCACCCATGATGCTCCACAGCTTCCATCATGGTCTTTCCCATTGCCCATGGGCCCATTTGAAGCTCTTAGTTAGTGTTCAAGACCCTGATGGTAAGTCTAATTCTTTCTTTTTTTCTCTTTCTCTCCTTCCTTCCTTCCTCTTTCTTTCCTTCATTCTTTCCTTCTTTGTTTCTTTTTTTGAGAGAAGGTCTTTCTCCATCACCGTGGCTATAGTACAGTGGTGTCATCATAGCTCACTGAAACCTCAAATCTCTGGGCTCAAGTGAACCTCCCACCTCAGCCTCCTGAATAGCTAGAACTACAGGTGTGCACCACCATGCCTGGTTAATTTTTAATATTTTTGTAGAGAGGCTCGGCGCCTGTGGCTCAAGTGGCTAAGGTGCCAGACACATACACCTAAGGTAGCGGGTTCGAATCCAGCCTGGGCCCGCCAAATAACAATGATGGCTGCAACCAAAAAATAGCCGGGCGTTGTGGCAGGCACCTGTGATCCCAGCTACTTGGGAGGCTGAGGCAGGAGACTCACCTGAGCCCAGGAGTTGGAGGTTGCTGTGAGCTGTGATGCCAGGGCACTCTACCCAGGGGGACAGCTTGAGGCTCTGTCTCAAAAAAAAATTTTTTTTTTTTTGTAGAGATGGGGTCTTGCTATGTTGTCTGGACTGGTCTCAATCTCCTGGCCTCAAGTGATCCTCCTATCTTGGCCTCCTAAAATCCTGGAATTATAAGCATGAGCCACCATGCCCAGCCTCAGTTCTTGCCCCACTCCTATCTTCCAGCCGAAATGATATAGGCCCTGCACACAACTTTTCTGTGTCTCATCTATAAAATGGGGATAAGAATAGGACTCCATTGCAGGGTTGTGTGAAGTTTTCAAAGAAAATGCATGCAAGGCATGTCTAGGGCAAAAGCCCACATTAAATGGGAGCCATAATTAATATTATTGGTTCCCTTATCACTATTTATGGCATTCCTCTCCTGGGGTCCCTTCCCCCTTCTCGGCCATCTTCAGCCCTTCCTCTGCCCTTGCTGAGTGGTGCTCTCCAAGTAAGATAATCCCTTTGGTAGCTAAGAAGATAAGCTGGCCTGGGTTCCAATTCCATCTGTTAGGCAAGTTATTTGACCTTTTTGTGCCTCTATATCCTCATCTGTAAAATGAAGATAATATTGGTATAACACATATTCTTATATACACAGAGTATATCATATGGAATTCTTGTGATGGTCAAATAAACTGATATATGTATGGGCTTAGCGTAGTGCTTGGAGCACAGGCAACACTTAAATGGTTTTTTTTTTTTGAGACAGAGCCTCAAGCTGTCACCCTGGGTAGAGTGCTCTGGCACCACAGCTCACATCAACCTCCAACTCCTGGGCTCAAGCGAATCTCCTGCCTCAGCCTCCCGAGTAGCTGGGACCACAGGCGCCCGCCACAACGCCTGGCTATTTTTTGGTTGCAGCTGTCATTGTTGTTTGGCGGGCCCAAGCTGGATTCGAACCCGCCACCTTAGGTGTATGTGGCTAGCGCCTTAGCCACTTGAGCCACAGGTGCCGAGCCTTCACTGATATTATTATTATTATTATTGTGTTACTCAAGGCACAAGGTCTCAGATCACCACTGCTCCTCTTCTTTACCAAAGGCCCTGGGACAGGCTCTGGAAGATTCCTTAGTGGTGCCTCCAGGAACAATGCCTTCATCTGGACCCTCTTTCCCCACATCCTATGAAAAGCAACTGAGGTAGCCAGCACCCGACTGGGTTGCCCCCAGTGGTTGGGAGTGTGGGGCTGAGCTCCTCCTCCCCACTAGTTCTAGGGTATCTGCCAGAATTGGGCTGCAGAAGAGCTGTTTCTCCATATAGGTCCAGCCTGAACAGGTGTGAGTCAGCTCAGAGTTTAGGAGGGGTCTGCAGGGAGGGGAGGGGAGAACTGATCTGAGAAGGTGGAAATGGGCAACTCAGGGCAACCCTGGCGGCCACTGACTGCGCTCAGGCCTCTCTCCCCACCTAGCCGGGCAAACCCTCCTTCATTTATCTGCCCACTTCCTTCCCCGCGCCCCCAACACATCCTCCAGCCTTTTCCAGGCAGCAGTTGGTGAATTTCCAGTGTGTGATCCTTTTCCAAAGAGAATTAATGAGGGCAACTGACAACTGAGGGTAGAAGCTGGCAAAGGAGGTGTGCCAGGCCCCACCCCCTCCTTAAACTGTGGAGAGTGGGCCGAGCCCCTCCTCCGGACAGTGGAAGAGAGAGGAAGGACTGAGTTGCCCCTCACCCTACCGCCATCTGCCTTCCCCCCCTACAACACACACAGACACACACCAGGCCTGGGAGCTGGAGCCCAGAGCGAGGATACACAAAGAGAAATGCTTCGTCTGAGGGTTGGGGCGGGGGAGGCGTAATTGATTATTTTTCTTCCATTGAGGAGAAGGGGTGTGGATCCGTCTGGGCGCCCGCGCAGCCATTCCGACCCCCTCCCCGCCTCAAGACAATCTTGCCCCCATTCTTCCAGGCCCACACCAGCAGAAGTAAGGCTGTCCTCTACTGCCCAATTTCACAGCACAGACGAGGATGGATTCGAGCACCTAACCAACTCTTTTTTTATTAAAGAAAAGCAATGCAGACCTCAAAGGGTTCGGTCTGGGAGTCAGAAAATTAAACCAATAACCCCGCCGTTACAGCCCTTCCGCCAAATCAAGGGGGTCCAGAGGGTAGGCGAGAGTAATGCGTGTGTAGTGGGGTACGCGTGGTGGGTATGTGCTGTGTGATGGGTATTGTATGTGATGTGGTTGTGTGGTTGCCTATGGAGTGTGTGCTGAGGCTAGCGAGTTGTGGGAGTGCGTGTCTGTTTGTCTGTAAGTGTGTGTTGTGCGCAATATTGTGTGCGCAGGTGCACACACTCGCTTAGTTGTTAAGGGCTAGCTGAACTTTCCAACTCCGACACCTCCTACCTCCGGTTTTCATCCGGGACCTGGCGATAAAGATGTCGGAAGAACATCCTAGTTTCCGTGCCGAGGTCGGGGAAGGTCTGAGATTTCGCGCCGAGCTGCCTTCGTTTGGAGGCGCCGCGAATTCGTTGCAGCCGGGTTGGCCTCAGGGGCTCCCGCCAGCTCACCGCGTCACTCCCACCCCCGGAGCTCCTGGCACGCCATCCCCTGGTCTGTCGGCTCGGCTCAGGGTTGGCACTTTCCTCGGGCTCCTCGGGTCTGGCCTGGGACACCGAGCGAACTTTCTCTCCATGTGTCACCCAGCCTGGCGCCTACGCGCTCCCTCCTGCTGGCCATTCCCGGCTCCTGCGCTGGTCAAAGTCCAGACCTCCCGCGCCTCCAGGGCACCCTCAAAACCTCTCCACTTCTGTTAACCGTTTTCTTGTTTTTGAAGGGAGGGTCCGAGTCCAAGAGTTGCTCGTAGTTTTGTTTATAATGTGTTTGGTGACTTCCTATACATGAGTACTTAAAACATCCCAGTCAATATCAAAGAGATTTCCCGGAGCTGAGACTGAAATTTGGAAGTAAATCACAGAGGACTCCAGGTGAGCTTTGCTCAGGGTGGATCTGGAGACCTCAGTGCGGAGCCTAATTGCACAGCGGAGACGGGATCCAGGTGCTGACCCCAGGGCCTCTCCCCTCCTCCTCCTGGAGCTTCCCCGGGTTATTTGTAAAATGAGGCGGGAACTCCAATCACAGAGAAAGCTCCCAGGGGAGCGTAGAGGTGAGCGCAAATCGAAGTGCTTGGCTGAGTTTGCGGTGATCTTAGTAACCAACCCGCCACCTGGCTTGCACCGGCGATTAAATGCTCCATCAGAAAGAAGAAAAGAAGCACAATAATTCCAAATTTCAGGAAAAGTCAAATCAGAGAAGGAGACACAGGCTTCCACAGACTGCTCCTTCTCCAGGCCTCATTCAATTTGGGGGCTCTATTCATAGCTCACCGACCAGAGCGGAGGGAGCTTGAAGAAACTATCCTATTCTTTTCATCCCCACATCCACTCACCCCTCACCCCGTGCCAAACCGAATTATTCATGAAGTTTCCCAAACCGAGTTACCAAGAAAGGCCCCGCCAAGCCAATTAAAAATCCACTGAAAACAGAAAAAAAAAGAAAGAAAGAAAGAAAGAAAGAAAGAAAGAAACTAAACTAAAAGTTCAGTTCGTTTGGGGACGGTTCGTGGAACCGAGGAGAAAGGGCACAGATAATCCCAGAAGGGCCCGCCGAGGACCCAGGATTGGTGTCTCACTATTCCCCTGGGCACATCCATGCAGGTGTCTCTCCGAGAGTGAGCTCGGGGTTACAGACCTCAGCGCGCAACTCCAGACACAGAAATAGACCTTTGCTCAGGAGTTTGCGGCTGGGACTTACCAAGCCCTTCGACTCCGCGGAGAGCTCTGCGTACTCACCACGTGTTTGCAGTGTGAGCTACGAACCGCCAGGGAGGGTGTGGGTTAGGAAGGAGTTCCTGCTACAGAGGGTAATCGAAAATCAAGGTGACTTCATGGTAGGAATACTTCCTGCCGCCACGGGTGCTTATGCTGCCGCAAGAAATCGTTACCTGCGTTTGCTCAGAGACTCTCTTGAAGCAGGCAAACTATATCGTGCCCTGTGCAGATCCGGTTCAATAGCTGCACCTGGGCCAACTCTGGAGACCCCCGCGGCGCGGATTCCCCACTCCAGACTCTGAGGCCTGCCCCGTGCTGTCGCCACAGTGCTGGGGTTCTCCAAGTGGGCCCCTTTTACTAAGCCAGAGGATATTTGTGGGGAAAGAGTTGAGAGAGCCATTTCTGGCTCTGTGAGGAGCCAGGGGCCAGAGAGTTCTTTCTTTTCACCTTTCCTCCTTCCCCTTCCACTTCTTGGTTTTATTCTGTTTTGGAATTTTAGTTTTTGCAATTCATCATAAAGCAACTGACAATATCTTGGCGTTTTTTAGACCAGCTCCCTGCTTTTATCCCCCTTCTGGAGAAAATAGTCTCAGAGACAAGAAATGGCTGACCCAGATTATCAGAGCCAGCAGCTTCAGGGCTGGATGGGAACCCATTCTCAGGTCTCTCAATCTGGGCCTCCCAAGCCAGGCCTTCCTCCCTTCCCATCAGAGGAGGTTACTGTCTTCCTGTCCCCATTCCCTTCATTTCCACCTTTCCTGAGCCCAGATTCAGCTTCTGTTGGAGAGAGAGAGGAGATTCTTCTGTGGGAGACTGCATCTGAGCAGACTTTGACATTTCCCAGCTAGGTGTGGGAGGCCCACACCTTCTAGAGAAAAAAGTGATGATGGAGGGAGACGTTTCCTCATTTGTAAAATGCTGGGCAGGAGCCTGTAGTCCCAGCTACTTGAGAGGCTGAGGTGGGAAGATGGCTTGAACCTAGGACTTTGAGACCAGCCTGAGCAACATAGCAAGACCCCCATCTCAATCAACCAAGTGGAGATAATAATACCTATTTTTTTTAAAGATGCACATGACTTGGATGTTGTGTGTTTGATACATTCTAAAGGGCTACAAGGTGTCTCCTGCTCCTGCATAGGAGTGAGAATTCTGAGTTCAGAACAGAACAGCTCCTGAGAACTTAGGAGGGGCATTTACTATGAATCTCCTGGCTTTGGAGTATGCCAGAAGCCAACTGCTGGCCAGGCCTGCCAGAAAGCCCACACCTGCCCTTCCTTCTCAGGTCCAACCTAGAAAGGACTCTAGGTACACGGTTTGGAAGTGTCCTTCCACACATCCTTTCAGTTCCAGGTAAAAAACACTTCCTTTATGAAATCTTCCCTGACAGCCAACCATACTCCTAAAGTACTCTTTAGCACCCTAAAGATTTGGAATGATATTTCCTCATAGGTTCACATTTCAGCTCTAAGGAGGTAGTAGCGTGGCTAGGTAGGAAAGAAAGGTGGTCCCACATGGAAAAAAGCATTTCTCTACTGACAGCACTCTCCACACCCTGTTGGATGAGAGAGGAGTGGGTTCTCCAACTGCTCAGAAGAGGGGGCTCCCTATTGGACCCCTTCTCCCTAACTCCAAGTCTTCAGTTTGGAGAATTCCAAACCAGGTGCCAAAAGGAATATTTTCTTAGCAAAACATGTTTCAAACCATTCAGTGGGGAGCCTAGGTTGAAGCAGATTTGCTCTTCCTCCCTGCAGGACACCTGACTGTGGGCTTCGACCACTCCTGCACACCCCTTCAACTGATTTTCTGTATCTCCAAGAAAGCCTGGGCCTGGCCACCCCCTAGTGCCCTCTTCTGCTCTTCCAGGATTCCTTCTTTCTCTTATCACTGTTCTTTTCTATCGAGCATGATGATGAGAGCATGTGTGTGTACAAACATGTCTGCCAAGTTGCATACTCAAGTGGGAAAGAGTTGTGCAGGCTTGCTGTGCGATCTGTAGACTGGAGAGTGAAGGGATGAGAGAGTTAAATGTCTCTCTCCTAACATGAAGCAGCTTAGATGTGCGCAGACAGGTATGTCTCCTAGGGTAGGTACATAAGCATAAATTATCATGTGCTTAAATTTTCTGTATTTTCAAATATGTACACCAGCAATTTGATTTGTGTATGCATCATCTGTGTAAGAAATACGTACTTTTATTCAGGGATAGTACTATTTCTCCTGGGTATGTATATTTGTAAACATCACACGCTAAACTCTGTGTAAATCCATGAACGAGCCTCTCTATTTTCTTTCTTTTTTTTTTTTAATGAAATTTGTTGTTGTTGTTGCAGTTTTGGCTGGGGCCGGGTTCGAACCCGCCACTCTCGGCGTATGGGACCGGCGCCCGACTCCCTGAGCCACAGGTGCTGCCCCTGAGCCTCTCTCTTTTCATATGAAGGATGCTAAGGTGTACATCTGTGTAGACAGCTGTATATGCAAATATATATGTTATATTTGAATGGAGTCCCTGTGTAGTTGTGTACTTGTGAACACGTGTCTATCAAGGCCATGGGAACTAATGTTTACAGGCAAGTCCTGCACACAGCTTGGAAAATGAGGCCAGGAACACAGACCTATCATGTTTCCCGCGTCCTCCCAGTAACCATCAAACTGGACTCATCTTCCACTCTTAGATTTTGTCCTTGTCCATACAAAGCTTTCAGCCCCAGGCAGCGACAGGAAAGGCTGGCGACCCAAGAGCTAACGCCCAGATGCTCGATCCCCCTTGGCACCCTGGGGGCCTGCAGGAGCCGCGGTGTCGCAACCATACCCGGGCCCCTGCCGGAAGCGGAAGCCGGCACCGGGGGCGGTGAGGCCCAGTCGCTGGGTGCCGAGCTGAGGGCGCTCCGCAGGGGCGTGCGCGCAGCACGCGTGCGGGGCAGGCTGGGCGCCTGGCGGCACCCTCCGAGCCGGAGCGTCTGTTTACCAACAAACTGCGAGCGCTCCGCAGCGACGCATTCCGACGCTCTGAATAAGCCGCCGGCACCGGCAGGCTATTCTTGACTCCCGGAGCCTTGGACCTGCGGGACCGGAATCGCAGTGCAGACCCCTGAGGGCAGGAGAGTGCGAACGCAGGATCCCAGCATCCCCGCGGCCGCAGTGCAACAGCCCACAGCGCAGCTCCCTCGCCCTTAAGGCATCCAGGCCCGCCAACGCCTAAGCATCATTTCTGCCATTATTGCCAAGGTCTCCGGATTGCACTTAGCGCCCTGCAACCCTGGCTCCCCTCACCGGGAAAACCCCAAGATAGAGGGACCTTGAGCGTGCGCACAGATCCGCTGGAGTTTCTCGTTTCCCCACTGAGGGCTGCCCCAACCGGGCGGTCCGGGCTCAGTGAGGTCACCGCGTGCAGTAGCCAATCTGGGGCGTCTAAGTGGGCGGGGCCCCCGTTGGGTCCCAGGAACCTAACTCTAAGGAGAGGAGGGGGGCCATGGACTTAGGGGGGAGGGGAAATCCATGGGGGGTACCCCCCCCGGAACCCCTTTGCTTGGCGCGCGCTCTCCGCTGGAAGAGGCGCGGAGAGACGCTTTCTACGGGATCTTACGTGTGGGGGCTGCTGGCTGGGGGGCTTGTCCGGCCCAACGCCCGAGGCTTGGGAAAAGAGAGTTGGCGCAGGAAGCGGACTACGTGAAGGGCCATGGCCTAGGCCCTCCGGCCCGGGCGCCGGCCGCAATGACCACTTTGCCCTGCCCCCTCCCTGGCCCGGACGCCTCCAAAGTTGTCTTCCCAGACCTTACCCCTGTTGCGTCGGTAGTGGCTGCCTATCCTCTTGGCCTGTCCCCTACAACCTCAGCCTCCCCTGATTTGTCCTACTCCACGCCGTATAGCCACCTCCTATCCTACCCGTATACCGGGCCAGCGACCCCCAAGGCCCCCTACCTGTCCTACCAGCAACCTGCGGCACCTTCTCAGCCCCTCCACGGCCCCGCCGAGCACCCACAGGAACCAGAGGCAGGTAAGTCCAGTCTGGCCACAGCGGCTCTTCCCATTTCTGGGATTAGGCTCCTGTGCGCCCCTAAACTTCGCCCTCGCCTGGCTGGACGCAGTTAGCGGGATTCAAACCTTACTCTGATTCTACAGGATCTGGGGGTGGGGGAGGGTGAAGGGTTGGGGCGGGAGGCGCGTGGGGGGGAGGGGCGGGGGCGAGTTAGTCTACGTCTCTTTTCAAAACCGACCTGGTTTCGATTTGCAGTTGTGTGAAGATGGGCGGGAGGGCTCCCCACCCATTCCCTGGAGCAGTTGAGTGGTGTGTACCTATGAATAACGGAAAACTGGGGCAGTCCAGATGTAGGGGTGAGGGCCTAGCTCCCCAGATTTGCCCGGTCCTACACTCTCTTTCTTTCCTCTGCGACCCTCTCCCTGTTCCTCTTCTCTTAGAAAGCAGTGATCAAGCCAAACCCTGATAAACAGAAATTGAGTCCAGGTTGGAGGGCTGTAAATGCCCAGACTTATGTTGGGCTCCTTCCCCTCCTTTCCCTGTCTTTACCTCTTCTCCTTAGACCATGCCTGATCTTGACATGGAAGCTAGCCTGGCAGAACCTGGGGCTAGGACCCCACTATTCCTTGTTCTAAAAACTTAAGGAGGCTCCGTGCCTGTAGCACAGTGGTTATGGCGGAGGCCACATACACCAAGGGTGGTGGGTTCAAACCCACCCCAGGCCTGCTAAACAACCACAACTGCAAAAAAAAAAAAAATTAGCTCGACATTGTGGCAGTTGCCTGTAGTGCCAGCTACTTGGGAAGCTGAGGCAAGAGACTCGCTTAAGCTCAAGAGTTTGAGGTTGCTGTGAGCTGTGATGCCACAGCACTCTACCCAGGGTGACATAGTGAGACTTATGTCTCAAAAAAAAACCTAAGGAAAGGCTGGTCAGAAACGCTCTCATCTTTCTCTGGCTACCTCAGCCCTCCAGCCAAAGGAGTAGCCCATCCCAGTCATCTCCACCCCTTGATTTTCGGGTAGGTTAGGCCCCAGTTCCTGTTTCCTAAAGCAACTTTGAGCTCCTGAGAAAGTGTTCATTGGAAGGCCTCCCTGAAGGAAAGAAGCTAGCCTGTCTTCTGGCCCTGGGCTTTACATAGTCAATCGGACATATGATGTGGACATGGACACTGCCCATAAGACCATTTGCACTGGCTGTAGCTCAGACATCAGGTCCTATGCACTTTCTGCCCAGCAATTGTCTTTGGCACAGTTTCTTCTAAGGGTGCACATCCATTCACTAGGTGACTTTCCTGGAGAGTCAGCAAGACATCTTCCTCTCTTTTCCTGTGGCTCTGACATATGAGCTTACAAACCATAAGAGCCAGAAGCGACCCTAGGATTTTGGAGCTCAATTTCCTTAATGTACACATGGGCAAACTGAGACCTGAAGACTGGGTGTGCATGGGTAAAGGACATAGCCTGTTTTTTAGGCCCTTGCAAATAGTCTTTCATCACTTGGGGCCAGGAAAGTGGATTTTAGGGAACTTCCTTAGAACCCCCAAAAGTTAACTGCCTTCTGTGGCAGAACTGGGGCTGCCTCTCCCAGGCTGCTGGGTGGGTGGGGGGAGTTGTAGTTGCTACATGAATCCCTTGGACTTTCCTTTAGTGTATGCTAATACGGTATATCTGTGTGTGCGCCTGTGTGTGTTTGGGGGATGGGACAGGAATAACATGACCTAAGAGAATTGTTGGCAGTGGGGTCTGTGTTGTCAGTCCTGTCTTCCACACCCCTTGCCTTTTCTTTGTTTGGTCTAAGAACAACAGAGTGTAGAGTTCATTTTCTTCGTGCACTTTCCCTGATCCAACTAAACCTCCCCCCCAACACACACACACACACACACACATACCCTCAGAATAGATTTCAAGGATTTCTCTACTGGAACTGGTGGGTTCAGCCCACTCTACCTGGATGACTAAGGTGTGAGAGTGGTCTTGGGATTCTACTTTTCCCCCACTCTAGGCCACCCCCACCTCAGGGAGAGGTTTGGCTCCGTGTGAACAGCGTCCTGGTGTCAGCGGTGCTGCCGCCCCTCGAGGGAGGCCCTGGGGCTTGGTTATCCCGACCAGGGCAGATTCAGTATTGACTTGCCTTAACTGGTGTAGATAAAGGCAGCTGTCGGGAAGGAACTTGGAGGGGGATCTTCTCCGAGTTGGGGCTAGGAGGGCTCTGAAAGTTCAGCAGCTTGGTCAGCCTCCGTGCCTCTCTGTCCATCACCTCTGGAATTGCGCGGTCCCACAAGCCAAAGAGGCGCGGGTGGTCGCTGGGCTGCCTGCCCGAGGCTGTGAGCAGTGGGATCGAGGCAGGGAAGACAGGACAGGCGCGGGCGGCAGCGGAAACCCAACGGTTTTTCTGGGAATTGGCTGAGGCAGGGGCCAAGGGGGGGGGAGGATCTGAAGAGCTGGCAGCGCCCGAGGCCACGGGTGAAGGACGCGGGGGAGGTGAAGGCTCCGGTGACCGCTGGCCAAGGGTGGGGACCCTGATGTGTAGGGAGTGAGACGGACTAAGGGGGAAATGAGAGTATGAGAGCGGACACAAGCCGCGGCTGGGCAGTGGGTGTGGTTGTGAGTTCTCCAGGCTCAGGTTGGATGGACAAACCCGCGTGGAATGCGGCGAACTTTGCCCTAAGCCCTCCGGCACATCGGCTGCTTCATCCACACTACTCTTTTCTATCGGCCTGGGATGGTCTCTGGCGTCCCCGTAGAGTGAAGCAGATTGGCGCTTTGGCTGGGAAGAATGGAAACCCCTCGCTTTCTATCCTTCGTCCTCATTCTAGGGCTGAGCCGTCCCACGGCCGAAATTCTTGGAGAGCGAGGCAGGCCATGGGTGACCAGATCTCCCACCGTGGCACGGCAGCGCTCGCCAAAAGCAGCTTGCGGTCCTGCGCTGTGCGCTGTAGACCCCGGTCACCTTTGCACACCAGACTCCCTCTGGGCGCGGCAGAGCGGAGGAAAGGGTTGATCCATGCGGACTGGGTTTATGAGGTTCCTGGAAACCCAGCTAGCAATGGGGGAGGAGAGAGATGGTCACTGTTTTTGCAGGACACATCCTAGGAGAGGCGATGGCAAACCCTGGGGGTCACTTTCCATGCCGTGATGCTGGCATTCGAGGCTGGCTCAGCCGGGCCTCTGAGCCACCCCCTCTTGCGGCAGCCCAGCCAGGGGTTGCCACGCAGACACTATCTTGAGACTCTGAGCATTGCCTTCGAGTCCCCTCCGCTCGGAATGCCCTTCCTCTGTCGTCTCTAGGCCTCAGCTCAGCCCTAGACCCAGCCTTTCTGCCCCGCCCTACTCCTAGCTGGCGCCACCGCACCCGGCTGAACTCCGACCTCCCACCGCAGGCGCCGCAGTCCCCTCGCCCTGGCCCTAGGCTCTTTCTTCCTAGGGTCACAGGACCCATAAGAGTGGGAGCTCCCTGAGAGAAGTGCGTCAGGTATCACCTCTGGTACAGTGAATGTGGATGGGGGTCGAAAAGAGCTTGACAAGTGTAGAGAAGGGCCCAAGGGTCGAGTCTGGCGACTGTGGGTTTTTTTTTTTTTTTTGCCAGTCTGCTGGGGCGGCATACAGACGAGGTGCGAATAAACACGCCCTATCTCCTCACTCTCCCCCCACTCCCCACCGTCTTCTGCTGCCACCCAGACTCTGAAAAGCCGCTGCTGTCCCGGGACCCCTCCGAGCGACGCCCGCAGGCCCCCCCAGTCAAGAAGCTGCGCAAGCCAAGGACCATCTACTCCAGCCTGCAGCTGCAGCACCTGAACCAGCGTTTCCAGCACACGCAGTATCTGGCGCTGCCGGAGAGGGCCCAGCTGGCAGCGCAGCTTGGCCTCACCCAGACCCAGGTGGGGCCAGTCCCATCCTTTCCTTGCTCTGACCTCCCCCAAGTGTGTGCTCTGGGAACTCACTCCCCAGGTGCGAATGACCTGGCATTGTTGTCACAGTTCAATAGGAGTGTTCATGGCTGGTTCTCAGAAAGTGTTTGGGGGATGTGTGTTGAAAGGTGAATGTGTGTGTGGTGGGAGGGAGTGAGGAGGGTATATCAGACTGGGAGAACTGGATACTGGCTGGCAGGCAGGAACTCAGGGGACTTCTGAGGCACCGGAGGACTAGCACTTCCCAGCCTCTGCTCAACTCCTAGGACTGTTCCCAGCAGCTGGGTCCCTTCTCTTTCTGGAACCTTTCCATACATATCCACCTTCTGAGCTTCCATTCTTCCCTTTTCTCCCCAAAGGTAAAGATCTGGTTTCAGAACAAACGCTCCAAATACAAGAAGCTCCTGAAGCAGAACTCTGGGGGGCAGGAAGGAGACTTCCCTGGGAGGACCCCTTCCATGTCTCCCTGCTCCCCACCGCTTCCCTCCCTCTGGGATCTACCCAAGGTGGGGACCCTGCCCACTGGTGGCTATGGCAACAGCTTTGGTGCCTGGTATCAGCATCACTCCCCAGATGTGCTGGCTTCACCTCAGATGATGTGAGTCTGGGCAAGGGCAGGTCTGGCCCCCAGCCCACCTGTACCCTCTCTCTTCTGGGCCTGGAGAAAACCAGCTCCACATGGTTTTCTCTGGAGAACAAGGAGCCAGAGAAGAAAACAATGGGATGAGGTGGAGTCCTTTACCCCAACCCAAAGAGCTAAATCAAGAACCTCAGCCTTGGCTCGGCGCCTGTGGCTCAAGTGGCTAAGGCGCCAGCCACGTACACCCAAGGTGGCGGGTTCGAATCCAGCCTGCCCGCCAAACAACAATGACGGCTGCAACCAAAAAATAGCCGGGCGTTGTGGCGGGCGGGCACCTGTTGTCCCAGCTACTTGGGAGGCAGAGGCAGAAGACTCGCTTGAGCCCAGGAGTTGGAGGTTGCTGTGAGCTGTAATGCCACGGCACTCTACCCAGGGGGACAGCTTGAGGCTCCTGTCTCAAAAAAAAAAAAAAAAGAACCCCAGTCTTCCCCAGCCTTAACCACTGTGCTTCTTACCACTGTGGACTGAACACCTTCCCTCCAGCTGGAGAGAGTCATTGGCTGGATCTGAGACTGCCAGGGTTCTTGGTCTTGCCACTCCCATCCCTTCCCCCCCCCACCCCCTTGAAAGGACTGCAGCCCCATCACAGCCTGAAGTGAAAACCAACAAGAGTATTCTTTTTTCTCTTTTTGTGCTTTGCCCATCTTATTTGTGGACAAAAGCGGAAGTGGACATTCAGTCCCACCTAACCACTAATTTTTCCTGGAGGTCACCCCATTGCCCTCATAACTGATACACCTGTTCACCATCCTGTGAGGTAGAAAGGATGCAGGGAACTGTGAAGTCTTGGGACCTGTGGGTAATTTATGCTCTCCTCCTAACCAAGCCCTCTTTTCCCCTTGGCTACCCAGTTTGAGTAGACAATGGATCTAATTATCCATAGAATGCAACAGGTATTTATTGAGAGGCTACCCTCTCCTACTCCCCTGCCCCTAGTACCTAACAAAAGCGCATGCACACACTCTTAGAAACCCAGTTGGGTAAAACTTTAGGGGAAATGGGGGGAAATAGGCTCTCTGGATGAGTACAGGTGTAGACTTCCCCAAATAGTTGGGGCAGGGCTGGCAATTCAGTTCTTCATGGCTGTCTCTGTCCAAAGGAAGTGCTCAGATTGATTACCAATCCAACTAGCATCCCCTAAGCTCTTACCCTCCTTCATACCACAACCTTCCAGAAATTAAAGTTTGTACAAAAACTTAGGTCCAGATGTGTTTGTTCCCTGACTTCTCAGGGATGGGGGCTGGTTGCTCATCCCTTCTCTCCCATCTGGCTAGTCTGCCCCTGAACTAGAAGTCAGAGGCACTGGATTCTAGATTTGCCTCTGCCACTAACCAGCTCTGTGGTTCTAGCTCTGGAATGTTCTGATAATGTCCATAGTTTTATATGCTCTAGTGTGAACCCAGAAGGCACTCATGCTGGGAATGACCAAGATCTAAGTAATCCTCACTAGCAAATTCTCTCCTGGCCCAGTTCTGGAGGGAACCAGGTACTTCAAAGCCCCTATGCCTCTGCTCACCTTGGGAGAGGACTTACCCTCTGAACCAGTTCAGTCCTACTGCTTGGCAATGGAATGGCCTTAGCTCACCATGAAGAAAGAGGAGTGGGGCTCGGAGCCTATAGCTCAACCGGCTAAGGCGCCAGCCACCTACACCTAAGGTGGCGGGTTCGAATCCCCAGCCCGGACCTGCCAAACAACAATGACGGCTGCAACCAAAAAATGGCCGGGCGTTGGGCGTTGTGGCGGGTGCCTGTGGTCCCAGTTACTTGGGAGGTGGAGGCAGGAGACTCGCTTGAGCCCAGGAGTTGGAGGTTGCTGTGAGCTGTAATGCCACTGCACTCTACCCAGGGGGACAGCTTGAGGCTCTGTCTCAAAAAAAAAAAAAAAAAAGAAAAAGAAAGAGGAGGGGGAGAAGAAGGAGAACGCTAGAAGGAACAGGAATTCTTTTCCATCCAATAAACATCCTCTGCTTTGCCTGAGATCCTGGAAATACCAAGATGACTGAGGGAGATACTTCAGGTTAATAGGCTAACGGGAGGGACATTGTAAGGGACTTCTCAATACAGCTTGGGCCAAGGAAGTCAGTGCCAGGTGAGAAGGGTGGGCAACCAGGGAGCAGCAGGATCCAGTGGCAAATTCCCAGCAGATACACAGGCACCAGCACTAGCACCCCACCTCAGGCACAGTGCCCCCAGGGATCAGAGAGCCCTGGGGTAGAGCGGGGAACTGAGGAGGAGGGTGAGGGGCTGGTGGAATAATTCAGGGAATTCAGCCCAGTCTGGCCTGAGGGGTTGGGGGAAGGGCCTCCAATTCCAGGCAAAATCTCCCAAGCCCAGCTTCCCTCTTACTGCCTAAACCTGTTCCCAGGAACTGCAAACTAGGAGCCTTCTTCAGTCTGAAAAGCCCACTCAAGCACTTCCAGCCAACTCCAGCAGGCCAGATAGGTGGCCAAATTAAGGTCATATGTAGGGCAGAAGGGAAGCCCCCCAGCTCTAGGAGATACCTGCAATAAGTTCCTCCTTGGCCCCTGTTATTCAGCCCATTCTGGGACATAGCCACCCCTGTCCCCAAAACACACATAAAGGATTCTCTTGGGGATAGCCAATGGCGCGAAGGAGCCAAAGTCAAGATCCAGGAGCGGTGAGGAATGGGAGTAGAAACATCTTCCTCTTTCCTCCAGTGCCTGGCCCCAGGTCCTGGTCTCCACCAGTTCTCTGTGGCCCTGATCCCAGATCCATCCTCTGGGTCTCTTCTGAGGCCACAGGCCCTCAGGGCAACTGTTCCCTCCCACTGCAGGTTGCACACTCCTCTTTCCACAGACCCAAGATAAGATCTACCGCTTCATCTCGGAAAGCCTCCAAAGGCGAGATTAATTGGACAGCCCAACACGGAGTGCATCGTTAAAACAACAGCCCAGGTTGTAAAGTTAAGTAGCAGGAGGAGTGTAATTACTCCCTCAGCCAGAGGCCAGCAGAGCTGACAGCATCCCCACCTTCCTTACCCCTGTCTGCCCTTTTTAGTGAAAATGGGGATCTCTCTTCCACTTGGGAGTTGGTCTGGTTTCCCTGGGCTCCGGTGGGGCTGGGCCTGGAGCCCTAGTAGGGGTGGTGCCCCATTCTCTTCCCTCAGGACATCAGGCTATGGAAGGAGAACCCAGTGGTTTCCTCCTGTGAGGCTGCTGTGCTGGGAAAATAGGCTTGATAAGGAGGGGAACAAGACTAAAGGGTTAAGAACAGGGGCTTTGGCCTTCAAAGGGTCCCAACTCTGCTGCCTGCTAGTTGTGTGACTTTTGGCAAATTACTTAACCTCTCTCTCAGCCTCCCCCACAAGACAGGAATACTAATAGGACTTGCTTCCTAGTGTAGTGTGATGACAAAATGAGATAGTGCTTATAACATGTTTGACACAGGCGCCTGGAACATAGTAAGCACTTAATAAACAGCTGCTGTTATGATTGTGGGGAAGGGGAGGAGTTACAGGGAGGCAGGATTCAGGCTGACATCCATTCACCTCCTGAGTCTTGGGCAGACCTGCCTCCTGAAGGGAGGAGGAAGAATGGGGCTCAACACATCCCTGGTCCCTACCACCTGAGAGCAGGACACAGACAAGGTCCCAGATGCAAAAAGGCTGGCAGCACATTGCATCTGAAATCAGCTGAATCTAGAAAATGAGAAAATGTGCCTGGAGAATGTCGGAGCTCCAGCCCGGGCTGGTGTTATCACCTACAAGGGTCTCAGCCATAGGAGAGCTGACTTGGGGCTTCCCCTCCCTCCTGCATCACTCTCCTTCCCGCTCTTCTGTATACTATTTTAAGACATGTCCCTTGTGCTCCCCGCCCCAACAAAATGAGATTCAATTAATTCAATTAAAGCAATTCTGGGAGCAGCTCCTGAAGGCTTTCAATGTGAGATAATTATAAGTAATTTGCTGCTGTGAAGAGGAAAAAGGCACACGGGGTCTAGGGGGAAAAGAGGTAGCCCCTTCCTCACCAAATGCACACAGATCTGGAGGGAGTCCATGCTGCAATCTTAACTGCCCTCCCATTGGCCAAATTACTTGCAGGTGGGAAGAGGGAGCATGTGGTGGTGGGAGCAAGGGTGGGAAGACACCTAGTGTCAGACCGCCCCTCCTCCACCCCCCAAACCACGGTGGGGGTGGGGAGCTGGTGGTTCCCCCCACAAAATGTCTGCACGGCCACAGCAGCTGATTACTCAGCTCCAAACCTCATTTGAGTTTGGATGCCTGGACTTGCC
Organism: Otolemur garnettii; assembly: GCF_000181295.1. Classification (NCBI taxonomy): domain Eukaryota; kingdom Metazoa; phylum Chordata; class Mammalia; order Primates; family Galagidae; genus Otolemur; species Otolemur garnettii. The sequence goes on from NW_003852413.1 coordinate 28,022,094, forward strand.
TCTGGGATTGTATCCAGAGGCTCAGTGGAATGTTATCCGAGTAGCTGAGGCCTGTGTAGACGGGGCTTTGGAGATCAAGGACCTCCTAGAATGTATAAGGGATATGGGTAGAGAAGAGAAAAGCTAGAGAAGGCAGACAATGACTTCCTGCTTCCAAGGAGCTGATGAGACACCCATTTTTCTCCTCCCCTCTAATGCTTTCTAGTTTCTGTCTGGTGTCTAATCTTCACTCCTTCCATTGTGGTGGTGGCAAATCTCCTCTCAGCTTTCTGTCCTCAGGGCCACTGAAGCCTCTTCCTCCCAGAAAGCATCCTACAGGTGTTTCCCACCCCCACTTTCCCTGAGATAACCCTTTCCTTCCCAGGGCTCATTTGGCCTGGAAGGAGGCATGAGGAGATGTGATGGAGTTGAGAGGAAGGAAACTAGATGTGGGAATTGGGAGACAGGGACCAAATCAAATGTGTGGGGATGGGCTTCACACCTCTGCAAAGACCTTCTCAACCTTGCCCATAAAGGAGCTGGTTGTCAAGGGGCCGGGATCCCCCTTGGCCTATGAGCCTTTACTCCAGGAAGCGAGTGATGTTTTAACAATAATAGTAGAAAATAAAAAATTGCTGAGCTCAAAGTCTTTCTCTTTCATACCTACTTCCAAGGAGGGATCCCTTCTCTGAACAGCGTGGCTGTTGGACCTGAGGAGTCAGGGAGAAATTCCATCAGCGAGTTCTTGGTTGACTGCTCTTTCTCCTCTTCCAAAGGAGAAAGCTCAGAGAGGGACAGGTGGCCTTCTCTGATTGCCTCCCCTTCCTCCTTTCCTGACCTGTAGAGATTGGTTAAAAAGGGCAAACAAAAGACCCTTCTACCCCAAACCTCAAAATTCAAAGGCCCCAGACAAATACTCAGAGACAAGCAAACACAGGGTCCCATGTGCACAATCTCCACAGAAGACACACTCTTAGGCAGGTACACCGAGCAGGAGACAGAGTGGGCAGAGCCGCACACGGAGACATACAGACATACGTGTGCATGTGTGCATAATGCATGCCCATGACTGCACGCAGACATGCACAGAAAAATGCACTCGGGGCTTAGTAACATACTCACAGAGAGAATCAGACCAGAGAGAGGAACCAAGAAGGAGATGCCCAGGTCTTGAACCTAGGCAGAAACAGGCAGAAATAGACTAGCTTCCCTGGTTGTGAGCACACTTGTGTGTGCCTGGGGGGCAGGTCTCCTTGTCCTTCTCTCTCTCATCTCCCACCCCATTCTTCTCTCTCTCATTTCCCAACCCTTTCCGCCTTCGTCTCTTATTTTCTGGGAATATTTCCCTGGTGAGCAATTGGGAAGGGAGGCTGAACAGCCACAGAAATCCAATAATTTTATTATGATTTTATTTTCTTTGTTCCCTGAAGCTTTGCCTGCTTCTTGTCCTGAGCTCTAACAAGAAGAGCTACTGTCCCCGGCCCTTCCTGGAACCATCCATGACTCCCATCAAGTCTGGCTCTTAAGAGGACTTGAGTATCTTTTCCTTCGGACGTCTCCACTGACCTGTCTGCTTTCCCTATCCTGACCTTGACTCCAGGGAGAGAGGAGGGGGCCTGGAATCACAGAATGATGAAGAAAACACTGTACTGGGAGCCAAAGATCTGGATCTAATACTACTTGCTGTGTGACCTAGGGCAAGTTACACAACCTCTCTGAAACTTGGATAATTTTTCTTGCTAAATCCTCTGTGTGTGGCTGGGTGCCCATAGCTGAGTGGTTAGGGTGCTGGCGACATGCACTGAGACTGGTTGCTTGGAACCTGGCCCAGTCCTGCTAAACAATGACAACAACAACAAAAAAAATAGCTGCACTTGGCTGGGTGCCTGTAGCTCAAGCAGCTAAGGCACCAACCACATACACCAGAGCTGGTGGGTTCGAATTCAGCCCGGGCCCACCAAACAACAATGATAACTACAACCAAAAAATAGCTAGGTGTTGTGGCAGGTGCCTGTAGTCCTAGCTAATAGGGAGGCTGAGGCAAGAGAATCGCTTGAGCCCAAGAGTTTGAGGTTACTGTGAGCTATGACACCATAGCACTCTACCCAGGGCAAAAAAGTGAGACTCCGTCTCAATAATAATAATAATAAAATCCTCTGTATGTGTCAGGGAGGATGCTAAACATGTGTGTGCCACCACTTTCCACTCTAGCCTGGGGCTTTGTAATGCAGACTTTGTCTCTCCCATCAGACCAAAGGCTCCCCGGAACAGGATTCTGTGTCCCCCATCAGATTGGATGCATCCTGCAGCTCTTTCCAGCCCCATAGTTTGATGACACTAAGGGACTCAGCCCCACTGGAATCCTGGGGGGCATGTCTGGCCAGCCCAGGAAGAAGAAAGGAATTGGCCCCACGCTTCTTCCAAACATCAAGCTTTCTGATTCAGCACCTCACAATGCCCAGACTTCAGCCACGCTGACCCCCAAATGGAGGGATTTTCATTTCCAGGGGAGGGTGCCACTCCCTGTGGAGCGCATGTGGAATATATTCCTCTCAGTTGCATATGAACCATCCCATTCAGATTTAGTTGAATTTGGGGTGAAACCTAAGGAAATCCTTTTTACTCAGGGCTGTGCTCCCCACTCTCTCACCCTCCCTACCTCCAGCTGATGAATAACATAGGGATCAAATAATGGGGTTGGGAGCATGACATCTGGATTATCGCGAGGTTCCCTGGAGTGGAATCTCCTCCACCTGGAAGCCCACCCACATCACCCTCTCTGTCCTCTTTTATACATTAGCCTGTCTCATGGAGACTTGGACTCTTCCCTCAGACTGAAGGTTACCAGAGAGCAGGCCACTGGCCTCCCCTCTCAGATTGGGGGCTCCTGGGCTTGGTGGTTTCTTCCGCTGCCTGCTCACCCCTCCCCTAATCCTGATGCTCTCTTCGGGGTGGAGGGGCTCAGCACATCCACTGAGCAGAGGACTGAGGGGAGATGGGGACAGGCCGTGCCCTTTCTGCTGCCTGAAGAGCCATGAGACCACTCCTCCAGGGCTGGACTCCGGAGTTGCTTTCTGTCTCTGCAAGCTGGGGCCTGCTACAAACTCCTCCTCCCAGCCCCAGAGCCGCCGGGAATTCTTTGCTCCAACAGATCCTGGGGGAAGCCAGACTGCAGGAGGCTCCTGACATGCCTCTGCCCAGCTCCTGTCACATTCCCCAAGCCCAGGGGAATCAGCTGGATCCACCAACTCAGGCTCCTTCCACCACCCTCTTCTCCCCGCCCTCCCCCCACCTTTGCCTCACCTCCTCAAGTCCTCCTGCCCTCCTCTCCAAACCCTGAATTCTGCCTTGGGACTTATCTCTGACCTGCAGGTCCCTCCCACTCTGAGTCCCCTATCAGCCCCAACTGGACAATAAGAATTATCCCCTCTGTTCCCTTAAAAAATAAAATTTACCTTCTCTTTCAGAGAGTCTTCATGGATTTTCACACTGGAATGTAGGCACTCACCCAAGAAGGCTTGGGCAAGCCTTGAGCAAGACCCTCTCTGGGTCTTTGTTTCCTCACCTATGCAGTAGGAAGAATGATCAAAATGATGCCTCCAAAAGGGATGGAGACAGGGATAAGTTATGAAATATACCAGGTAGCCAGGAGATATGGTGGTTTATTCCTTCACCCTGGCTACACCAACTTGGTGCCAGAAGTGTCCCTCTTTGCTATGCCCCTAACTTCCCCTCTGACCCCACCAGCTAACCAACCATGTAATACTCACAGGAACACAAAATAATAAGGAGCCAGATTCCTGAGTTCAAGTCCAACTCTATGACCTCAGCGAGTTTCTTAACCTCTCGGTACCTCACTTTCCTTACCTGGGAAATAAAGGGCATGTGCTTCATAGAGTTGTTGGGGGGACTAAATGAGTTAAACAGACAAAAGGTGCTATAATACAGTAAGGATTCAGCAAGGATTAGTAGTTAGTAGTATCTCTGACTGCCAAGCAAGAAAAACCTTTCTCTATCCATGAGGACTCTTCTAAAGTACCCCTGTTCCTCTGTTGCTTGAGAGTCTTTGTTCCCACCAGGTATCTTTTCAGGTAGAGGCCACCTAGGAGCAAAGCCTTGGTGTGGACTGTCTCACCCAGACATCCAGTAGCATGTGTGGTGGGCAGGTCAAAAGGTTCCTTGTGACAAGTGGAAGAAGTTGTGCAGGAGGGAAAGAGGAAGGATGTCTGCCTGGCCTCCCAGGAGAGCCCTCTGCTCACCTCAGGTGGGAAGGTACGTGAAGAGGTTAGGCCCCCCAGAACCTGCCTAGGAGCTTAGGCAGAGGCAGACAAAGGTCCAGACTTCATTCGTGAATGGTTATGCCTCCTGCAATGCCAGAATCCCTCCAACTCCCAACTCAGCAAAAAAGCAGGGCAGCACCTCTGGCTCAGTAGGTAGGGCGCCGGCCCCATAGACCGAGGGTGATGGATTCAAACCCAGCCCCAGCTGAACTGCAACAAAAAAATAGCCAGGTGTTGTGGTGGGCGCCTACTTGGGAAGCTGAGGCAAGAGAATCACCTAAGCCCAGGAGTTGGAGGTTGTTGTGAGCAGTGTGATGCCACGGTACTATACCAAGGGCGATAAAGCAAGACTCTGTCTCTCCCAAAAAAAAAAAAAAAGCAGAGATAGAACTTTTTCTTTTAACTGGTATTTAATTATATGCCTAGAATACTCAAGAAACTTTAGAGGGGAAAACTTTCAGAATTAAGAGAATTTTGGTATAGTGGCTAGATACAAGATAAACACATGTATAAGATACCAGTAGCTATTCTCTAGTACAGGAATAAATAAGGAAAAATATTCTTCATATAAAGGAAACACAAGAGAATAAAATACTGTAAGTGTACAGATGTGGAGAGCAGCTCTTTAGTCGATCAGTAACTGAAATATATTAACCCCTGTCATCATCCATTCTGGTTCTTTCCTGGTGTTCACCCTTCCATTGTATCTGAAGCAGGGTAGATTTAGGTTAGAGTCAGGAAAGTACTTTCCCAGTAGAGGGAGGAATTCTATGTGAGACAGGGGAAGAAGGGTCAACTTTGAGCCCATTGAGGGTAATAGTACTTCCTAGGCCAACTGAGGAGTGTTCTAACTGTCCATGGCTGATTTCATCTGAGATGAATGAGTTTGCTGAGCTCCTGTCATTGTCCCAAGCTTTGTGCTAAGCCCTTTATATCTATTAGCTCATGTAATTTCCTCAGCGGCCCTGCAAAAGAAATACGATTAGCTCCATTTTATAGATGAAGGAAAATAAGGTTCAGAGAGGGCAAGTGATTGATCTGAGGTTATGCAGCCTCAGTTATCTCACCTGTGAAATGGGATAATAATGACATTGACCTTGCCAGGCAGTTGTGAAAAATGAGAAAGTGCCTGTGAAAGAAAGCTGCTGGGATAGACCTGAGCACACAAAAAGGTCCTTAGTTAGCTCCTTCCCTGCCCCATCTTGGGAGGACCTCTCAGGAGTCATTTTCTTTTGCTTTTCTTCCTTCCCAGGCTTCCTTCACTCCTTCTGGCCTTCTGACTTCTTTAGTGGCCTCCCTTCCCCCAGCTGAGGGCACACCACCCCTCTCCCAACATCTATTGGTTATTTCTGAGTTTAGGGCAGGCCTGACTGGCCCCAGGGGTGGGCGTGGGACAGTGCCACACGCGTTGCATGACGTGGCCAGGCGCCTTCAGTGCGCAGGGAAGGGCATGCTGCTGCCGTTTGCCAGGTGCTAGGTGAACTGCCCGAGGTGGGGGACGCCCCTCCCCCACTCCAGCTAATCCTCCAGGGTGTGGAGTCTCTGTTCCCTGCTTACTCAGCAGACACTTCCAATCCTGCTCCAATTTGCCCCAGGAGACAACCCAGGAATTTGGGCCTCAAGGCCCCGCCCCCTCTCAGTCCCCCTCCCCAGGTTTGCCTTCTCCCGGTGCCTACCCTTGGCGGCTTGGCCCCAGGTGCTCCTCTCTGACTCCCACCTGGGCAGAGAGAGCAGCCAGGAGACTCCAGACTCTTCCTAATTGTTTCCTGGGCCTCTGAGCTTTCCAGAATCTTGGGAGTGTGTGTGGGTCTATACTCTCTCCCACCCCTAGGAATCCTCCTAGATACCCCAGCCAAATGGGCCAATTGAAGAAAAACATACGAGGGCCTCAGAACATTCGGGACACTTGCTGGTTATCTGGAGGACACTCAGTTCTGCAGGGCTTGAGAGTCCACTCAGTAGTGCCTGTCCAAATGTGGTGTAGTATAGACAGAGAAGCCCCAGCACTCAGAATACTGCCCCTCGTTTGCTATGTGACCCTGGGTAAGTCACACAGACTCTCTGGGTTGCCGCTTGATGATTAGATGAGATAATACCTAGTGAGAGTGTAATCACTGTCAACTCCTACAGCTGCCCCGAGTGGCCATTGGGTGCTGGTTTTTACTCTTGTCATATCCCATTTCATCCCCAATAGCCTAGAGAGGGGCAGTTATGACTCCTCCTCAGGCTCACAGCCCTTCATCTAGCGCTGAGAGAGGGACAACACGAGGGGTCCTAAAAGCTATCACTTCACTTATTCATTCATACGTTTGATGTTCACTGAGTATCTTGCTATCCTAGCCTGTGCTAGGCACGAAGGGGGCGCTGGGGTGATGTATCCAGGGGAACATGCTCAAATTGTTGCCCTCATTCCTGATGCTCCCAGTTAAGATTCTCCCTCAGCTCTGCTCCCAGGGACCTTGGTATAAAAGGCATCCCCAGGCCCCTTGCCTTACAGCCCAACAACCCTCCCCAGGGTGAACAAAATATTCTACGTGGTTCTTGCCCATGCTAGGAGCTGGGACAAAGCAATCAAGGAGGCGTCATGCAGGCTCTGCCTCTATGGAGAGAGAATGGAGCCTGGAAAGAGTCCCTGAGTTGGTGGTGACAAGCACAGGGGAGGGACAAGAGAAAGACAGGGACTAGGGACCCAGGTTGGAGGATGGGGAAGGTTCTGGGGGTGAGGTGCTAAGAGAGCTTGAGGCTGCCCTGCCTTGACTTCCTGGCCCATCCTTCTCCCGTAAGCCCCTCACCTGCTCCCTGTGTCCCAGCTGCAGCAAGCTCCCCCCACCCCCCACCCCCAGCATCTTCCTCCTGCTCCCCTTCCCTGGGGCCTCGGAAACTCATCTCCAAGCATTTTCTGGCTTCTGAGTCTCCCAGTCTCAGGCTGCTGGGTAGCTGGTAAACAGCTTATTAAGGTGATTAACACTGCAATTAAAGCTAGAAAAACAGAGGCCAGGGTGCTGGCTGAAGCTCCCCCTTCTGTTCCTCCCTCCCTTCTCCCGACTCCCCTTCCCCTCTGACAATTGATGTGACACAACCAGCCTAGCCACCCAGGCGCTCACCTAGGGTCTTGGAAGCTAGAGGAGGGGCTGAGAACCGAGCCTCAGTGTCCTTCCTTAGCCTTCCAGCATCCCACCATTTGTTATCCCTGTCTTTGAGCGGCAGCTCTGCTGGATTGGGGGAGTAATGGGAGTGATGGTGTATGCTGAGGGGAGGCATTTGGAGGCTGAATCTCGGGGTGTCTCTAAGATCCCTAGTGCACGGGATGCCTCAGAGACAGGGTTAGAGATTATCCTTCTCATCCACTTCCCTGGTTGAGAAGGGCAGGAGCTTTCTTCTCCCAAAAAGAGACTAGAGCTTCCCCTGCCCCAGGTACAACGTGTCAAGTACCTTTCAGCAGGGGCTGGGAACAGTCAGACGCTAGTCCTTCTGCGAACCCAACAGCCAAGAAAGGATTTAGGGACCCTCTGGTCCATGCCTCCCCTCCCTCCTGCAGTGGCCCTAACATGATCCACAGGCTGCTGCTGTTTTTAAGTTGTCCCACTATTCCTCTTGACACCATTAGAGTCCTGGAGGGGAAGTCACTCTGCTGGTGGGGTCTCCAGGGAGTATATTCCTCAGACCTTCATCTTTGCCTGTCACGCTTCCATCTTCTTTCAAATGCCACCTCTCCCAAGAAGTTTTCCAAGCTTCCTTCCCACTCACTATCAGCTACCCTGCACCTTTCCTCTGACTATCCATCCTGTCCTCCCAGGACCTTGTCAAGTTGTGTGCCTCCCAGTGTGCTCAGCTGCAGGCCTCTCCAGGGTGGGCCTGCTTCTGGCCCTGGAGTGCCTAGCACAGGGTCTGTGCCTTCCTTCTCTAGGCTTTGGTCATCTGGTGTCCTGCCTCCTAATCAGCATTAATCAGAGTTTAATGCTCAATAAACATTGGTCGACTTACTCCTTTTCTGAGTACACCTAGAGATGGGTGGATCAACCAATGTGGCCAGTGCAGCCAGGGGTCTGGGGCTGAATCTGGGATGTGGAGATTTGGAGGGACCAGGTAAGGTGGGTGGGGAGTGAGTCCCATTTCCCTGTCACCAGTCACTTCCATTAACTGAGTAGGACTCACCATCTGTTGGGTACCTTGTTAAGCATTTTACTCATATTATCCCATTTAATCCTCTCAACAACTCTGCCAGGTAGGTGGCATTATCCTCACATTACAGATGAGGAAACTGAGGTTTAGAAAGGTTAAGTGACTTGCCCAAGGTCATACAACCAATAAAGTGGAGGCAGGATTCACATCCAGGTCAACTGATTCCTGACTCCAGTGGGCACCTTCCTGACCACAGCATTAAGTTTTCCGAGGATCAGCCCTGAGCAAGAAGCCTCCACTCTCCAATTCTCCTGAAGGGAAGAGCCCAGGAAGAAGGATTGAGTGGCTGGGGTGGGTGGGGCTGTAGAGGCTCCAGCCTGGACACTCTGCCCTGAGGCGTCTTAGTAAACTGAGATTCCAAAAAGCCCATTAAGAGCACTCATTCTCCAGAAAGATCTGGGTTCAAATACCAGCGTTGCAAAGTATTAGTTATATGAACTTGACAGAGACTGGCACTCTCTAGCCTCAGTTTTCCTATCTAAAAAATGGACACGATACCACCCATCTCCCAAGCTGTTGGAAAGATCACAGGCTAAGTGCCTGGTGTGAAGTGGGAGTTTAGCAAATGCTGGCTGTTTCTAAGGTTTGGAGAACAGTGACCCTCAGGGTAGACTGGAGTTCCTTAGCCTACCCTCTTCTTCCCAAAGGTCATCATGAGGCAATGAGTATAGTCAAGAAGTACCTGGCAGAAGATGGGCTCAGCAGCCCTACCCTGGCACTCTGCCAGGTCCTGAACCCAAGCCCCTGTCCCCACGTGGGGGCCCCCACCAGGGCTGGTAAAAAGGGCGACCTGCCTGGCCTAGAGGTGAGGAGAGGAGGAAGGGGAGGTCAGGGGTGGGGCTGACCCCAGCTGGAGGTCGCCTGGGCAGTTAATCCAGCCTGACAGAGCAGGGATGAGCAGGGAGGAATTAGGGAGCTTACAACATCCTTTCATCCCGAAGCCGCCTGCCTGCCTGCCCAGCCTCCCTCCTTCCTTCCTCTCTCTTTCTGCCCTTCTCTTCCCTCTCCCTCCCTTTGCTGGCAGCCCAGCCCTAATAAAATGCAGTGTCTCCAGCAAGTCTGCCCGGCTGCCGCCTCGCTGCTCCTGCCTGCACGCAGCCCTCAAACCAAACTGCTCGGCTCAGCCCCGCCTGGCAGCTGCCACCTTAACCCTTGCCAGCCCGGCTGGCGACGGCGTCTGTAGGCTGGAGGCCCTCCTCCCTTCCGCCTCCTTAGGGTGTGGGGGAAGGGAGGGCCTGCCGTCTGAGAGGGAGTAGGATGGAGAGGTTCTGGCTCCGCCAGCTCTGGTGCCCTGCTGGAGAACTCCTCAGCTGTGTGGATGTGACTGTCTCCCAAGTCCCTTTTGTGAGCTTGTGACCCACTCTTTCTACCTTCTCATCCTTATTCTGCTTTTTGCCTCCTAACAGCTCCAGCCAACAGGGTGGAGATTGTTATCCCCATTTGACAGATGAGGAAACTGAGGGCCTGACAGGGAGGTACCAGGCTGAGCTGGGTCACCTCAGTTGCTGGGTGACATTGCTGATTTTCTATCCAACTTTATCCATTACAGTGGTGTATGTGTGTGAGTGTGTGAGGGAGAGAGAGAGACAATACTGAGGTGACTTGAGTAACAAGTGTTTGTGACACCTGTGTGTCAGGGAGCCTGTATCGCTTAGAGTGCTAAGGCTTTGGCTTTGTACATTTGTGTGATGCTAATGCATCTCGGGTGTGTGTTTCTCTCTATGGCTATGCCTGCAGATGACATGTTTGCCTCAACAAAGTGCATGCCAATGGAGAGATGTTGTTGTGTGTCTTGGTTAGTGTATATAAAAGAGGGGAGGTGGCTTCCCAGGAGGTGCGTGCAGTGCCCACAGTCACACTGTCTCCTATCTGTGCTCACACACACCTCCATTCATTCTGTCACCTCCAGCTCTCAGTCTCCAAAGCTTTGAAACTGGGTACCTAGGAGAGGAGGGTGGTGACAGCGAGAAGTCTCTGAGTCAGGGCCTGAGCCCTCCCCCAAAAGGTAAACACAGAGCCTCCCTGCACCCCACCATAGCCCAGATCTCTGCCAGCTGAGGGAGCAGTGGTGTCCCTGTGCTCCACCCTCACCCCAAGCTGGAAGGGGCAGACAAGAGGGAGAGGGGCCAGGAGTGCCTGGGCGTGGAGGCAGGGGGTTTACACACGTGTGCAAGCATGTCTGTATGTGAGCTCAAGATCAAAGAGCAGCTCTGAGGTGACCCGGCAGGCAGCAGCACTGCTGAAGGAGTTGGCTGACAGAGAATGCCATCAAGCAGAGTGGAGTCAGGGAGGCCACAGCTGGGAGCCTCCCACCCAGACTTACCCAGGTTGAAGTCAGGAGCACCTGCCACCAGGGCCAGGCCCAGCCGACAACTCTGCAGTGAGTTCCCTGGGAAATCTGTGTCCCCTAGGAGCCCCCTGAAGGTTCAGATGTCCCTCCCTACCAAACACCTTCCCCAACTCCCAGGCCCTCCCCTCAAAAGATGTCTGTCACCAGCCTCCAGTTCAAAGAGCTCAGTGGTTATTTTCTTCTTTTTTATTAACATTACATATAAAGATGGGTCCAGTAAGAAAGCAGACATGAGAAGGCTGGGAGGGGGTGGGAGTTGGCTTCATTCCTGCCCCCTTCAGTGGGACTTTTTGAGACCCACGATGTCTTTCTTGGATCTTGCACCTCCCCCCAAACCCGAATCCAGCCAGAGCCCACATTCCTCTTTCTCTCAGCTCACAGCATATAGGGAGATCTGTCCAGGAGGAGCAGGGTCACATAAATAGGAAACCACAGCAGGGAGGAGGCTGCTTCTCTCTGTAGCTCTTTAAAAAAATACATACTATATATATATATATGTATGTGTATACATATATATATATATGTGCTATGGTCATCTACCTCTCTTTTTCTTCAATGCTTTACCACATCAGGGGTGGAGGAAAGTTAGCTTTGGGGTAAGTCTGGGTCAGGAGGTGGGGGCAGTGCCTTACCCCTAAAGGCACAAGTTATCAATCACCCTCCCCTTCTCTCCTGCACACTTCCAGACATTCCCCAGCTCAGGAGCAATCTGTTTCCAAGGCCACCAGAAAGGGGGTGTTTGGGGGTTTGTCTTGCCTGGTATGTCTCCTAGGAGATGTGGCGTTTGGCGCCAAAACTGCCAACTTACTGGGGGAGAGGAGGTGGTGAGGTGGGAGGCAAGGGCAGAACAGAGGTGCCTGAGCAAGGAGAGATTTGGTCCTATCTGTTAACAATGCCCTTTGTTTTCCTATTTTTCAACAGCTTTTAAAACCAAAGTTGTGCAAAGTCCTGTACACGGAAGGAGTAGGTCCTTAGGAAAAGCATCGGAGACCCACCCTCCTTCTCTCTCAACAAAGGGGGAGAGAAGACAGAGGTGGCTCCTTTAGTTCTTTCCTCTGAAACCTCAAATGTTAAAAGATTCCCTCTCTTTAGGGATGTTCTTTGGTTTAACCCTCAAATCTTGAACGAGGGCTAGAAGTGCAGGGTGGGGGCTAGTTCAGGTCCCCACCCTGGGTCCCAGTCATGACATTCGATGTCTTTTTGGCAGAGGGGCCACTCAAGCAGGGGAGGCCACAGGTGACATGGGAGGAACCAGGCCTGGCAGGTTGTAGGATCCATGGTGCCTGGCGCCCCAGCCCAGGCGGGACCTGCAAACCCTCCACAGTACCTTGGTCTCCAAGGTCTTCAGTCTGGGAACAGGTACTAAGTTTTAGAAGCTGGAAGGTGATGAGCCATTGAAAGTCAATCCAGGCTCCTGGAGCAGAAGAGGGACAGCTGTCTCCACTAGGGTGGAATGCCCCACCATCTCCAAGGGCACCCCAGTGTCTAGGCAGGGAGAGAGAGGTTCAGGGGACATCCTTGGTCCACGCAAATTTCACCTGGAAGCTCTTGGAGGAAGGGGCAGGAAGGAAGGAAAGGGGGTGCCTTTCCCCTCTGCTCCTCATTTATTCCTGAGTGTCGCTGGCTAGGACAGAGGTGCCTTTTGCCTGATCCTGGGTCCTTTGTAGGGGGTGCAGGCCAGGTGGGTGCTCAGTACACAGCCCCAGGGTTGGGCGGGGGCCCAGGGGAGGCGTGGTGCAGGGTGGCCGGCTGAGGTGGCTGCTGCTGTAAGTGGGGTCCACTCAGGTTCTGTGCGTGGTACCAGGAGTTGGTGGGGTCGTCCAGGTAGCTGGGGGAGGCGCTGTATGGGAGCGGTGGGGGCAGCTGGCTGCGGGCAGGGGCTGGAGTGGAGTGGGAGGAGGTGTCCCAGAGGGCGGGTGATGGTGGTGAGTTGCAGGCCATGGAATCGCTGTTATTGGGGCTGTGCTCCAGAGGCACCTCTCCATTCTTGTAGAGCTTCTTGAACTTGGAGCGTCGGTTCTGAAACCAGATTTTCACCTGGGCCAAGAAGAAAGGAGTATCTGGTTAGCCTCTCAGAATGATAAGCTCCCGAAAGGAACCCAGCTGGAGAAGGTGAGGCCAGCACCCAGGTTCACACAAGAAACAGGCAAAACCTAGGTGTCCTGGCTCCCACAATGCCTCTCCTTTTTTCCCTTCAGGATAGAAGGTAGTTAAGAACATTCCACTGCCTGGGTGCAAATTCTGTTCTGCCACTTGCTAAGTGTTACCTTGGGCAGATTACTTAAGGTCTCTGGTTCTTGGCTTCCTCTCATTTGCAAAATGAGGATGAGGACTGCACTATCATCCCCTTCCCCTGCCACACTGAGGCTCAAGTAAGCTAGGACATAGAAAAAACATAGAGTAGCCTGGTATGCAGTAAGCGCTCAAGAGAAGGCAGTCCAGGTGGAGATGGGCAGTCGGTGGTATTTTGTTCACATCAGATACCCATAAGCAGAAGCACGAAGGTCACAGAGACAAATACACCCACATATGCATCCGCGTACTCAGCAACGCACCCTCACAGCCTCACACAGACACTAGACGGAGACTATAAAGATACACACATACGCAGACCCACCCAGGTAAACACCCACAAACACGAGCACCCACGTTCACACACGCGGGTGTGAAGTCCTCCTGGGCTCCGGCTTGGTAATGGGGGTGACCTGGGGACTCAGGAGCAGGTGAGCCATGATTCCCCAAATTTTCCTTGGGGTATCTCCCCCTCCCCCTGCCGTTCCCCACCCCATGACTGGTACAAACAATGAATCAGCTCCTCACCAGGTGACCCAGATTCCCGGCGGACGGGCCCCACGCAGCCACAGCCGCAACCAAGGTGGCCTGTCAACACCTGCAGGGAGCCAGGCATCTGCCACTCCTCCCCTAAGCAGTGACAGGCTGCTAGGGGCTTTAGCCACGGATTGGGTGGGGGTGGAGCACCCACTTTTGAGTCCTTATCTCCCTTTAGTAGGGAACTTCTCCTGGCCCCTGGAAGAGGTAGGGGTGGAGTGTTCGGGTACTGAGCAGGAATGTGGTGTTTTGATGCAAGCATACATTTTTGTACTCGCACTCACCAGGGTGCTCAGTCACACACATGCGCTCCCAACTTGGATCCTTCACAATGGCCCTTGAAGGATCGCATTCCTTATGCAAGCATTCTCACATGCATGCGGACCCAGAGCATGTGTGCAAACACAGACCGGCGCATACATGCACACATATACTGAATTCATTCATGCATAGCACGAAGGGGAAGACTGATGGGGACTTCTACTAAGTGACCAACACTGGAGGGAGCTGGATATCCTGGGGTACAGGAGGAGGGCACCTCTCAGTGACAGACATACACAGTTGCTCAGGTTCACAACTATGCACACTTGTACACGTGCTAACGCACAACCTTCTGGCAGAATTTGAGACTTGCAGGCCCCCATTCCTCCTTCCCACAGGCAAGAGTTCCAGGAGCTGTAGGGCCCTTAAAAGGCCAGCGAGGCTGGGCAGCAACTGAGAAACCAGGAGTCCCGAGCGCCTTCCACCTGGCCCCGGCGGCCCTCAACCCACCGCGACTGACTGCGATCGGCCGCCCAACACCAACCTGTGTCTGCGTGAGGCCCAGCTGCGCAGCCAGCTCAGCGCGTTCGGGCAGCGCCAGGTACTGGGCCTTCTGGAACCGGCGCTGTAGGGCGGCCAGCTGGTAGCTGGAGTAGATCGTGCGCGGCTTTCGGACCTTCTTGGGCTTCCCATTCACCATGCGCACTTCAGCTTCCGGCTCCTCCTTCACCGACACTGCGGGAACGAACCGGACGGGAGGGGGGCGACTTAGTCTCGGCTGCGACTCCCGTGCCCTCCAGGGCCCAGCGGGGACGCTCTCCCTCCTGCCCACTGACTGATCCTGGGATTTCCCCGCGACGCACTCCACCACCAGGAGGGAGCCAGGGCGACAGAACTGGACCCGCGGCCTCCCACGACGAGGCGCTCCCAGCTCCGCGCCTGGCCCCTAGAGCGCAGTCACCAGCGCCAGCCACCGCGGAGGCGAGGACGCCGCGGCTTCGCTCACGACGCCTTCCCGACTAGCACCCCCCAGCATCCAGGCTCCTGGCCACCGGTCTGCTGGCTGCCCCCTTCTCAGCCCCACCTTGTCCTCTGTTGATTTCTTGCTTTCCCCGTCCCCTCTTTGAACTTTTAATTTTACAATAGTTTTAGGTGTTCGGAAAAGTGGCAAGGATAGTAGGACTCTATTTTTCTTTCTTTCACTTCCTTCCGTCTTTCTTTCCTTCCTTTCCTCTGTGTCTTCCGTCCTTTCTCTCATGCGATCTTTTTCTCTTTTGCTGTCTTCACCTTTCTCTTTTTCGGCTTTTCTGTCTCTCGGTCGCTACTTTCCTCCGTTTTCCCATAATTTTGGTGGGTCTTTTTCCATGTCTCCCTCACT
>NW_003852413.1:28037421-28041479 GCF_000181295.1 Otolemur garnettii
GATCTGGAGTGCCCGCGAAATCACCTCTATTAGGAAGTTTCCTGACAATCCGCAGCCCTCTTCTCCCTCTCCCAGCTGACCTGGATCCTCACCGAAGACCGCAGCGCACAGAGATACCATGTCCCGAATGCCTACATGCCCAGGGCTGGAAGGTCACCTGGCCCACCTCCTCTAACCCCAAGCACTGCTTTTCTTACCCTCAAGCTGTCCTTAGATTACCGTTTCTAGTCCCCACCTTTCTCCACTTCGGGAATCTTCCAGTGTCTCCCACCCTCCCAGCAATCCCCATGGTCCTGACCTGGGTCCTGGGCAGGCAGTGGCTGCTCCCGGTAAGCTCCGTATTGCCGGTAGGAGGCTCCGTAGGTATATTCCGACTTGGGCGAGTAAGCACCCGTGCCTGCAAGCCCATTGAGATTGAACTGGTGGTGGTAGGTGTAGGGATTCACGGTCTGGCCGTAGGGCTGGCCGGAGTAGTAGTCGTGCTGGGGAGCGCTGTAGTAGCCCAGATCAGTGACAGAAGACTCTGGCAGGGTGGGCGAGTCCTTAGAACCCGCATGGCAGCTAAGCGAGCTGGAGATGTCGGTGAGGATGCTGCTGAGCTTGCGATCGAAGGAACCACTCATCCTGGCCGGCGCTGCACCTCCCTAGGGTTGGCCTCCGCTGAGCAGCGCCAAAGCGGACTGGAGCGCAGGGGATGCGGAGGAGACGAGGCAGGGGTAGATGTCCAGAGGGCGAGGGGAGAGCCAGGCAGCGTCTCGGAGGAGGGGAGGCGGAAGGGGGAGGCTTACACCATCGCCGGCTGTCCAGCGGCGGTCACTGCGCGCCTCTCTTCGCGTCCCAAGTCACAGTCAAATGCTGGCTGCTCCGCCCGGCCAGCCGGTTATAGACTCAAAAGTGGAGGAGTCGTAGAGGGAGGCTCCTACGCGCTGATTGGCTGTAAGTCTTGCCTTCCAGGCAAAACATGCTCTTGCGCTCTCGCTCGCTCGCTCTCTCCCTCCCTCTCTCTCTCCTCTCTCCTCCCTCTTTTCTCTCCCTCATTCTTTGTTGTTACCCAAAACTAATTCATTCTCTCTCTCTCTCCCCTCCTTGCTCTCCTCCTGAAGAGCCTCCAGATCTGTCAGTCTGTCTGCTTCTCTGGCTGTGGGGGTAGGGGGTGCGATGGGGGTGGGCTGGAGAGGGAGGAGAATTTGCCCATTGGGTGTTTGTAGAAGGAGGTGGTCTAAGATTGTGTGTGTATGTGTGGTATGTAAATGACAGCCAGACAAACGTGCCCTGGGTAGCCAGGGCCCATGAAAATGTTTTAATTTCTCCTAAAATCAGAAGAAAAGAAAAACAACTTTTAGGTGGAGGAAAATGTTTGACTATATGATATTTTATAGCAATGTCATAAAATGCAATCTAAAATTTTCTGATGAAGGAAGGAGCCCACCAGGCAAAAGTGCCTTGGGCCTATGAAAGACATAATTTGGACCTGGGAGGTGGGGGAGAGGGGTCTACTGGAGAAGGGCCATGGGAGGGGGCAGGCCTCTGTGGATTTACAGGATGTGTACAGCCTGTCTGGTGATACCAGAGCTATCTCCAAAACTGATTTTGCAGTTTCAGAGACCGCCTAGGTCAGTTACAGGGAGCAAGGGACCTGGGGCCCCCATGTGGTTGGGTGGGACACAGGCTGGCTCTATGGCTGTGTGCATCTTTATGTCTGGGGGCAGACTCTATGGTGGGACAGCACTGGGAAGGGTGGACATTTTTAGGGATCAGGTGCACAGGATGCCTGTACTTGGGGTGTGTGATGTGAGGATCTCATACATTCCACAGTATACACAGATATGAGTGCAGAAGAGTGTGTGTGAGAAAGTGTGGCAGTGTGTATAAGGCAGTGTGAGTGGAAGGCCGTCTGTGTGTGACTGTGAAGTTGTATGCAGGTGTGTATAGACCATTCAGTACCTTCCCTTATTGGCTGGGAGCAGTGATGCTCCAATACAACTCCTTCCCCTATAAAAGCCCTGAAGAACCTCCTCCCCTCCCTGGGGACCCCCCACGTGCTAGTTCTGTCTGGCCCCCAAGGCCAGGCCCCCAGGTCATCCTAGTTGTTCTCAACACCTGCTGCTCCTCGCCTTTCTTGGGGGAGGGAAGGCTCCTCCAAACTCAGTTCCTAGCTCCCTGCTCTATGCTCCTGTCCCTCTGCCCTGCCTGGCCTTGCGAACGCGGCGAAGACCCACAGTGCCAGCGCGCCACCTAGTGGTTACTCCTGGGTTCTGCAAGTCTGGCACTTCGCAAAGGAGACCGGTAGGGTCTACTCCGTGACACTGCCAGGCATAGAAGTGTGCAGGGGGTTCTGTGTCCCCTTCTAAAGTCAAACTCCCGCAGCAGGCTGCCGGAGGCTCGAAGGGCTATGAGAGCTGCCGTTGGCGGAAACAGAGGGCACAGCCCGCAGGCCGAGGGGCAGGAGAGGATACCCGCAGGTCCGGGCCGCTCCGGGAGGCCGCCGCGTGGGAAAGGTGGGGGCGGGGGCGGGCGAGGGGAGCGCTATCTGTCTGTCTATCTCCGCGTCCCCCCAGCGCCCATTGCCCGCCGCTCCAAGCCCCTGGCGGGGCGAGTTGCCACCCGCTCTGGGTGCCCTCTGTTCTGCTGCCAAGAGGGCGCCAGAAGAGCCCGCGGCGTTTGGGGGCAGGAAGGGCACTAGGCGGGCCGGCTCCCCTCCCAGGATGGGAGCGGGGGAGGCGGATGGGGCCTGTTTTGGAGTCCCCTCCAACTAACCACAGAGAAGGTCCAACGTCAGGCAAGACCCTTCTCAGGGGTTCATTCATTCATTCATCAACCGAGACAAAGAGTCCACCTTTCTCAAGAACCCCCGCCTCCAGAACCCTCCCTCCTCCCTCCTCCCTCCTCACCCCCATCCGAGCCTGTGGCTCCGGAGTAAAGTAAACGAGCTCTGGGCTGTAAGTCTGGAAACTTGCAATCTTGAAATGGTGGTGGTGGTGGGTTATGGTAGGATTATTTCTCAGTTCCTTTTTCCTCTGACGTTCTAGGAGTTCTAGAAATTGACTGAAACTGCAATGTTAGAAACACAAATAAACAATTAAATAATTATTGATAATTATTATCCTCATTTGATAATACGAGGATAACATCTGTTCCCCCACGCTTGCTCCTAGGGACTGTGTGCATCCATTTCACCATTACCTTCCAGATACCCAGAACAGTGTCTCCCTAGTACAGAAGAGGGGCTGAATCATCTTGGCACTGCTCTGGTAGACCCCTGGCTGAGGCTGGCGGAGTTAAGACAACAGGAGGCATGGGGCAGTCTCCACAGTAGGAACGGGAGCAGCTTCCCACTTGGAGCCAGGAATGGCCCCCAAAGGAGCTTTGTCAGGCCAGCAGGACTGAAGTTACCAACTACTGGGTGAGCACCTGCCAACTAGGGTGGTAAGGTAGCTGGAGGATGCAGTGGGACAAGTGCCACCCTCCCCACCTTGCCTGGACCAACAAAATCAGCAGTTGCCAGCCTGGCCAAAGTCTTGCTCCCGGTGAAGAGGTAGCACAGGGCAGTCTGTGTCAGGGCTCTCTGGGAGAAAGGGCAGTGCTGGCCAATGCTCAGGTCAAGGTCTGTTTTCCATCCTGTCTCTGGCACCAAGAGAAGTTACGCTGTTGGAGCAAGCTATTCCCTCTAGCCCAGGTATCATGCCATCTGGGCACTGGCACAGCAACTGGGTTCACAGAGAGCCAGCCCTGGGTGGGAGGAACTCAGGTAGGAGGATCAACAGAGGCTGAGCCGGTTGGAGCATACCTTCTGCTTGCCTGGGGAGCTGGCGCCATCTAGTGGTTGACATAAGGAGGTCAGTGTCAAGCTCCACTAGGAAAACCCGGAAGTGAGCCGCCTTTCGGCACTATTATGTTCGTTTTCATCACCACCTGGTGTTACTCTGTTGGCTCTATGGCTACCACCCCCCCCCATCTTTACCCATCCAATGGCTCCTTCCCTTAATTTTCTGATTTGTAAATTAAAATGGACTATTAGAGCCGGAAGTAATCCTAGCACTCTGTGAAGCCAAGGCAGG
>NW_003852413.1:28041991-28046107 GCF_000181295.1 Otolemur garnettii
GCTGAGCCTGCACTCTGTTTCAAAAAAAAAAAAGACTATTAGACAGCCTCTGAAGTCCCTGGAAGCCCAAATTCCATGATTCTAAATTCTAGGACTCTTGTCTTTCAAGGGTTATTTCCTGTCTACCTTCTCACCAACTCCCTTGGAGACGTGCCCCAGGCCTCCGGCACTCTGCAGCCTAGGCCTCCTAGAGTCATCACCCACTCAACAAATCTTTGATAAGTCTCTGCCATGTGTCAGACCCCACACTAGGTGCTAGGGGTGTAGAGATGAATGAGACAGATATGATGACCCCTCCCTGGAGCCCACATTCCAGTGGGGAAAGTGGACACATAGCTATAGTTTGACTCTCATGTGATGTGTCCTGTGATGGGTGCATGTGCCACTGTGATTGCCTCAATGGGCCCAAACTCTTCATAGAGTCAGAAGGATATCTGAACTGAGACCTGAAAGATGTGTGGGACTTAGCTGGGAAAAGCAGGAATGAGGGGAAGCAGAGGGTTCCCAGCCCCTAGAAAAGCCTGGACAAAGGCTCATGGGATTGCCTTCAGCACAGCATCAGAAGGGCATGCCTAGGAGTGGGGAGTGCCTAGGAGGGGGGTGACTAAAGGTGAAGAAGCAGGTGTGGAGTCAGAGACCCGGGACTCAGCACACCTAGAAGCCTGGAGCAGGAGAATGGGCTTCACTTAGAGACTGTGCCAGGGGAGAGTATGATTGGATTTTCACCCTAGGAGGATCCCTCTGGCTGCTGTGTGAGGATGAGTCAGAGGTGACAGGATTGGGAGTGAAGGGCCCAGATGAGAGGCCAGTGCAGGAGCTCCTACAGGAGGAAATAGGGTCTGGGTTAAGGAAGAGGCGGTCGGGTGGAGAAGAGGGGTAGAATTGAACCATAGTGAGGAAGTCAGAGAGACAGGGCTTGGAAATGGACTGGATGGGCATTGTAGGGACAGGAGAATGACCCCTAAGTTTCTGATCTGGGAAACTGAGTGGAAAGTTGGGGCCATTCTGTGAAAGAGAGAGACCACTAGGTCTCTATACATCCAGGTTTTTTGTTTTTTTTTAAACTTTTCCTTGGGGTCTAACAAAGCGCACAGGTCATAATTAATGAACCTGCACAATCAAACACTGCTGTGTAAACTAGCCCCTGGGCTGAGCAGCAAGTTGGGAAACAATATCACCAGCACTCAGAAGCCCCTTCTCTTTCTTTCCAGCTATTACCTCCACTTCTAGTGCCATATATCAGGGTTGCATATATTTTACCTTTTTTTTTTTTGCAGTTTTTAGCCGGGGCTGGGTTCGAACCCACTACCTCCGGCATATGGGGTCGGTGCCTCGCTCCTTTGAGCCACAGGCACTGCCCTATATTTTACTTTTTTACAAATGGAAGCATATACAGTCAGCGCTCTGTAGCCATGGGTCCCATACCCATGCATTCAACCAATTCTATCCAAACTACCCAGAGAAAAAGTCTGTGCTAGACATGTACAGACTTCTTTTTCATGTCATTATTCCCTACACAATATACAGCATAACGGCTATAACATGTGCATTGCATAAGGTATTAGCAGTGACCTAGAGACAATTGAAAGTATATAGGAGGATGTGCTGAAGCCATATGCAAATACTATTTCATTTTATATTCTATGTATATAAGTTTATCAAGCATCTGAGAGAATTTCTAGAACCAATCTCCCATGGATATCAAGGGAGGGTTGGACTCTTTTGTGTCTGGCTTCTTTTGTTCAACCTTATGTTAGGAGATTTCTTCCATATCTTTGGGTATATTTCTAGATTGTTCATTTTCATCACTGTGTGTGGGCTTTCTCTTATATAGATGGAATCACATCTACTTATCTGTTTGCTGATGAGCATTTGGGTAGTTTCTAGTTTGGGAATCTCTGGAGAGGGCTGCTGTGAGCATTCTTATACATGTCTCGTGGTGCCTGTGTCTAAATTGCTGTAAGTACCTAATGTTGGAATTGTGTGCCACCAGGTGCGTGTATGTTCAGCTTTAGGAGATACTGCCAAGTAGTTCTCCAAAGTGGTTGTGCCATTAGCTCAATTATGATCATGTTGCATTTGAGTGTCTTTAAGACATGTAGAAGACTTGTCTTAGGAGTAGTTGGCTACAGGTCACATAGATCTGAAAAATCAGTGAAGAAGCTGGGATTAGAGAGATTTATTGGGAATTTCTGATTTCTTATGGTAGGAGGAGCCACTGGCCTGGGTGAGATGGTCCAGGAAGGCAAGGAGAGAAAACTGGACTGGGAGGGGTCCCAGGTAGCCCCTGTGAGAGTCAGAGAGGTGTAAGCAATGCATGGAGGGAGGTGGCTCTGAGTTGGGGGGAGGGATGCCAAGGCCATGATCTGAGGAGGAAGGAGGGATCAGCAAGGTCAAATCTTGCTGTGGCTGTGTGGTCAGAGCAGGATGAGAACAGAGAAGTACCCACTGGATGGTGTCTCAGGGAGGCTGTTGATGATTCAGGAAGAGCCTGGGAAGGGGGAACTGGAAGGCTATTCACTGCTGGCTGAGGGCTGGTGGGATGGGAGGAAACTGCAGAGAACTGGAGTGTAGGCACCTCTGTCCTGATAGCCATGAAAGGAGGAAGGAGATGGAAAGGGCGGTAGCTGGAGGGTATTTGGCATATTGGAAGGGTGTATGTGTGTGTGTGTGTTTTGAACAGGAGCAAGCCTGTTCAGAGGTCAATTATCGTAGCCAGTAGAGAGGGGTTAATCAAGCATGCCATCCCTGAGTAGGTGGGAGAGGAAGGATCTGGAACCCCACCAAAGAAGTTAGCCTTATAGCAGATTATTATCTCTTCCATTGAGTCAAGAGGGAAGATGAAAGGGTAAGAGCTGACTTTCATTGAGTGCTCACTATGTGCCAGGTGATATTTGAAGCATTTTATGTATTATACAACGTATAAGTATATAAGTTCATGCATTGCTCCCAACCACTCTATGAGGTGGACACTCTCATTTCTGCTGTGTGACAGAGGGGGAAACTGAGGCATGGAGCAGCTAAGTAGTGGAGTCAAGATTTGAGCCCACATAGCCTGACTCTTAACCTCTATGGGGTGGGCAGGTCAGCTTGCAGGATGGCTGTCAGAAAGTAATTCGGCAGAGCTGGGTACTGGCCAGTGGGTGTCTGTTACACCACTCTCCTTTTCTACACGTTTGAAACATCTCAGAGTAAAAGGAATATTTGGAAAGGAAAATCCCAAAAGTAAAAGGAATATTAAGGATATTTGGGAGTTCCTGTTTGGGTGCATATGCAAAGTAGGTGTGAATAGCTGGTGAGAGAGAACAGGGTGAAACCTGAGGATTGGGGAGAGTGAAGAAAAAAGAGCAAATTTAAAGTGTAGCTGTGGCTTTGAGGACTAGGAAGGAACTGAACAGGAGACTCAGAGTATCTCTGGGGCCATCAGAGCTCTCTTTGTGGTTGGACACCTTAAGGTTGTAGGGCCCCTAGAAGGCATGGTGGGGGCAATTGTAGGTAATAGACTGCTTTCCAGCAGTTCAGCAAAACTGGTTCAGACTTCTGACCTCCAGAATGGGGAGACAATAAATTTCTGTTGCCTCAAGCCACCAAGTTTACAGTAATTTGTTATGGTAGCCACAGGAAATGAACACATGGCCCCTCACCTGCAAATGTTCATTTAAGGCTGGAAAGGGTGTTGGCAATATGTCCATATGGTCCTATGTTTGTGTAATATTGGCAAAGTAAATCCAGTATCTACAAACCTGGATCTGTACTGAGTGTGGCCATAGAGGCTGAAAGTGGAGATCCTTGGAGAAGAGAGGAATACAGATTTTATGGTTACCTCATAATGTTGGTGAGGGTTGAGGGAAAGCTGGGAGCCAGCTGGCAGGGTCTCCAATCCTGAAAGGCAGTTAATGGAACATTGGTAGGTGCCAGAAACAAGTAATGGCAAAAGTCAATGGATTTATGTGCTAGTGCAATAAGACATGAAAAAGAAATAGAATGCATATGGGACCGGGCCTGGTGGCTCATGCCTGTAATTTTAGCACTTTGGGAGGCTGAGGCAGGTGAATTGCTTGAGCTGAGGAGTTGGAGACCAGCCTAAGCAAGGGTGAGACCCCATCTCTAAAAAAA
>NW_003852413.1:28046242-28046761 GCF_000181295.1 Otolemur garnettii
AAAAAAATAGCCAAGTGCTGTGGTAGGCACCTATAGTCCCAGCTACTCAGGAGGCTGAGGCAAGAGAATCACTTGAGCCCAAGAGTTTGAGGTTGCAGTGAGCTGTGACACCGTGGTACTCTACTGAGTGTGACAAAGTGAGACTCTGTCTCAAAAAAATAAAAAGAAAATAAATAAAATACATATGGATTGGGAAGGAAGAAATACACTGCCCTTCTTCACGGATGACATGATATCTATGTAGAAAATCCCAAAGAATCAATACAAACTTCCTGGAACTAATAAATAGCAAGGTTTCAGGATAAAAGGTGAGTATACTAAAGGCAATTTGAAATCGAAAACACAATATGATGTACTTTAGCACCAAAAATAATTATGCATAAATCTAACAAAATGTGTACCATGTATGAGTAAAACGATAAGACTCTGATGAAATAAATTTAAAAATCTAAATAAATGGAGAGATAGTCCAAATTCAAGGGTAGGAAGACAACATTGTCAAGATGTTAATTCTTCCCC
>NW_003852413.1:28046902-28047910 GCF_000181295.1 Otolemur garnettii
ACAAACATAGTCAGCTAACCTTTGATAGAAGAACAAAGGCAGTTCAATGGAGAACAGGTAGTCTTTTCAACAAATTGTGCTGGAGCAACTGGGTATCACAATCAAAAAAATGAGTCTAGACACAGCTCTTACAGCTTTTACAAAAGTTAACTGAAAGTGGGTCATAGAGCTAAATGTAAAACACAAAATTATGAAATCTTAAAAGATAACAGGAGAAAATCTAGGTAACCTTGAGTTTGGCAATGGGTTTAGGTCCAACACCAAAAGCATAACACATAAAACAAAGAAATCAGTAAGTTAGTCTTCATTAAAATGGAAAAGCTATTCTGCAAATCATATCAGCAAGAGACTAAAAATACAAGCCCTAGACTATGATAAAATCTTTGTAAAACACACATCTTAGAAAAGACTTGTATACAAAATTTAGAGGAACTCTTAAAACTCAACTATGATGAAATAAAAATACCCAATTTAAAAGTGCATGAACGATCTGAACAGGTACCACCCCAAAGAAGATGCCCGGGTGACAAATAAGCATGTGAGAAAATGTTCAGCATCCCATGTCATCCGAGAACTGCACTAAAACAACAATGGGATGGCATTGCACGCCCATTAGAACAACTCAGATCCAATTACTGGCAATATGAAATGCTGGAGAAGACTGTGGAGCAATGGGAACTCTCATTCATTGCTGGTACAGCCATTTTGGAAAACAGTTTGGCAGTTTCTTGCAAAGCTAAACCTAGTCTTACCATACCATCCTTTAATTGCACTCCTAAGCGTTTACTCAAAGGTCCACACAAACACTTTCACATTATTTGCAAGCAGCTTTCTTCATAATTACCCCAAACTAGAAACAACCAAAATGTCCTTCAGTAGTGAATGGATAAACAAGAATATAGAATGGAATTATTCTATTCTTCTCATTCGATTCTTTTTATTCAGCAATAAAAAAAAAATGATCCATCAAGACATAAGAAAACATATAGGAATCTTTTTTTTTTTTTT
>NW_003852413.1:28049137-28055182 GCF_000181295.1 Otolemur garnettii
GCCCAAGAATTTGAGTTTGCTGTGAGATATGATGCCATAGCACTCCACCGAGTAAGACTCTGTCTCAAAAAAAAAAAAAAAACCCTGAAAAAAAATTTAAAAAAGAAGCTAAAAGTAGTAAGTAAATAAATGAAAAGTAAATAAACTCTCAAAAATGAAAGTGAAACAAAGATACTATAATCACCAGCAGATCTGTACTACAAGAAATGAAGTTTTTCAGGCAGAAGGATCAATGGAAATTGATCTTGTATCTTTCCACGAAGGAAAGATACAAGAAGTGACAAATGAGTGGGTAAACATAAAAGACATTAAAAAAATTTTTAGATTCTCTTTAAGATATAGTTGAGGCACTAGTGGGCTAAGCTGGCCAGGGTGGGAGAACCGAGTAGCCTTCCTGGCACCTAGCTGGAAAGCAGAGAGAACTTGACCCCAGTGAACTCCCACAGTGCCAGTGGTTCCCTCAGTGGAAGTTTATCGAATGTCTATGCGGCCAGGGCCCGGAAATGTATAAAGAACATAAAAAGAAGTAAAAAGCCTAAATAACTATGTCTATTAAATTAATTTGCTAATTTAATGCTTTCCTACAAAGAAAACTCTAAGCCTAAGTAGCTTTCATTGGTGAATTCTCTCAAACATTCAAGGAAGATAGGATTCCCAATTTATATGTTCTTTTGAAAAAAGTGGGGTCTTTCCAGCTTACAATCATTTAGGATCCCTTTATCTTTAAAATTCTTATTTCTTTCCATATTTCAGGCTGAGTAGTTTCCATTGACTATCTTCAAATTTGCTGATTATTTCTTCTGCCTGCTTAAATCTACTGTTGAACCCCTCTTTGAAATTTTTCATTTCAGCTATTGTACTTTCCAGCTCCAGAATTTCTATTTAATTCCTTTTTGTAATTTCTAGCTCTTTGTTGATACTATCTGTCTAGACATCATTCTCCCGGCTTCCTTTAGCTCTTTAAGTACATTTTAAAAGTTGACTTAAAGTTTTTGTCTTGGAAGCCCTATATCTGTGCTTCCTAGGGATGGTTTCTGTTGATTTCTTCTTTTTTTCCTGTGAGTGAGCTATATTTTCTTGTTTCTTTCTACATGTTATAATTTTTTTGTTGAAAACTAGACATTTTGGATATTTTAATATAGTAACTCCAGAAACCAGATTTTGCGCCTGCTACTGAAGGATTTGCTGTTGTTGCTTGCTAAGGGCTGCAGTCATCTGGTTGATTAATGGCTTTTCCAAACTATTTTTATAAATACTACAGTTCTTGTTATGTGACTGAAATCTCTCTTATTATCTCAGTGGCCAGTGACCTGACCTGAATTGTCCCTTTATTTGGCAGCCTCATTCTTCATTCCAGATTCCTTTGGTTGCTGTTAAATTTGTTTGCTTTGTTTTTTTTTCTTTCTTCTTCTTCTTTTTTTTTAGATTATAGAGATCCAAAAAGTTGATTCTGTTTGTTACCAGCTTGTTAATTCTTCACTGAAGGGACCAATTCTTGGAGCTTCTTACCTCACCATTTTTCATGACATCATCTGTGATCCATTTTAAAAGTTCACTCTGTCCAAGATATATTGTTTTGATTTTTCTTTCTTTCTTTCTTTTTTTTTTTTTTTGGCCAGGGCTGGGTTTGAACCTACCACCTCCCCAAGATATATTGTTAAATGAAAAAATCAAGATGTAGAAAGGTGTGCCTGGTATACTACCATTTATCTAAAGGGTAGGGGGATATTTGCTTTATAACCAGGGAAAGGATAAAGCACAAAATTAGATAGGAATGGTTACATTCCTGTCCAAAAATCCTTTAAAAATATTAGCAAAATAGCTCAGCACGTGTAGCACAGTGCTTATGATGCCAGCCATATACACTGAGGCTGGTGGGTTCAAACCTGGCCCAGTCCAGCTAAACAACAATGACAACAGCAACAAAAAATAGCCAGGTGTTGTGGCAGCTGCTTGGGAGGCTGAGGCAAAAGAAATGCTTAAGCCCAAGCATTTGAAGTTGCTGTGAGCTGTGACACCTTGGCACTCTACTGAGGGCAATATGGTGAGACTCTGTCTCAAAATAAATAAATAAAATAAAATAAAATAAAAATATTAGCAAATAGGATTCAGCATTAGAGAAAAAGAATTATATACCATGAGCAGGTGGAATTTATTCCAGGAATGTAAGGATGGTTCAGTATCTGATAATTGACAAATGTTTACTACATTAGCAGGCTAAAGAAGAAAAATCACCTGGTCACACCAACTGATGGATGAAAAGCGTTTGACAAAACTTAACACCCAATTTATGATGAAAATTCTCAGACAACTAAGACTACAGAGGGATTTCCTCAATTTGATAAAGAACATTTAGAGAAAATCTATAGCTCACATTGTACTTAATGATAAAAATCTAAATGTTTTGCCCTCACAGTCAGGAACAAGGCAAGGACGTGTGCTCCACTAGTGCTATTCTTATTTGCAGATGACATGATGTTCTACAAAGAATACACACACACAAATCCCAGAACCCATAAGTGAGTTTAGCAAGGCCAAAGAAGATAAGATCAACATATAAAAATCAATTGTACTTTTATATACTGGCAGTGAAGATGGAGAAACTGAAATGAAAAATACAACAGTAGGCTCAGTGCCTGTAGCTTAGTGGCCAGGGCGCCAGCCACATACACAGGAGCTGGCGGGTTCTGCCAAACAACAATGACAACTACAACCAAAAAAAAAAAAAAAAAAAAAAAGCCGTGCATTGTGGCAGGCGCCTGTAGTCCTAGCTACTCGGGAGGCTGAAGCAAGAGAATCGATTAAGGGAATGCGCCTGTGGCTCAGTGAGTATACCAAGGGTAGCAGGTTCAAACCCGGCAAAGGACAAATTGCAACAAAAAATAGCCAGGCATTGTGGCGGGTGTCTGTAGTCCCAGCTACTCGGGAGGCTGAGGCAAGAGAATCACCTAAGCCTACGAATTGGAGGTTGCTGTGAGCTATGACGCCACAGCACTCCACCAAGGGCAATAAAGTGAGACTCTGTCTTTAAAAAAAAAGAAAAGAAAAGAAAAGAAAAATAGCAGCTGCTGGCTAGGCATGGTGGCTCGTGCCTGTAATCTTAGCACTCTGGGAGGCTGAACTGGATGGATTGCCTGAGTTCAGGAGTCTGAGAGCAGCCTGAGTTAGAGCAAGACCCCATCTCTACTAAAAATAGAAAAACTAGCCAGGGATCATAGTGGACGCATGTAGTTCCAGCTACTTGGGAGGCTGAGGCAAGAGGATCACATGTGCCCAAGAGACTGAGGTTGTTGTGAGTTATAATGACACCATGGCACTCTACCCAGGGTGACAGAGTGAGATTCTGTCTTTAAAAAAAAGGAAGGAAGGAAGGGAGAAAGAGAAGAAAGAAAGAGAGAGAAAGGGAGGGAGGGAGGGGGAGAGAGAAAAGAAAGAAAAAAAGAAAAGAAAAGAAGGCTCAGCACCTGTGGCTCAAGTGACTAAGGCGCCAGTCACATACACCTAAGGTGGCGGGTTCAAATCCAGCCTGGGCCCGCCAAACAACAATGACAGCTGCAACAACAATAAAAACTAGCCAGGCGTTGTGGCGGGTGCCTGTGGTCCCAGCTACTTGGGAGGCTAAGGCAGGAGACTTACTTGAGCCCAAGAGTTGGAGGTTGCTGTGAGCTGTGATGCTACAGCACTTTACGGGGGTGGGGGGGGTGGGGGGGAGGATAGCTTGAGGCTCTGTCTCAAAAAAAAAAAAGAAAGAAAAGAAAAGAACAGCAGCTGCTGATTTAACTTGTTCAGGACAGTTCTCTGCATGGGCTTGGCCAGGCTTGATTCTCCCTTCTCTCTAGCTTGTTCTCAACAATGCTAGTAGAATTTACTGGGAGTGCAACATCCTGAGATAAGGCGGAATTATCTGGTCCCTCCAAGAAATAAGTTGTCCTTCAAGACTAGCCCAGCAAGTACCATATCCCCCAGGGCATAAAACCCAGCAGGCTTCTTTCTCAGGCCCCTGCACTGTCATGCAAATGAGGCACCACAGATGAGACTCTAACCTAGGCTCCTGCTGTCTCTTGCTTCCTATCTGTAAGTAACAGACCCACTTCAGTAACTCAGGCAAATAATAAAAGTGCAGCCCAAGATGCAGTGAGCTCCAGCGGTAACCGGTGCGTGGTGAATCTGCTCTGCACTTAGGCAGGTTGCAGAAGTAAGCACGCTTCCTGCGAAACTGAGGAGTTACATTTACTGATCCAGAGTTTGTAACTAAAAGATTCTGTGGACAGGAAATTTTGATAGCATGTGTTGGCCCCTAAGGGTATGGAGATGATTGTGTCAGCCCATGCTTTCCACAGTAGGTCAGACAATGCAGCGAGTCACAGCAACAACAACAACAAATGTTTCCCTTTGGAACATTTAGATACCCTTAGGTAACTTTATTTGAAAAATGGAGTTTTAAACTGTCACCTTAATTTCTACGAAGACTTAATTTTTAATTATTATGGGTACATAATAATAGCGTAACTTAAAGGGCTCGTGTGATGTTTTGAGACAGGCACACAATGTGAATGAATCAGGGTAATCAGGGTAAATGCCTGTCCATCGCCCCAGGCATTTATCATTTCCTTTTATTAAGAGCATTCCAATTCCACTCTTTTAGTTATTTTAAAGTATTCCCTAACTTATTGTCGATTATAGTCACTTGGTTGTGCTATCAAATATTGTTCATTCTGTTTAATTATCTAACTAGATTTTTGTACCATTAACCCCATTTTATCCTTTCTCCCCGCCACCCTTCCCAGCCTCTGATAACTATCATTCTACTCTCAGTCTACAGAAGATCAATCATATTTGTTTGTTTGTTTATTTATTTTTATTTATTTCTTTGAGCCAGAGTCTCAAGTTGTTGCCCTGGGTAGAGTGCCATGGCGTCATAGCTCATAGCAACTTCCAACTCAGGCTCAAGCGATCCTCTTGCTTCAGTTTTTCTATGTTTAGTAGAGACGGGGGGTCTCCCTTTTTTGCTCAGGCTGATCTCGAACTCATGAGCTCAAGCAATCCATTCACCTCGGCCTGCCAGAGTACTAGGATTATAGGTGTCAGCCACCTTGTCCCGGCCCCCAAGCATTTGTAAGTGGTGGACACTTTGGACATGGATAGCCTGTAAAATAGATTTATAAGTGCAAATGGCCTGACCGATTAAACAGCTGTTCCACCCAAACAAGCCTGTCGATACAAAGTTGGACATTTTTAAAGAGCTGTAAAGGAATGTTTACTCGCCTAAAAGTCTGGTGAGTAAAATCCTGTGTATTCCACGCTCAAATGTCTTTGTTGCGAAGATATTTGGTGTGAGGTCATCACATGGGACTGAGAAAAGGAATCAGTAGAATGTGGGCTTGACAAACAACAGAGCTACAGAACACATCGGATTTTCCCTCCGATCCTCTGCAGTTTCATCGCTACCTAAAAGCAAATAAGGACCCAGGCAATTTAGAGAAGAGCTATTGGATCAGAAAACAAGAAAAGTCAGATGATCCTGCTATGGCATGGGACAGAAAGAAAGAATTTTTGCTGTTTTATAAAAATTAAATAGAGGTAATATCTACTTAATTTGTCCTTTTACATTTATGTATAGATGGGTTTTGTT
Organism: Otolemur garnettii; assembly: GCF_000181295.1. Classification (NCBI taxonomy): domain Eukaryota; kingdom Metazoa; phylum Chordata; class Mammalia; order Primates; family Galagidae; genus Otolemur; species Otolemur garnettii. The sequence continues at coordinate 28,054,770 of NW_003852413.1, forward strand.
AAATCTTTTTTTTTTTTTTTTAAGACAGAATCTGGCTCTGTTGCCCCAGATAGAGTGCAGAGGCCTCACTACCAGTTACCACAACCTCAGACTCTTGGGCTGTAGTGATCCTCCCGCCTCAGCCTTCGCAGTAGCTGGCACCACAGGCATGCGCCACCACTCCCAGCTAATCTTTTCTATTTTTGGTAGAGGGTCTTGCTCATGTTCAGGCTGGTCTGAAACTCCTAAACTCAAGTCATGCCTCCCACCTCTGCCTCCCAGGGTGCTAGGATTATAGGCCTGAGCCTAAAACATCTTACATTTCTATACCTTAAGAAGACACAATGGCTCGGCGCCTATAGCTCAACCGGCTAAGGCGCCAGCCACGTACACCTAAGGTGGCGGGTTTGAATCCCCAGCCCGGACCTGCCAAA
>NW_003852413.1:28055344-28057412 GCF_000181295.1 Otolemur garnettii
AAAAAAAAAAAAAAAAGAAGACACAATAATATGGCCTATAGAATTTAAAACTCCAATAAAGAATTTTTTAAAAGAGTTAAATTGTTATAGCAGATCACAAAAAGAGACATTATAAAAATGGTGTTATATTTATTTCATGACATTCCCTCCTACTATTAGTAAGTACTAATTGCCTCTTTTGACTGGCCCTATTATTGTTTTATTTAAATAGCAGCATTTATGGACCACAAAAGTAAACATAAAGAAAAATATGTAATTTGAAATATACACCTGTTTTCGTATTTTTACATTAAAGTAATAAAGCAGGTCTATGAGACATTTGAAGCTATTATATGCCTGTCTGGTGTGGCTGTGTTCCAGACTGGCTCTCTAAAAAGTCAGTCACCAGACAGGGAGGGGACTTGCTGTCCTCTGCAAGCCGGGGCCAAGGCAGAGCTCGCTTGATGATGCTCAAGTGATGTCACCAGGGCCATGCTGCCTTTCTGTCTTAGTCCCCCTCTTCCAGCTTGTGCTTACATCATTGTGGTGATGAAGGTACTTCCCAGTCCCCATCCTGGGACTGAGTATCATTGAGTGCCTTTGGATCAAGCTTGTCCCCAAACCACTTGGTATCCAAAAAAGGAGAGGCTGAGCCTAAGTCACGTGCTGGGCCCAGCATGGGAGGGGGCTAGAGGGAGCCAGCTCCTCACATTCATTCAGACAGTGGAGAAGTGGTTCCCTGAAGGGAGGCCGAGAGGCCCTTACCAGAAGAGGGAACAGAAGCCTTGCAGGAGAAAGCATCACCCTGTCCATTTCCCCTTTGGCCGGGAGCCAAAGTGCTTTCCGCTAAATCACTTTTGTCCAAATCCCTGGAGCCACACAGACATGCATCCATTTTCTCACTTACCGTATTACATTGAGATGATGTATATTCGATGCATCTCTCTTGCTCCCTGGACAGTATGTTCCCAAGGACAGGGACGGCGTTTGATTCCTGATCTGTTCTCAGTACCTTGCCCTCCTCCCGGCGCCTGACAGACGCGCAGTAACATCCCTGGGACCCTCTTCTCGCCTCTGTTCTCAGCTGTCAGTTCATGCGTTCCTTGTACAATCTCTCCACTCCTACAGGCTTCAGAGCTCGGGCATAGACCTTTCCCCAAGTCCAGAGCTGTGTGTCCTGCGCTCTTTTGGACACTGTAACTTGGCTGTCCCATAGACAGCTCCAACTCCACATGCGGGAGACTGAACTTGCTGTCCGTATTTTAAATCTTCTAAGGGCACCTCCACTGTTTCCTTTCTCAGGATGGCTCTATTGCTTGTTCAGGTGACTGCACTGTCATCTGCCATGGTCAATCCCCGGGTATTATCAATCCTATTTCCCTAAGGTCCCCCCATCCCACTTCCCTGACCCAGGCCTCAGCCTCTCCCCTGCCAATGCACAAACGTCCTGTTTTAGCATCTTCTCCTATAGCAGGGATACTTCTCAAGTGCAAGGCTGGTGAGGGCAGGCCCCAGCTCCACATCCCATTCCTTTTTCACTCAAGCCTGAACCAGCAGCACTTTAACCCCACAGCCTCTGGCCCTTGGCTCTGGCCCTGCCAGGATTGACGCTCTTCTTCACATAGCTAATTCCTTATCCATGGAGACCAACCTTACTACCGAGAAGCCCTCCATGTACACAGCCCATCTTCTTAAGCTGAGAGCCCTGTCTCTGGGCTCCCTCTCTGCGTGCCTTTTAGTACCTTGCATCCATTCATTCATCTTTTCTATGGTGCATTAGCTTGGGTGCCCACTATTATACTCAACAGTAATTTGACTTACCGTGATAAGTCCTTGGTGGTTAGACAGATGGTCTCTACATACTAGTTTCTCGTTCTGGACTGCAAGTGCCAAGAGGGCAGGGATGATGTCCTTTATCTTTGTGACTCCAACCAGAGTTTATCACAAGGTTGGCACCTAGTAGGTGCTATCAATTATTAAATGACTGATTCAGCAGACCAGCCAGAGTAGAGGTCGGCAGTCTTTGTAAAGAGCCAGACAAAAAAGATTTTTAAATTTTTTTTAGAGACAGAGTCTCATTCTGTCACCC
>NW_003852413.1:28057498-28063554 GCF_000181295.1 Otolemur garnettii
GCACCCGCCACAACTCCCAGCTATTTTTTGTTGTAGTTTGACCCGGGCCAGGTTCGAACCCACCACCCGCGGTATATGGGGCCAGTGCCCTACTCACTGAGCCACAGGCACCGCCTACAAAAAAGATTTTAGACTTTGCAGGCCATATGATCTCCAGCACAATAAGAAAGCAATCATAAACAGTTTTATTTACTTTTAAGCAGAGGGCTGGCTGGATTTAGTTGGGGATTGTAGTTTGCTGACCCTTGAGCTACAGAAATGAACTTCCCCCAGCACTTGGAGACAACTTCCACCCTCACCTCCCTCCCCACTCAGACCTCTTCCTGCCTTCTGTCCCCTCCTCAGCTCAGTCCCCTGGCCCCTCTTCCCACCCTCCAATTTTATCCTCCCTGCCCCCACCCCACTCCTAGGACTCTCTCCTTGTCCCTTCACCTCTTTCAGGCTCACAGCCCCTTGGGGACCAGAATTCAGCCTCCTTCTTTCCCTGAGCTCCTCCAGCCCACCCTGGACTCCCCATCACCCTCGCATAGACACAGTGACTGTGGACAAAGGTGCAGCGGGCAGATATTTACTATGGATGGAACTTAGCTGAACAGAAGCATCATGTGACTTTTGAAAGCTTATTTATCTGAATTGTTTCACTCTTTGCTCTGCTTCTGTCTCATTTGCCTCCTCCTGGGCTCCCTGAGGCTTTCCCAGCCCTGGCTGATACAGGACTTGTCCATCGCCAGGCTGGGTCCCCAGGAGACAGGCACCCCAGAGCAGTAGCTTCTGTCATGGTTAATTTTACGTGTCAACTGAACTGGGCCCCAGGGTCCCCAGACAGAGCAGGGGAGAAAGAGCCACATGGGGACAGGTTTGTGATCCTTCATGGGCTTCCCTTTTGAGGACTCAGAAGCTCCCGCTGCCCCAAATGAAAGTGGGAGACTGTAACTAAAGGGGAAGAGGAGAGTGGACACCTGGGGTAGGCAGCCAGTGATCTTATCACACCATATGGTGACAAAAAGCCACCATATGCTCTGCAGCTGGCCCTGGTGGCTGAAGAGCAGGGCAAAGGAGAAGGGGGCAGTTCTGAAAGAGGAGGCCATGAGAAGGAGGGCGGAGATGCTGTGGACATCAAGCCGCCCCCAATTAAGTAGATGGGGACACTCAGGCCCAGAGAGGGCCCTCGACCTACCCAAAGTCACACAGCAATTTCTCCTGTCTCCAGGCCATGGCATTTCCCTGTATTAGAGTTGCTGAGCTCACTGCCAACCCTGGTGGGTCCTCACTGTTGTCCTACTCTGGGAGGTGGGTGGCAGAGTATGGTCCTGGCTCCCAGGGGCGCACTGCTGCCTGGAGGCCCCCCTGAGGAGAAAGCAGGGAAAGTGTCCTTATGTGAACCGAGAGGCAGGAGTGAACAACATATCCTGAGATAAACCAACCGACATAACATATTTAGAAGTCAGGAAGAAACAGGGAGGGTCAGACAGAATTCCTGCCAGTGCAGGACCAGCCCCTCTCAGGCTGTCCTCCCTGTCTGGTTGAGGGGAAGGAAGTCTTTAAATGCTCTCTGCCTGGGGGACACAGGGAAAAAAACACCAAAAAAAGTCAGACCAAAGGTAGGATTTTGCAAGGAGCAAATGTGAGGGAGAAATTTCTTTCCTTGGAGGTTTTTCAAAATAACAGAAAGTTGCCTGAGTATGCTGGAAAATAAGGCAACAAGAGGAGGAACAGGTGACAGGGATCAGCCTTCATGATCACAGCTCAGGGTTCTCATGCTGGGGAAGCTGCAGCTGTGCCTGACCATGGCTGCAGTTAACACAGTTGCCACCAGGGGGCATGCCTGCCCATTTCTAAAGGACCAGCTGCTCTGAACTTGGATAACTGGTTGGTTGATGGATTTGTTTATTCGTCCATCATTTATTTATTCATTTGTCATTCATTCATGGCTTTTATTCCCCAAGCATTCTTGACTCCTCTGTGCCAGCAGGCATTGTGCTAAGTGTGAAGAGGAAAAGAAAGGGGCCAATATCAGGGGGCAGTTCTTGGCACCTGGCACAGCTCCTCTGCCCAGCAGCCCTGCAGCAATGCCCAGACAGGGTCGATGATGACCACCAGGTGTTTGTGGGTCAGGCCTGCTGCTAGCAGGGTCTGCTGCTTCGATCAGATCCCACTGTGGCCACGTGGAATGGCGTCTCTTGCCCTCCGTTCTGTGGCAGAAGCCAACGGGCAATAAGCCCTGAGAGAGGTTTGGATCACCTCCCACCCTGGTCTCAGGTTGCCCGCAGCTGGTCTCAGGTATAGCCACACAGTGGTCCCTGGGGCTGAGGTTTTCTCTCTCTTCTTCCTCCAATCAGGCCCAACCTCAAACCACCAGTCCTCCTCTCTACTTTCCTTCCTCCCTTCCTTCTGCTCTGTTCTGTCAGCTTTTCTCAGGAGTGTCCATTCTGAGAGCAGAAAGGGGGTCCCTGAGCCAAATGTGGTGGCCATGTCTGTAATTCTGGCATGCTGGGAGGCCAAGGCAGGTGAATTGCCTGAGCTCAGGAGTTCAAGACCAACCTGAGCAAGAGCAAGACCCCATCTCTAAAAATAGCTGGGTGTTGTGGCAGGTGCCTGTAGTCCCCAGCTACTCTGGAGGCTGAGGCAAGAGGATCGCTCAAGCCCAAGAGTTTGAGGTTGCTGTGAGCTATGACGCTGTGGTACTCTACTGAGGGTGACAAAGTGAGACTCTGTCTCAAAAAAAAAAAAAGAAGAAGAAGAAAAAAAAGAAAGGGAGTCCCTGGAGCAAGCCGAATTCCCAGGGGCCTTGGGGTCTCTGGACCCTTCTGCCTTCCGCCTGTCCCTCCCCTCCTCCTGGCTCCCAGGCCAGCAGTCACCATAGACCACTGGCCTTCCATGTGCTGGCAAAGAGGACAGCCCAAGAATCTACAGCAAGGCAGGGAGGGGCAGGATGCTGAAGGACACACTCAATAACCGTCCTGAATTGAATTAACTGGAGGATCCCTTGGCTCCCTCCCCCATTGAGGACCACAGAAGCCCCAGTTTGTTCCTAGAAGACTCTAAATTCAGCAGGGGTGGAGTAGCACCCAGTGGAGGGGGGCGTTCTTTGGATAGGGCCCCAGAGGATGTCCCTGGCCAGCAGCCACAGTGCCTAGTACTCCAGAAGAGTGCCAGCCACCTCCCTGTGTTGCTTCTCTTCTCCCTTTCCTGCCCCAGTTTCCCCGCCCTAAGCTCCATGCCTTCTGACTCACAGCGCAGCTCAGCTGGAAAGCTTCTGGCTGTGCTCATAGCCCTGGCATCTGGCCCACTGCCCCATGTGAGGGCACCCCTCCCTCAGACCTTCCATACAGTTCTCCCACTAGGGTTATGTCCATTGAAATCTTCCCCACACCCAAGAAAGCCCCCCAAAACATGGGGGTGGCATAGCCCCCCAGCAGTGTGTGCACGGTGCCAGGTGGAGTGGGAGTCCTGCTCTGGTCTGATCGGCTCATCACATTCCGCACATTCCCAGTGGGCAGAGTCGGGGAGGGCCGGCTGAGGAGGAATGCTGCCGGCCCTGACATCCTGGGTCTGGGTTCCCTCCAGCCTCTCCCCCACCCACAGGCTCAGCTCCTTTCCATGCGCCTCCAGCCCTCACACCTCGGACTCCATGTCCAGCTGGAGGGTTGTTTTCCCTTCTGTGCTTCCTTCTCCCTTCCCTTTCTCAGGCCTTTCCTCTCTGTTGCCCAGAGTTTGTGAAGAGAAGTGGGGAGACTAGACTGGGGGCTTTATACAGGGTTTTTGTCTCTGTCCCTTGAGATAGCTGAGGACTCTGAGTTTGATCTGGCCCCCGGCTCTGCGAGAGACTTGCCCTCTCTGGCCACGGGCTCCCGCGCTCCTAGTCTTTGGTCTATAAGGACTTCCCAGGCCGATGGCTGGAATCTCAGCAGAGCCCCCTTCCGAACTGCACAGGATTGTATTTGAGGGCCACCACCTCCACGTGCCCCTCCTTGCATCCGTCTTCCTCTTCTCCGTGAAATGCTTTTTTCACTACAGAAATCAGGTAGAGCTGTATAGGGTAAGACCCGAGCTTGCAGTTGGATTTGAATGTGATGCACAATTCAAGCCTTAGAAGCTTCTAATTGGAGAAGAAACAGGATTTTGTTAGGAAAAGGGTAATGTGATTATGGAAGAATAGTTCATGGCCAAATACTTTTTCTTCATCTAAGAAAACAGCTAATGGCTCATTTGACAAGAGGCATATTTATTTTTTTTCTGGATGCTTCCACATACTGGTACCTCACAGTAACTACTGAAAAGAATGTGTGTTTTGAGATGAGGCATTTTGTACTTCTGGAAGAGGGGCTGCCCACCTTCACACAGTGTCTGTGGGCATTAGGTCCAGTAGCTGGACAGAGTCGTCCAGTTCCTAAAACATTCACACGGCCATCCCTCTGCCCTCTGGCCACCTCTCAACTCTTGACCACAATGAGGTGGGTGAAGGAGGCTGAGAGCCAGGAACCTCAAGTTCTAATTCTGGTTCTGCGACTTATCTGCAGTGTAGCCTGAGCTAGTCACTACCCTGCTCTGAGCTCAGCCTCCTCGAGGAATGACAGGATGGACAAATGGTCTCATGTTCCAGAGTCAAAGGGGAACACTGGGCAACCCACACTAGACCAAAGTTTTGATCAGTTTTTTTTTTTTTTTTTTTTTGAGAGTCTCACTTTTTCTCCCTTGGTGTCATAGATCACAGCAACCTCCAACTCTTGGGCTCAAACAATTCTCTTGCCTCAGCCTCCTGAGTAGCTGGGACTCCAAGTGCCTGTCACAGCATCCAGCTAACTTTTAGAAACAGGGTCTTGCTTTGCTCAGGCTGGTCTTGAACCCATGTAATCCACCTGCCTCGGCTTTATTCTTTTTTTTTTGAGACAAGAGTCTTACTCTGTTACCCTGAGTATAGTGCCATGGCATCATAGCTCACAGCAACCTCAAACTCTCGAACTTGAGCAATCCTCTTGCCTCAGCCTCTTGAGTAGCTGGGACCAAAGATGTGCACCACCACAGCAGCTAGTTTTCTATTTCTAGTACAGAGTGGGTCTCACTCTTGCTCAGGCTGGTCTTGAACTCCTGAACTTAAGTGATTCACCTGCCTGGGCCTCCCAGAGTACTAGGATTACAGGCATGAGCCACCGCACCCAGCCTAGACCTAAATATAAAAGGTAAAACAACCAGAAGAAAATGTAGAATACCACCATGATTTGGGGTAGGCAAAAATTTCTTAAAGAGGATGCAAAAAGTACTACTCATAGGCAGGGCTCACACTTGTAATCCTAGCACTCTGGGAGGATCACTTGAAGTTAGAAGTTAGAGACCCGCCTGAGCAAGAGTTAGAGACCAGCCTGAGCAAGAGTAAGAACCCACCTGTACCAAAACTAGAAAAATCATCTGGGAATAGTGGCATGCACCTGTAGTCCCAGCTACTCAAGAGGCTGAGGCAGGAGGATTGCTTAAACCCAAGAACTCAAGGTTACAGTGAGCTATGATGATGCCACTATGCTCTAGCTTGGGTGACAGAGTAAGACCCTGTCTCAAAAAAAAAAAAAAATACTAACCATAAAGGAAAAATCTTGATAAATTATTCTCCATTAAAATGAGAACTTCCATTTATCAAACATCACCATTAAGAAAGAGAAAAAAATTAAGTGAAAAGGCAAGCTGCAGCATTGGTGAAGACATTTGTATTACAAAGATATAAGAACTCCTACAGATCAATAGGAAAGAGACAGATAATTCAATAGAAAATGGGCAGGCAACCTGAATAGGCCTATCACAATAAAGTTTTCCAAATGCCCTGTAACCGTACGGAAAGGTGCTCAATATCACAAGTCACCAGGGAAATGCAAAAGCCACAATGAGCTAAAATGAAAAAGACTTATTTCTCAATATTGGCAGGGATGTGAAGCAAATAGCTCTCTTGTACCCAACCAACGGGAGTATAAATTGGCACAACCATTTTGGAAAACTTTATAACAGCATCAACTAAATGCCTCTCTGGCCCAGCAATTCCACATCTGGGCCCAAAGAATATTTTCTTT
>NW_003852413.1:28063765-28065096 GCF_000181295.1 Otolemur garnettii
CCTCCCTCCCTCCCTCCCTCCCTCCCTTCCTTCCTTCCTTCCTTCCTTTATCTCAGTCTGTTGCCCTGGGGTAGAGTGTTATAATGTCCTCACAGCTCACAGCAACCTCAAACTCCTGGGCTTGAGCAATCCTCTTATCTCAGCCTCCTGACTAGCTGGTACTACAGGAGTGCAATACCATGTCCAGCTAGTTTTTCTATTTTTAGTAGACATGGAGTCTCATTCTTGCTCAGGCTGAGCTCAGGCAATCCACTTGCCTCAGCCTCCCAGAGGGTTAGGATTACAGGCGTGAGCCACCGCGCCCAGCCATATTTTTCTTTTCCAATAGAAAAAAAGGTACTTACTGGCCCCCCAAAGACATGAACAAGAATGTTTACCATAGCATTTATTGTCCATAGCCCCCCTCAAAAAGGAAAACTAAAATAACCCCCCCAAAATCCCTAGATGTCCATCACAGGTAGAACAGATAAAAGATAAATAAATAGTGGTGTATTCATGTGTTGGTATACTTACCCAGCAATACAAGGGAACAGACTATAACGATAAGAAACAGCATGGATGAATCTAATGGGCTTAATGTTGAGGAAAAAATTCCAGACAAGAAAAAACATGCATTCTGTGATTGATTGTGTTGCTAGAAAGTCCAAAATTGGGGCGGCGCCTGTGGCTCAGTGGGTAGGGCACCAGCCCCATATACCAAGTGTGGAGGGTTCGAACCCGACCCCAGCCAAACTGCAACAAAAAAATAGCCGGGCTTTGTGGCCAGTGCCTGTGGTCCCAGCTACTCAGGAGGCTGAGGCAAGAGAATCTCCTAAGCCCAGGAGTTGGAGGTTGCTATGAGCTGTGATGCCACAGCACTCTACCAAGGGTGATAAAGTGAGACTCTGTCTCTAACAAAAAAAAAGGAAGTCCAAAAGTGGGTAAAAGTAGTCTACGGTAGTAGAAGTCAGGATGAGTTTCCTTCCAGGAGGGCAGAGATTGGAAGGAATACAAGAGAGCTGGGGGGATGCCAGAAATCTTCTATTTTTCAACCTAGGCTCTGGTTACGCAGCTGTGTTCATTTTGTGAAAACCCACCTACTTTTCGGTCTCTGTGTTGCACTCCAGTAGATTATGTCTATTCAAGTAAAATAAAATGGGCTGGGTACAGTGGCTCACACCTATAATCCAAGCACTCTGGGAGGCCAGTGTGGTGGATCGCTTGAGCACAGGAGTTTGAGACCAACCTGAGCAAGAGAGTAAAATCCCATCTCTCGGCTTGGCACCTGTGGCTCAAGCGGCTAAGGCGCCAGCCACATACACCTAAGGTGGCGGGTTCGAATCCCCAGCCCG
>NW_003852413.1:28065654-28066116 GCF_000181295.1 Otolemur garnettii
GCCCGGCTATTTTTTGGTTGCAGCCATCGTTGTTTGGCGGGCCTGGGCTGGATTCAAACCTGCCACCTTAGGTGTATGTGGCTGGCACCTTAGCCACTGGAGCCACAGGCGCCGAGCTGAATCCTAGATTCTTATTCCTGCTTTGTTACTCATTCTATAAGTAACAAAGGTTACTTAAAATTCTATAAGGTCCTGGGCCACCCACTTTCTGGGTTCACTTTCCTCAATTGTGTGGAGTGAGAAGGAAGTGCACACACACGTACACACAAAATTGTGAAAGCTGACAGCAAAATTCCCCGAAGAGAGAAGACTTTGTCAGGAAAATAATTTGCTGGGCTTTCTTAGGACAAGAAACAGAGACAGAAATAGATCTACCTAATAGCCTGGGGTGGGGGTAGGGCAGGCCAGGTGGCTCCTGCCTGTAACCCTAGCTCTTTGGGAGACTGAGGCTGGTGGATCACT
>NW_003852413.1:28066405-28067694 GCF_000181295.1 Otolemur garnettii
GGTGGAATGCTTGAGCTCACAAGTTAGAGACCAGCTTGAGACAGAGCAAGACCTCGTCTCTAAGAATAGCCAGGCATTGTGGCAGGTGCCTGTAGCCCTAGCTACTCAGGAGGCTGAGGCAACAGATTCGCTTAAGACCAAGAGTTTGAGGGTGCTGTGAGCTATGATGCCAAAGCACTCTACTGGGGTGACAAAGTGAGACCCCATCTTAAAAAAAAAAAAAAAAAAGATCCCAAAGTGGGACAAGCAGAGAGTGGGATATTCAGTGATGGGTGGAAAAGTTGAAAAGTAGGCCTCCTGCCTCCTCCCTTGCCCCCACCCCTCAAGAATGACCCCCCACACTGCCTTAGTGAAGAGTATTTAGAGAGGAATTAAAAGGAAGGGGGGCTGCATTCCACACCTGGGCTGCTCACAGCCCACAGGTGAGAGGCAGGAGGAAGCAGAGAATGCAGCAAGAGCAGCGAGAGCCCAGAGCGGCTGACAGGGAGGGGGAAGCCAGGGCAACCCCGGGACCCTCCAGGAGGGGTGGGGCTCCAGGGGCTCCAGCGTGTTTTTGTGATGTGGGAGGAGGAAGCTGGGCCTGGAAGTATGGGGGACTCCAGGTGCCCGGGTGACTTGCCCTGGGGTTTCATGTAGAAGCAGCCAGGAAAATCAGATGCGCTCTTGAGCCCACCCAGCCCAGGGGCTGGATACTCCAGCTCAACATGCAGAAGTTCAGCCCCTCTGGCCAGATGTGAGCACAGATGAGGTCATGGATGTTCACCTCCCTGACCTCCGGGGCTTTGAAGGAAAGCCTCCTCCCCCCATTCCCCATCCAGACCTATCCTTGGGTGAAAGGACTCCGCCGACCCCCAAAGAAGCAAGGGATTAAATGCAGGTCCCAGTCCCCAAAGAGAGGATGGGCTGGCCCTGAGCAGCTAGAAACAAGTGACCTGCTGCTGGAACAAGTCAGGGGTAGGTTGGGGGGAGCGGCTACTGAAGGCCAGGCAGGTGAGTCAGGGGAAAGAAGTTCATCTGCAGGATTTAATTTGCCTCATATAGTTTGGAGATTGCAAAGATTTTGAAGCCTTTGACCATGTTGCCTGCTCCAGGACCTGGAGCCATCACCAGCATGGCCCCAGCTCATCAGCAGAAAGACTTAGGAAGTGGCATTTCACTAGTTCCAGTGCACAGGTGTGGCTTGGAGAGACTCCATCACATACCAGGGTGTGTGTCTAGCAGAAGCAGGAAAGAAGAGGTGGGTGCCCTGAGGAGGTGGCAGGGCTGCTGTGGACTGCTTTGTTCCTGGT
>NW_003852413.1:28067816-28070499 GCF_000181295.1 Otolemur garnettii
GGTTTGTTTGTCATCAGACCCATCTTCAAACACCACCTCCTCCAGAAAACCTTCCCAGATGCCCTCCTCAGAGAAACTATCTCTGTCCTTGTGCCTATCCACAACTCCCAGCACACAGACAATATCAAGTCCTGAGCAGCAGTGACAGCAGATGGGCTCAGGGTCCTCCCCAGGGTGCCACATGTAGTGTGCCGTGTAGGTGCTCACCTGCACTTGGGTCAACCAGAGAGGGGTCAGATCCACATAGAAGACTTCTTCCTCCTAAGGGAGGGACACAGAGGGTGGGAGCCAGGGAGATATAGGAGGATCTTCTAGAAGTTAGTGGGTGGGGAAGGAAAAGAAAGGGGTCTGATCTCCTGTGATACAACATTTTCCACCAAACCCCTGAGTCTATCCTTGCTGCCCTGGCTCAGGACCCGAAAAAGGCGTGGAAGGACCAGCCTGTTGTCCTACTCTGGATGGGCAGGAATCAGGGCCCCTCTCTGCCTTGCAGGTCCCACTCCTCCCTATGTCCAGTCCCAGCCAGGGACACCCATCTGCAGAGGAGAAGTGGAGACTGGGCAGGGTCAGCCGCTCGGGCTGCCGGCCCCTCCTGGACTGGACAGGAGGCAGATGACCTGCAGCTTCCTCGGGGGTTGTCTGGGGAAAGAGGTCCAACTGTTTACCTGGTCAGGAGAGGCTTGGTTGAAATCAGTTTTAGCTCCATAAATTACACGGAGGGGCAGAGATGCTGTTTTGGGCGTGTTGTTGTTTTGTTTTATTTTGAGACAGGATCTTAGTCTGTTGTCCAGGTTAGAGTGCTGTGGTATCAGCCTAGCTCACAGCAACCTCACACTCCTGAGTTCAAGTGATCTTCCTGCCTGAGCCTCCAGAGCAACTGGGACTGCAGGTACTTGCCACAATGCTCAGCTAATTTTTCTACTTTTGGTAGAGATGGGATCTTACTTTCTTGCTCAGGTTGGTCTCAAACTCCTGTGCTCAAGTGATCTTCCTGCCTAGGCTTCCCAGAAAGCTAGGGTTACAGGCATGAACCACCATGCCTGGCCCAAAGACGCTGTTTATTTCTGTTTCCACCTCAAACCTCCCAAGGCCCTGGGTGGGGGCCTGAAAGAGACAGGGAATGTGTGCCCACTTCTAGCACAGCTCCCTCCTCCTCCTAACCCCCTGTAGGACCGGTGGCCCCTGGATGCCTGTCCCAGCCTGTACATGCAGATATGAGAGCCGGGAAAGGGTGTGTGTGGTGGTGTAGAGGGGAAGAGACAGACAGACAGACAGAGGGCCGACAAAAGCAAGGTAGAATTGCAGTCATGGAGACAGAGTGGGTGGAGCAGGGAAGAAGGCTCCAGAAGGGACTTGGGCAGGGGTCCTGGGAGCTGGGTAGCTGCCCAGGTTGTCCTGGCCTGGGGCAGTGGGCAGCACAAAGCTGACTATCTGGGCCCCCCCTGCAGCCTTTCTGCACCTTCAGGTTGTTCTGAGTGTGTGATGCAGCCCTGTGCCCAGGAGGTAGCCAAGGCCCAGGCAGCACCCCCTGTCAAACTCTTTGATTATTTTTTCCTGTCCGCTCTGCCTGCAGAGACTGTCTCCCGCCCAGGATGTAAGGCAGGCAGCAGCTTGTCCAACCTAGCCTGGCCCTGGGGGAGCCCCGGTTCTTGGGAGCTGGATAATCTGAGCTAGGGAGAAAAGAGAGACTGTTCTCCACCCACCCCAGGATCCAGGGAGGCCCCGCCCCGCCCCCAGCTTCCCAGCCTCTCCTCAGAGGCTGCACTTGGGATGCAGCCAGCCTCCTGCGGGCTGGGTGGGCTGGGAGGGGTTAGGCAGTAGCTACTGTTCTCCTGCACCCCGACCTCAAGCAGAGGGAGCGAGGCTCCTGCCTCCTCCAGCTGCCCTCCTTGAGTCCAGGGCCTGCTTTTCTGAGCGAGACAAGAGTAATGGACACAACAGGGCCTGACCCTAGGGCCTTGGCTGCAGGCCCAGTACTAGGAACACAGTCCATAAATATTTGGGGTGTGAGTGATGCCCGCCCCACACAGCCAACTCTTTTCTCCAGCCCAGAAGACTTGCGGGAGGAGGCCACCCAGTCCATCCTTTCACCTCCAAGCTGAGATGACATCAGGGATCTGGGGATCCAGGCTGCTGGGTCCTCCACCAGGTTTGGCACCATCTTCATCACCCAAGGGCAGAACCCTTTCAACCAGCCCCCTGCCTCAAGGCTAGCCAGCATCTCCACCAGCTTGGAGACCCCAAGCCTTTTTTCTCTGATGCAGAACCTCTTGCTATTGGGGATTTTTCCTGAAATCTAGCTTCTACCCTTCCAGACCTCCCTTCGTTGGTTCTGGGATGGAAACACATCCAGCTGCCCATCGAGTGGTTGATGGTGCTCCTCACCCTGCTCTGTGGCGCCCCCTCCTGGACAGCCTTCTGTTGCCCTTTCCAAGGGTTTAGCCTGGGGTGGGGGAGGACTGCCCCCACACTCATAGGGTTCCTTTTCCCTGCCCCAGAAAAGCTTGGAGGCAGCACAGCCCTCAGCTTTTCCTGACCTTTCCCCTTCTCTTGTGGCCTCGGACCAAGACAATAAGAATGTCTTTAGAAATAAGTCTCTGGGCTCGGCGCCTATAGCTCAACCGGCTAAGGCGCCAGCCACGTACACCTAAGGTGGCGGGTTTGAATCCCCAGCCCGGACCCG
>NW_003852413.1:28070727-28072709 GCF_000181295.1 Otolemur garnettii
AAAAAAAAAAAAAAAAAAAGAAAAGAAATAAGTCTCTGGACATGCATCATACCAGGCAGCTGGGAATTGGGGGTAACCTTTAGTTGTCTGCTAAGGGTGCTACCTGCCCCACCCCTAGGGCCTGAAAAGCTGTGGGTGCAGGGCTGCACTGGGCTGGGCCGTGGTGCAGGAAAGCTGGAAGGAGACAGTGCATATCCTGCAATCTCTCTCCTTTGTCTAGAACACGATTTCGAACCTAGTTTCATGAAACTCCCTTGGCCAACTTCCTGGTGTAATACTGGGCAAGTTATTGAAACCCTCTAAGGCTCAGTTTCCTCATCTGTCACATGGGGATAATAATAGGACCTACCCCACAGGACTTTGTAATGTATCAGATGAGATGGGCATAAAAAGCACTTAGCATAGAGTGTTTGGTAAGTACTCAATAAACATTAACTGTTGTGACTTAGGCTTTTAAGACTGAATTCTCCTTCCTTATATTCCCTTATCTGAGTTCTGGTATGTTTCTCAGGGCTTTGTGGGGGAGGGGTGGAGAAAGCTGTTCAGTAAGAAGCTACCTTAGGACCAGACAAGGTGCTCTGCTCCAACCTACCAGTCCTGGTCAGGCCAACCTCCCCTCACCCATACTGCCCCGTCCCATAGCTTCTCATGTGCCCGGATCCCATGCCTCCCTCCCACCCCCACCAGATTTACCAGGCTGGTGCCCAACCCACTTCCAGGAAGAGGGATGTAAACATAGCTGGGATGGATGAGGGCAGCATCCTCTCTGGAAGCAATGGGGCGGTCAGGGGCTCCAGGCCAGGTCAGGGAGGGTCAGGGACTTCCTAAGGCTCTTCTCCAGTTAGGGAGCACAAGGAGAGGAGACGCTCCCCTTTCTGGAGCTGAGAAGAGAGCGTCCTGTGGATGCCAGAGGGGCAGGCTAGTCCCCTCCAAAGGCTGTGTTCAGATCCCTACCACTGTTGCCTCACCTGGTGGGTGTGAAGTGGTATCTCCTTGTGGTTTGATTTGTATTTCCCTCAGGACTATTGAGGGTGAGAATCTTTTGATATGCTTATTGGCCACTTGTACAGTCTTCTTTGGAGAAATGTCTATTCAGATCCCTTTTAACCACTTCACTGGCTCCAAGCCATTAGCTTGTCCTCCCCTCTTCCCTCCTCCCCCCACGGCCTGTCTTTCCTCTAAGTGCAGCTCTAGCCAAGCTCTTCTCCTGCTTAAACCTTCAATGGCTCCCCATTGCTTGCAGCCAAACTTGCTAAATTTATGTTCTCTGAAAAGTGTTTTGTGAGAGGTTACAAGAGGTTCCTCTGAAGATGACTCTATGGTTAAACCATGGCCGAAGTTTTGGGGAAATATTGCATATTCTACCGACTTCAGTGGTTTGTCAATGTCAATGCACACTAGCACATGGAACACTCAGAGAAGTCCTGAAGTAAACAATCTCCTCCTTAACCCAGTGTTTCCCACACTAATTTGATGAAGATTAACACCCACCTTTTGTTTTGTTTTGTTTTGTTTGTTTGAGACAGAGTCTCACTTTCTTGCCCCCAGTAGAACATGGTGGCGTCATAACTCACAGCAACCTCAAACTCTAGGGCTCAAACGATCTCCTTGCCTTAGCTTCCAAGTAGTTGGGACTACAGGCACCCACCATAACGCCCAGCTATTTTTTAGAGATGGGGTCTCACACTTGCTCAGTCTGATCTAGAACTTGTGAGCTCAAGTGATCCACCTGCCCCCGCCTCCCAGTTGTCATTGTTGTTTTAGCTGGCCTGGGCAGGGTTTGAACCTGCCACCCTCGGTTAGTGGCCAGTGCCCTAACCACTAATCTGTGGATACCATCCAGAGTTACCTTTTGATCCAGCGATTCTACAGCAACAACAACAAAAAATGGCTGGGCGTTGTGGTAGGCCCCTGTAGTCCCAGCTACTTGAGAGTCTGAGGCAAGAGAATCACTTAAGCCTAAGAGTTTGAGGTTGCTGTGA
>NW_003852413.1:28073664-28099821 GCF_000181295.1 Otolemur garnettii
TCAAGTGAGTCTCCTGCCTCTGCCTCCCAAGTAGCTGGGACCACAGGTGCCCACCACAACGCCTGGCTATCTTTTTTTGGTTGCAGTCATTGTTGTTGTTTGGTGGGCCTGAGCTGGATTCGAACCCACCACCTTAGGTGTATGGGGCTGGTGCCTTAGCCACTTGAGCCACAGGCGCCGAGCCAAGTATCTTTTTCTATGCCTTTTTTTTTTTTTTGAGATAAGAGTCTCACTTTGTCACCCCCCATGGTAGAATGAGGTGGCGTCATAGCTCACAGCAACCTCAGACTCTTGGTTTCAAACAATTCTCTTGCCTCAGCCTCCCAAGTAGCCGGAAGTACAGGCACCTGCATAGTGCCCTATTTTTTAGAGACGGGGGTCTTATTCTTGCTTGGGCTGGTCTCCACTGGTGAGCTCAGGTGATCCACCCACCTCTGGCTCCACAGAGTGCTGGCATTACAGGCATGAGCCACCACGCCCAAACCTTTTTTCTATGCTTTTTAGCTGTTTCCACATCTTCTTCTTTTTTTTTTGACACGGAGTCTCATTTTGTTCACCCTTGGTAGAGTACCGTGGCATCCTAGCTCACAGCAACCTCAAACTCTTGGGCTCATGTGATGCTCTTGCCTCAGCTTCCTGAGTAGCTGAGACTATAGGCACTCACCACAACTCCCAGCTATTTTCAGAAATGAGGTCTCAGTCTTGCTCAGGCTGGTCTTGAACCTGTGAGCTCAGGCAATCCACCCACCTCAGCCTCCCAGAGTGCTAGGATTACAGGAGTGAGCCACCCACCTGGCTCTGTTTCTATGTCTTCTCTAGAAAATTGTTTATTCTGATCCTTTGCTCATTTTAAAACTGGGTTATTGGGGTGGCGTCTGTGGCTCAATGCGTAGGGGGCCAGCTCCATATACTGAGGGTGGTGGGTTCACGCCCAGCCCTGGCCAAATTGCAACAGAAAAATAGCCGGGTGTTCTGGCGGGCACCTGTGGTCCCGGCTGCTCTGGAGGCTGAGGCAGGAGAATCGCCTAAGCCCAGGAGTTGGAGGTTGTTGTGAGCTGTGTGATGCCACGGCATTCTACGGAGGGTGATAAAGTGAGACTCTGTCTCTACAAAACAACAACAAAAAAAACCCGGGTTATTTATCTTTTTAGTGTTGTGTTGCAAGAGTTCTTTAATACATTCTTAATACAAATCCCTCATCAGATATTTGTCTTACAAATATTTTACTTCATTCTGTGGGTTGTTTTTGACTTTCTGGGTATTATCCTTTAAAGCACAAAACTTTTGAATTCTGATGGACTTCAGCTTATTTTTTTCTTGTACTGCTTGTACTTTTGGTGTTATAGCTAAGGATCTGTTGCCAAATCCAAATCACAAAGATTTACTCCTATGGGCTCAGCAGCTAGGGCACCAGCCTCATACACGGGAGTTGGTGGTTCAAACCCAGCCCAGGCCTGCCAAACAACAATTACAACTACAACCAAAAGATAGCCGGGCATTGTGGTGGGCTCCTGTAGTCCCAGCTACTTGGGAGGCTGAGGTAAGAGAATTGCTTAAGCCCAAGAGTTGGAGGTTGCCATGAGCTGTGATGCCACGGCATTCTACCAAGGATGACACAGTGAGACTCTGTCTCCCAAAAAAAAAAATTGCTTTGCATTTCTTTGAAAAAAAATTTACTCCTATGTTTTCTTCTAAGAGTTTTTATAGGCTCGGCCCCTACAGCTCAACCGGCTAAGGCGCCAGCCACGTACACCTAAGGTGGCAGGTTTGAATCCCCAGCCCGGACCCGCCAAAACAATGATGGCTGCAACCAAAAAATAGCCGGGCGTTGTGGCGGGCACCTATGGTCTCAGCTACTTGGGAGGCGGAGGCAGGAGACTCGCTTGAGCCCAGGAGTTGGAGGTTGCTATGAGCTGTAATGCCACGGCACTCTACCCAGGGGGACAGCTTGAGGCTCTAAAAAAAAAAAAAAAGAGTTTTTATAGGTTTATCACTTATATTGAGGGCTTGGAACCATTTTGAGTTAATTTTTGTACAAGCCTGAGGTAGAGATCCAACTTCATTCTTTTGCCTGTGGACATACAGTCCTTGTTCCCCTGGTATGTACGAAATATCCTGCAGTATCTCCTGGGACTCTGGCACTCTAGGAAACACTAAATGGGAACACTGATTAGGTCCAACTCTCTTAGCCTGCCATAAGGCCTCTTCCCATCTGACCCCAACTTGCCTTTTCCCCATTTATCTGGACTGGCTTCTTGCATTCCTTAGATGTGCACTGGGTTTTCTTTCTCCCACACCTAAGTATATGCTATTCTGATGTCTCCCACCACTCTGTGGTATGCATGTGCCGTGCGCACGCACACACACACACACACATCTTCACCTGCCCAAATTCATATATCTTCCAAGGAATAATAACAGCTAATGCTCCAACAAGCATTTAGCATGTACCTCCCAGAGGTAACATTTTCCTTCTCTTTTTTTTTTCTTATTGTTGTTTCAGATAGGGTCTTGCTCTGTCACCATGGCTAGAATGCAATGGCACAATCACAGCTCCCTGCAACCTCAAAATCCTAGGTTCAAACAATCTGCCTGCGTTAGCCTCCCGAGTAGCTGGAACTACAAGCATGTACCACACACCCTGCTAATTAAAGAACACTTTTTTTTTTTGGTAGAGACATGGTCTTGCTATGTTGCTCAGGCTGGTCTCGAACTCCTGGCCTCAAGCAATCCTCCCGTTTTGACCTGCAAGGATTACAGGGATGAGCTACCATGTCCAGCCCGAACATTTTCCTAAGTGCTTTATTTGTGTTATCTCACTTAATTCTCACAGTGACCCTGTGAGGCATATACTCCTACTCACATATTATCCCCATTTCACAGATGAGGAAATTGAGGCTCAACATGGCCAGGTAACTTGCTCACAGTAGAAGAAAAATTTCAACTCAGGTCATCTGACTCAAGAATCCCTGCTCTTAACAAGTCACTGCTTTCCTATCTGTCTTTGCTTATCTCTGTGACTTTGCCTACCACTTCATTTGTACTAAAATGTATTTACTGAGCCCCACCACATAGTTCGCTAAAACAACAAGTTAACGAGTGAGTAAAAGAATGAACAGAACTGCACTGTCAGAGCTGGAAGAAACCCAGGCGGCAGTGTGCATTCCAGGATAACATCTTGACTTGATGGATGGGAAGGCCTCTGCGACTCATCCGGGGGTCACAAGGTGGGGGCAGAGGGCATGTCAGGAACCAGGACTCTTGCCCTCCTGCCTGGCCATTATAACACCATGCTGTCTGTGCCTCCATTCAGCTCCTTGAGAACCTGCTCTGTGCGAGGCCTGAGGAAAACAGGGTAAGACTCCTGGAACCCTGGCCTCTCTCCTCCAGGGAAGGGGGATTAGGCCTGGCCCAGTTCCTCCTGGGTTTCAAGATCCTCCTGGCTTCTCCCCCACGCAGGGCCACCCCAGGGGCAAGCTTTCTCTGTTCCCTTGAAGGGAGTGCAGGAATAGAAGGTTGCGGCCAGGGGCATAGGGCGGGCCGAGAGGAAGGGCCCCCAATCCGGTTCATTTCCTGGCATCCTTGTTTGCCGCGTGCCCCTGGCTTCTGGTGGTTGTTTCCGCCCCGCCCGCAGCCTCCCTGGCTGAGTGGGCAGCTGGCCTGGGCTGGAATTCTCCCACGTCCTCAGCCTCAGCTGACTCTCAGCTGGGCCCTGCCCTCTGAGCCCAGCAGACCCAGGTGAGAATCCCGCTTCCCCCATTACTATGTCACGCTGGGCACGTCGCTTTGCCAGTCTGGGCTTCTGTTTGCTCTTCTGGAAAAGAGGATAACGTGACTGACTCACAGGCTTGCTGTGGAGAGTAAGGATATGTTATACATAAAGGGCTTGGCATGATGAAACTCCCAGTAAAACTGTTATTTCTCTCCCTACCGTGTTTCCCCGAAAATAAGACCTACCCAAAAAATAAGTCCTAGGATTTCTATGCATTTCTATGCAGGATTTCTACGCATTGGTTAAATATAAGCCCCACCCCATAATAAGACCTAGTGATGGGCGTGGCTATACAGCGTATCTGCATAGCCATGCCATGTATTTTGGCGCGGAGAGGAGGACATCCCCTGAAAATAAGCTCTAGTGTGTCTTCTTGAGAAAAAATAAGACAGTGTCTTATTTTCGGGGAAACATGGGTATTTCCTCCACATCTTTCAGGATGTCCCCTGATTCCCTTCCCTGTATTGGGGTCTCAGGAAGCACCTTCTCCAGGTGTCAATGCCCCCTCTGTACATGGATATCCGTTTCCTTGACACAGAAACACTCATGCTCCACAGTGATGGGGCCTCAGGGGACATCGTGAGTTTTTCAATGGACTAGAGAAGATTCCCTCTGATGCACATCATTGATCTCCACTCCAAGGAGAGCGACATAGTAGGAGCTACAGGAAGGGAGAGAGGGAGAGGGTCTGAGCTTGCTTCCCTGGAGGTCAGGGCTCTTGGGGGAGAGACAACTACTGCCACCCCCCCCCATCCCCATGGCCACCATCATCCTGATAAAAAATAACATTTATTGGGCAATTAACATGTGCCAAGCACTGTGCAACTTCCTATTTACTCTCCACAATTCTACTATTAGAGTACAATTATTAACTCCATTTTACAGATAGAGAAACTGAGGCATAGGGAGCTTGCGCAAATTTGCTCAAGAGGTGGCCGGAGGTGGTACATGCTCTAGCAGAGGGAGAAATGGGGTTGTGCTGGCATGGAAAGCATCAGTGGAGGCCCAGGAAGCCTGGGGAGATGGTGGAGCTCATCTGACCCTGAAGGAAGGGGCACTGTCAGTAAACAAGAAGAGCATGGTAGGCAGAGGGCACAGCTGAGCAGGGGCCTGAGAAAGCAGTGAGTGGGAGTCTGTGGCTGTGTGGAGGACAGGGAGTGGAGGGTCAGGGATGAAAGTAAGCAGGCTTTGTGGGGGACCTCAGACTTTGGACAGGTTCTCTATGGCATCCAGGCTTGGGTTTATTAGAGTCAGGTCAGAAGGGAATATAGAGGGCCCCTTGGAGCCAGGTGACAGTTGTCTTTAAGGGAAGGGAAGGGAAGGGCACAATGTGCTGGGCCCAATGCCAGGTGCTTCCCAAGGATGACCTCAGCTAATCCTCCCGGCAGTCCTGGCTCCATGAGATCAGGCTGGGCCCACAGGAAGCCCACCCAAGATAGGCCCTGTTGGCCCCAATTCTGATAGGCCTCTTACCACCTGCACTGTGGGCTCCCTCACCAGGCATGGCTGTCACCTCCAAATAAAGACACTGAGACTCAGAGATGACCACAGGCAAGTTAGAGGCTGATGTGCACTGGAGGACCCCATGGCCTGGAGGTGGGACCAGGGCACAGGCCATGTTTACGCATTGGCAGGAAGGGGATGTGCAGCACTATGAGGGCTGCAGAGAAGAGGGAATGAATGAAGTAGGGGCTCCTGGGGCGGCAGCTAGGGTCACAAAAGTGCTAGAGCAACAAGGGGGCTGGAAGGAAGCAAGGGTAGAGCTGAGGGAGCCCAGGGTGCAAGAGGTCTATCAGGTTTGGGGCACAGGGGGCGGCTGTCTTGGGCTTCCTGTAGGCCTAGGCTCATGGAGCCAGGATGGCACAGCCTGGTCAGCATCAAAACCAGGGACGGTAACCTAGGGAGAGGCCTCTAAGAATTTCCCTCTTGGGCCAGGCACGGTGGCTCACACCTATAATGCAACGCTCTGAGAGGCTGAGGCTGGTAGATTGCTTGAGCTCAGAGTTCAAGACCAGCCTGAGCCAGGTGAGACCCCGTCTCTAAAAATAACCAGACATTGTGGCAGGTGCCTGAAGTCCCAGCTACTCAGGTGGCTGAGGCAAGAGAATCACTTGAGCCCATTGCTGGGAGCTGTGGTTGCTGTGAGCTGTGATGCCATAGCACTTTACCAAGTGACAAAAAAAAAAAAAGAATTTCCCTCTGTTGGTGAGTTTGGGGTAGACCACCTTGGGGTCTCTCCTTGGCTCAGGTCTTTTTGTCTGTCTCCATCCCTGTCCTGTGGCCTCTGGCAGATTGCCAGCCAGTCTGCATCTCCACACAGGAGGTTCTGGTGGTCCCACAGACTCACTGGCCATTCTCACTCCTGACCTCTCCCCATGTCTCCTGCATCCTACCAGCCACTGGCTCCTGCCCACACCCATCCCTCAGACACCTCTCAAATCCATCTCTACAGCCCTTTGCCCAGTGGTAGGATGGACCCTGTGCCACCCTGTGCCAACCCCTAGGTGAGGCTCCTTGATTCCCAGAGGAAGCTTTTGACTTCTCAAAGGCCATTGGCTCATTCCCCTGTGTGAACCCACCTTCAGTTCCAAGGCCAGCAAGCTGAAGCCCAAACTCTGGGAGCAGGCACCAGTGTTTTCCTGAGCTTTTCCCTTACAGTCAGCCACGCCTGTGATGTCTGCCCCACTCCCCTGCCCAAGTGCCCTCTGGCTCCCCACTTCCTTCTCTCTGCAGTCCAGGTGGGCTGGGCTGTCCCTTAGGCTCTGAGCTACACCCATCAGGGTCACTGCCCAGAGCAGTTCTGCCACTTGAAAAAGTAGCCTCGATATCTCCCAAACCTCATGTGATTCCTCCGCTCAGAGGAGTCCCTAAAGATGGCCAGGATGAGGTGGGAAAGGAGGGAAGAGGCCAAGGGATGGGTGGGTGGGGGTTGTTCTGTGGGGAAGTGAAAGCTCCATCACTACCCACTTACAGCTAACAGTTAACCGGAGATGGCAGGTGCCCCCCCACAACTAAATCATTCTTTGTCCTGGCTCTTCTCCATGTTCTGGCCCTGTGCCTTCCTCTCCTCCCCTACCCAGCTGCCTGACTCACTTGTACTCCAGGGCCCTAGTCCCTTGTGGGCAATGCTGTCACATCCTGCCCCCTCCCTGCCAGGTAGAGCGCCTGCATTTTAACACTGCACCTTCCAGAGGCCAGGTCTTAACTCTCAGGAAAGTGCCTGATGGTGAGAACATCTGTGACCCTGGCAGGAAAGGAGAGAGCCTCTGGGAGGAGGGGCTCTTTTGCTGCCTCTCAGCTCAAACCTCACAAGGGCACCTTGCCTCACACACCAGACTTGGGGTCCCAAGAGGATGCCCTAGGAAGCTGGTTCCTTAGCTCAGCTGGAGCCTGCAGGTGGGTTTCCCACCAGCAGTAATGGGCTCTGGGGGTGAGTTCAGCATCGAGGGGCAGGGGAGGGTGGGAGGGGGGGCGAGGGCTGGGAGGAGGCCTCAACCTGATTTACTCAGGGCTTCGTCCTTCCGGAGCTGGCAGGGCAGAGGAAGTGAGTCAGTGGGCACAGCGATTCATGCCTCACAATTCTGACTTTCCTTTTCAATCCACTGAGCCAAGACTTTTGTCTCAACAGGACCCCGGGTGGGTGAGGGAAGGGAGCACGGGGTTATTAAAGAGACGGATCTGGCCTGTTACTCACCTCCCCTGGGCTCCTTTTTTTAGTGCCAGACTATGTGGTGACTGAATTCAACTGGACACATGAAAGAGGGACTGCCACAGGGGCTGAGAAGTACAGGTGTCATCAACACTGAGGGTGACAACTATGACTTAGGGCTCGAGTAGCTGACTCTGGGCCCCAGCTGTTTCACCAAACCAGTGACTGTGGTCTCTTTGTGTCCAATTTATAGATGAGAAAACTGAGAGCTGCGGGGCATTGTGCAAGGTCACCGTCCCTCCAGTCCACAATCACACTGCAAGCCCAGCTAAAGTCAATGCGAGTCCTGGTAGATGGATGGGGGTGCGTTACGGAGAAAGTGGAAACTCCTGAAAGATTTTCAAGAACAAGTGGATGTTTTCCAAGTGAACGCATGTGTGAAGGGCATTCTGGGCAGAAGGACCAGCACGTTCAAAGACCAGGGGCACAGGTAGGCCCGGTGTGTTGGTGGGATCCTGCCAGGAGTGGGGACAAGGCACCGAGACAGAGGCTGTCAAAAGAGGAGCAGGTTGTGGGGACTAGGGGCGATGCTGAGTCCTTTGTGAATACCTGGAGTTACTGGAACTAGGAGTGGCCAGTTGGAGGTGGCTGGGGAGAGCTGAACATCAACCTAAAGCCTGAAGGAGCTGGTGCAAGGTCACCAGCATGTAGGAAAATGTTAAGACATGGGGTCATCTGGGGAGATAGAAAGGATGAGGACCATACACAGGCCCAGGGTGGGCTGAGGAGTCTTGCAAGGGGGAGAGAGGGCTGGAAAGGCACTGTCAGGGAGGTGGACCAGGAGAGGGTGGAGAGGAGTTTAAATAAAGAGTGGTCAACTGGTCATGGCTGTTACCCTAGAGAGGTCAAGAGGCAAAGACCCAAAGACAAGCCCAGAGTTTTCCCATCAGAGGAGGATGGAGCTGAGAGAACAGGAGGTTTCAGTGAGGTGGAAGAGACCACAGTGACTTAAGAACAAGGTCCCTACTCCAGAGAAAGGCAGACAGGTGACTCCATTCAGAAGAGGTGACTTCTAAGCTGTGGCCTCCTGGAAGAATAGAAGGTAGCAGGTTGCCTGGGAGAGGGGTAGAGGGGTGCCTGGTGGAAGGAACAGCAAAAGGCTGGAGGCAAGAGGAAGCTTGGGTCCCAGGAGGGACTGCACCTGCTCCTGTGCCTGGTGTGGCATTGCAAGGGGGGAGGGGAAGTAGCAGGGTGGGAGCAGGTGAAAGACGAGCAGGGCCTTCTCAGAGAGGGGGATGTGTCCTGAGAGTGGAGGGGAACCACTGTAGGTGCTGAGTAGGAAAGTGATGAGGGCAGGTTGGTAGGAACCCCACTCTGGCTGCCATGCAGATGGCTGGGAGAGTTGGAGGCAGGAGGGCAGCAGAAAGTGCTGGCAGCAACCTAAGGAGAAGGTGCAGAAAACTGCAGACAACCTGGTGAGACAGCAGGAAGGTGGAATCCATGGGACACTGTGACTGGCTAAGTCAGGTACAGAAGAGGGGTGGCATTTGGCCTTCCAGCTGAGGTGAACCCCTGGGAGCGGAGGAGCTGGGGAAAACCTGTGGGTCACTTCCAGATCCCTGAGTCACAGGGTCTGAGGAACTTCCAATCAGAGACTTGGATTCAGCAACTGAATCCACAGGGCTGGCACTTGGGAGGGCACGGATCTAGGAGTTGCCAAGTGCTCTGAGTTATTAAGAGCCAATGAGGTGGGTGTGGTGGCTCATACCTGTAATCCCAGCACTTTGGGAAGCTAATGCAGGAGAATCATTTGAGGCCAAGAGTTCAAGACCAGCCTGGGCAAAATAATGAGAACTCCATCTCTAAAAAAAAAGGGAGGGCAATGAGATGACTTTTACCTAAATATCAGTAAGACACCATGGAGACAGGATTTACTGCTTTAGTATATTATTTTATTTTAAGACAGAGCCTCAAGCTGTCCCCCTGGGTAGAGTGCTCTGGCATCACAGCTCACAGCAACCTCCAACTCCTGGGCTCAAGCGAGTCTCCTGCCTCAGGCTCCCAAGTAGCTGGGACCACAGGGGCCCGCCACAACGCCCGGCTATTTTTCAGTTGCAGCCATCATTGTTGTTTGGCAGGCCAAGGCTGGATTTGAATCTGCCAGCTCAGGTGTATGTGGCTGGTGCTTTAGCTGCTTGAGCCACAGGTGCTGAGCCTGCTTTGGTATTTTAATCTTTATTTCTACCTGAGCAGACAACCATGTTTCATGAGACAACAAAACTGAGCATTGATAAGCCATGGGGATGTTGGCCTCTGATGAGGCAACTCTGGGGTGGTTAGCCACATGGACTGACCAGAACAGAAGCATGTGGCATGGGCAAGGTGGACACCACTGTCATCCATTCACCCAGCCGCTCCCATAGAGCCTTAATGACCCTGTCCCTACCTATCAGACCAATCACAGCCATTGGCAAAAGAAGAACTATAGACACACACAGTTCTCACACCCTGTCCCTGAGGAGCCCACTCTGGAAGGGCATGACCTTGGAGTCAGACAGCCCTGGGGGTGGCACCAGCCACACTGAGGGAAATAGCTACACCTCTTGTACTTTGAGCATCTCAGTATTTTCATCTGTAAACCAAGAGACATTTATTCCACTTAGGGTTATTAGAGGGTAAACATACAAGGCTAGGCTAGGCACATAGTAGGTGCTCAAAATATATTAGCTTCCTTTCCACATTCAAATATACAGGAAATGTTCAGAGACACATAGTCATGGGGGTAAACACACGTGAATGCATAAGGGACCATGTGTATAGACACACATTCTGATCAATATACATGTAGGAACCCTCTACCCCTAATGGAGTATCTCTGGAGTTAGTAGAAGCAGGAGGCAGGTAGATAAATCCCCAACTCTATCCAGATTTCCCACCTGAGCACACAACCCTGCCAGTAGGAAGGCTTTTCCCCAGGAAATGGCAAGGTCCCTGGGGGTGGTGACTCAGCCCGGCTCAGCTGGGGCTGCCTCCTAAGCCCAAAGGGGCCACCTTGGCATGAGACAGAGAAGGCCAAAGAGCCCACCAGAGTCCTAATTTCCCTGCCAAGAGGGGATGGCCCTGAGGGGCTGAGGCAGGGGGCACGTATCAAGTGTAAGCCTTGAGCAGTAGGAATGGACTTTGGGGAGAACTAGCGAAACAGACAGGAGGCTTACCCAATGTTTGGGGCCTGCTCACCATTCCTTCATGGGGCTGACTACCTATTGAACCTCAGAAACCCTCTGCTCTTTCTCTCTTCCCACCATTCCCTCCGCCTGCCCCTAAGTCCCAGTCAAATCAGTGCCCTGAGCCTTCCTCACTTACTCTCTCCCTCAGCCTCCGCCTCTGCTCAGTCCACCCCACCCATTGCCCAAATTATTATAGCAGCCCTCTTCTACCCCTACCCAGTCCTCCTGGCAATATCAAATTCAAGCTATAGACAGAATATTCTCTCTTGCCCCTCACCATTCCCCCATAAGCACTACCCCTAAAATACAATGCAAAGTGGTTTAGCCTGTTTAAATTTGAGAGTTTCCAGAATGTGAAGCCAGGATGGACCCTCATAGATACCCCCAGGAGGATTCAGCCCTAGGTTGGTACATAGAAGGTTGTCAATGAGTATTTGAGGCGAGTGGATTCTAAGCCAGGGGAATTGCCTGGAGTAGGCCTACATCTGGGTCACAGAAGGAAATCTGATAAGCCCATTCACACTTTCCCACTCCTCCCTCCCTCTCTTCTCAGTAATTTGCATTTTCAATTCAAGTCTGAGATACAGCCTGGAGTTATAGTTCAATAGCAGAACACTGGTCCACTTGGTCCAGCAGATTTTAGAAATCCTGGGACCCCAGTGGGTGTGGATTAGGAAATAAGGAGGGGTTTTCTCTAGGCCTTTCATTCCACAGATGGGGAAACCAAGGCCTGGAGCAGGAAAGGAAGTGGCCCAAGGTGAGAAGGCAGAAGAGAGCCTGCCTAAACCGAGTGCACACAATTGCATTCCCACAGGCTGACCTGCCCCTCGGAGGGTACCAAGAGCTGTGCTCTGGGGCTCTCGGATAGTGAGATGGGGTGTGGGGAGAGGGCAGGCAGAGAAAGGCTGGTACAAAAACAGCAAGCCCTAAATAATCAGAATCCGGCTTTACTGAATATCGACATTGTCCTGGTTCCAGCTGGGAAAACTACCCCAAAGCAACCCCAAACCCTCTGCCTTTCTTCTCGCCAGAGTCTCCTCTTACCAATCTGTTCTTTCCCCCTTCTTCAGATACTCCTCCACCAGGAAGCCTCCCTGTCCCTCCAGTAGAAGCTACAGTTTGCATGTTATTATGGCCACTTGCAAAAGCAGATGGATGCCATCTAAAATTTGGTTTGAATGTCAAGATAGATGACTTCACCTGCACACCAAGAAGGTATGAAAAATTTTATTAGTTACATAACTGAGCCTCTCAAGCAGGTCCCAAATGGCTTGAGAGAGCCTGGACTTTTACTGTGGTCAGGAAGTGAGTGTTCTCACCTGAACAGGCATTTGACTCTCCCTCCCTTGGATGCCAAAGGGAAAAGGCTTGGGTTTCTTATCAGCCTGTCCAGGTGGGGGGGTATGGGGGAAAGAGAATGGTGAGACTTAAACGCTGTCAGTAAGCATCAAAAAATAGCCTCATTACGTATGTTATTCCTGGGGCCTTGTTTCTCTGTCTGTGTTTGTAGGTGGGTCCCTTCTCCATGGGGAAAGGTTGACAGATGAAGAGTTGACATGATAAAGTCAACAGAGATGAGATGAGGTTGTAGATGACAACATCAATGAAACCAAAGGATTTAAAGCCCTTGGTATGATATTGGGATTTCTTTCTCTATCTCTCTAGCTTAGACCCTTCTGCTCTCCATACCTCCCTCCACCCCCATTCCATCTCCCAGCCTGTCTGGCACTCCCCCACATTCTTTAACTCAGCACAGCTCCCCAGTCACCCTGCTCCACTCCTACATTCCCTCTGGATACTCCCTAGAGTGGAAAAACCATCCCTCATCCCTTTCCTGCCCCCAGTCCTGGGATCGGACATGCTGGTCATTCCTGTTTGGGATGGCCAACGAGATAAGGCCTGGCATGGGGCCGATCTGTTGTGACAGGACTCTCAACGCTGTTTTAGGCAGGACCCCTGACCACACCAAGCATCCACACTGGACCTCTGCCTGCTGCCCAGCTCTCTTTTTGTCTCCAGAAACATGGTAGAAAGACTCAGGAGCCAGCCCCGGGAGTGAAAGTAACTGCTCACCTTTCACCGAGGTCAGCTTCCTGTTCTTTGATTCCAAATGTCTCTCCTAAGCTCTGGAGGCCCTATGCCACAAGACAGACCTTGAATGAGGCTGAGTGGCTCTGGGAGTCATAGTTTGGGAATAAATACTGTCCTAAGTGCAGTCCTGGACCAGTGTCCTCTTCCCAAACTCCAGAAAAAGCTGTTATCGCAGCTGCTTTTGTTTAGATAAGTCTGGCTGTCTGACCAACGTTGGCCTGGACTCAATTTGTCATCTTCTTTTTTTTTTTTTAAATTCGAACCGGAGTCTCACTCTGTTGCCCCAGGCTACAGTGCCATGGTGTCAGCCTAACTCACAGCAACCTCCAACTCATGGGTTCAGGTGATCCTCCTGCCCCAGCCTCCCTGGTAGCTGGGACTATAGGCACTGCCCACTCCAAAATGCCTGGGCTATTTTTGGAGATGGTCTGGCTCTTGCTCAGACTGGTCTCAAACTCCTGAGTTCAGGCAATCCACCCACCTCCACCTCCCAGAGTGCTAGGATTGATTACAGGCATGAGCTACCTTGCCTGGCCTCAATTTGTTTCTTAAAGACACAGTTGTGGTCAATGGCTTCTAGTTCTAGCTCTGCCTCCCATAAGCTTCCTGACCTTCAACATCCAGGTAACCTCTTAAGGCTCTGTTTTCTCTTAAGTCAAAAGAAGATGATAACCCTGACCTCACAGGGAGTCTCCTGGTGAAATGATTTGTAAACTATAAAGTTAGGCTGGGTCCCTTTCCCAGGCTCTGAATCTGATTTCTACTAATTCTTTTCCTTAAAGAGAGCCCCCAAATTGCACAAGCTTCAGGCCCCACCAAACCTGGATGTGACCAAAGTATTGTACAAATGTTAATTATTAGCATAAGTGGTTAAGAAGGGCTCCAGGGTCAGATGACATAGGATTAGAATCCTGGTTTTGTGGCCTCTGCCAAATTGCTTAATCTCCCAGAGCCTTAGTTTTCTCATCTTAAAACAGAGACAACACTTCACAGAGTGTTCTAAGGATTTAATCTAATAATATTGTAAAGCATGTAGCATAGTTTCTGCAGCATATGTGCTTAATACATGGTTTTTCTTATTAAGAATATAGGGAAAAGAATACTCAGGGGAAATGAGTTTTTGTGCTGCAATAAGGGAAATCTGAATTTGACTCAAGAAAGTACATAGTGACCTCTTGAAGTTCCCTTTCACTTTAATTCTTTGGTGGATAATGACATCTTTAGGTCCCGCCCACCTATCGCCACCTGGCGCTTCCCATTACACACCTGCAGGGGCAGTGTCCCGCCCAGTCTCCAAACACTCCGTACAAGCGTGAATGGGAGGAGGGGACCTTTGAGATTCTGCCCGGCTGGGTGCTGAAGGCAGGAGTGGATGAGACCGGGTTCAGTCTGGGCGCAGCTCCCTGGCCCGAAGTGCATTCTGTGAAGGAGGTGCTCACTTCCACATCGACAGTCTTATCCCTTGATACCAGAAAGCTCAGCCCTTAGGAAAAAAATGTTTTTTGCTAATTACAATTAGGGATATTGGTATTACTGCCGCTAAATATCTGTCTCAGCTCGGATCACGGTGGGTGGGGCGAGTTGGAAGGATAAATAAATCTCTACACAAACAGCGAGGGGGCTAGGGGAGAGAAATAACGCCCAGAGACCGCCAGACACCTCTTTGGGACTCACAGCTCTGCGGAGGCGAGTCCAGCACTCCAGCTAGCCGCAGAAGTCGGCGAGCAGATGCACCAACGCCAGTTCTCTCCAGCCAGGCCGAGGTGGCCGCGCCTGGAACGGCCTTTCCAACCGCACTAGCCGCCGCAGCAACGCTCTGTGCAAATCCCACCCACGGCCCCGCCCGTCCAAGCCATTTTGCTCCGGAGGCGACGCTTCTCTGGAGAAGCTAGGGGCGGAGAAGGGAAATACTAGTCTTCAGGGGCACCCGACAGGTGTTTGGGGGGAGAGGGCGGAGTCGCGGTAGGGAGGATGAGGCGGGAGGGGCAGTGCTGCCCCTTTAAGAGGAGGTGGCCGAGCCCGAACCTTTCTCTTTCCCCGGAAGGAAAGCGGAGCCCGAGCTGGGCGCGCAAGGTGGGGAGGTGCGGGACTGGGCGTGCGGAGGCGGGGCACGCGCCGGGAGGACCCCTCCCTCCGGTCCTCCTTGCGGTCTACGGTTCTGCTTGCCAGATACGCTGCCGAGCCTGGATCGAAGGCGGCAGTACGGCCAAGGGGGCGCGGCTAGGATAAGCTGGAGGGTTGGGTGCCTGGGGCAGGGGTGGTGGTGACCCGGTTGCCGGGAGGCGGGAGAATAGATTCCACGGCCCTTGGAAGGGGATCTGAGAGTGTAGACCCTGAGCAGACGTGAAACTGACCCCGGCTGGGGGCAAGAAACTGTTCTGCACTACTGGACTCAAGGGCGCGGCAGTTCCAGTGTCCTCTGGCGGCTACTGGAGCAGGTGAACAGGACCTCACTCCCAGCTCCGCGCCCTCACGCGCTCTCACCCGGGCCCCCGCTGCCGCTCGCAGTCATGGGCCCTGGCCCCAATCGCGCACCCCACGCCCCGCGCCCGATGCTCTGCGCACTGGCCTTGATGGTGGCGGCGGGCGGCCGCGTCGCCTCCGCCTTCAACCTGGATACCCGATTCTTGGTGGTGAAGGAGGCCGAGAACCCGGGCAGCCTCTTTGGCTACTCGGTCGCCCTCCATCGGCAGACGGAGCTTCAGCGGCGCTACCTGTAAGTAAGGCTGGCAGGGGTGGGGTAGGAGAGTGTGTGTGCTGGGGGTGCGATCCAGACCCTGAGTCGGAGCCCTGGGCTCGCTGGTTTCCAGGCCCTGGTGAGCCAGGATTAAGGGGGCGGGTACCCTGGCAGCCCTCCGGCTTCTGGGGCTTGGCGGGAAATGGAGGATTAGGTGTGAGATGGGGGGCAGTAATTATTGGCAAGTGCTGACCGGGCTAGAACCTGTCTAGACGCCAGCCCTCCGCCCTTTAGACCTCTTTTGCGAGCGGAAATGGAGTCCAGGTTGTTTGAGGCCCCTCCCATTCTGTGAACCGAATAGGCCAGGGAGCTGGGAAAACTGCAAGATAAACACCTAGTGGAACCCCCTTTCCCTACGCTTGGGAAAAACCCAAGAGCATATGCATTTAAACATCCCCCCATTCCCTCACACCTCGCATGTAGTCTGCGGCCACACCAAC
Source organism: Otolemur garnettii (assembly GCF_000181295.1). Taxonomy (NCBI): domain Eukaryota; kingdom Metazoa; phylum Chordata; class Mammalia; order Primates; family Galagidae; genus Otolemur; species Otolemur garnettii. The sequence goes on from NW_003852413.1 coordinate 28,089,581, forward strand.
CACACCCTTTGCAGAGCCAGGCTTTCTCTGCCGCTTGACGCTTGGCTAGTGAGGTGATGTGTGAGTCTGGGCTTTTGGAGCTGTCCAGATACTCCCTCTGACCCGGAGGATGGAGAGAGTAGAAAAGAGTGGAGGAGCAGTCCTGACTTTGTCTGCTGCTGCCCACCCCCAAGCAGTGGCGCTCTCCCACCAGACATCTTCCCTGCATTCCACAGATTCATGTTGAATCTTCAACCCTGAGTGTGTTTGTTTTGGTTTGAAGAGGAAAACAGTGTTTTTCTCTTTCTTCTGTTCTCCTTCCCCAACAGCTGCAAAGAGGAGGGGGAAAGCTGTGCATAGGGAAGGCAGGAGGACATTGCCTCCCCCTCCTCCGTAGGCATTCATGTCTAGAGAGGGGTCATGTCCAGGTTTTAGAGGTCTCTCTGCTGTGGACACAGAGTATGCTGAGTTTGGCAGTTGGGAAAAGACAGTGGCAGGGGGAGATGAAGCTGCCACTGAGACAAGGTGGTCAGGATGGGTCAGGGTGGTCCCATCCACCTGTTTGGGCTGACCCAACCTGGTCTCTAACCCCACTGAACAAGAAGACATGGTCAGATTAAGGTTGCCTTGAAACCTCTCTCAGCTCTGACTAGAACCTGCAGAAACTTGAGGAAGTTGGGAATGTTCAAAGTCCAAACTCTGCCCAGCTTTGGCCTCTACCCTTCTGATCCAGCCCCTGCCCAGCCTCCCTAATTAGGCTCAGCCTCAACTCTTGCTCACTTTGCAGAGGCCACCACACCCTTCTCAGCCCAGCCCTAGAAACTGCCATCTGGCCTTGGCCAACCCTCTGCCTTTTGGAGATCCTGAGTGTCTAATACCGCAAGTTCCTATATCAGGGCTCTTTCTGTCCTAGCCCAAAAAAGATTTTCAGATTTTCAACACCAAGTCTGCATGGCATAGCATAGGCCTAGAGATCTGTGTGGAAAGAACGATCAAATAATCATTCCTCCCCTTTGCTAAGTGACCTTGAGCAAGATATTTCCTTTTCAGGGCTAGTTTTCCCCCAAAGGGATTAGACCTGGATCTGTAGGCTCCTTCCTACCTCTGTTGGCCTATGAGAGGCTACTTGGCATTGTAGAGGGAGAAGAGGCTCAGAAGTTCCATTGCCAGGATCCTGTCTGGTGTCTGTCACCAATAGCTGGGGTTTAATTTTCTCCCATGTTGTGGGGAGGGGAACAACATGCCTTCTTCCTGGATGTTAGTGGGGCCTTAATGAGATAATGTGTATAAAATCCCATGTATATGCCCATCTTTCCAAGGAGCACCTGAGGCACCTACTTGGGTCCCACCCAAGATGGCTAAGCAAAGGTGTTCTGCTTTTCTTCCTGGGCAGCTACAGATGGCATTAGGCCTTCCAACAGCCCAGACAGTTCTCAAGCAAATGAACCTCTGAGAGGCAGGTACTTCTAGATAGAGTTTTCAGCCTTCCCTTTGGGTATCCTCAGTCTTTCCTAGGGCTGGTTCATGTCTTCATCTCACTGAATTCTGTCCCTTGTCCCTTTGGTACAGCCAGCTGGGTCAGCTGGGCTTAGCTGCAGCCAGCTGTGTAGCCAGATGTGAACAGCTGCCTCAGTGCACAGCTCAAGGGAACCAGCAAATCAAGCTTCAGCCTCATAATCTATTAACTTCAAATCTCTTTGGAAAAGCAAGGTGGTTCATGGTCCTGAACAGACTCTCAGCCTGGGGTTCATAGGCTTTCAGGAGATACAGGGATCCCTGAGAGTATATGAAAAATCATATGTGTTTGCACATTGTCCTGGGGGCAGAAAGAGGGGAGATCACGGCTTTCAGGTTTCAAAGAGACCTTGTTCCACAAATGGTTAGAAACCCAGAGTAGACCTTTGCTGCACCATCATCTTCATCTCTGGACTGGGTTTCTCTGCCCACAACATGGGAAGCTCCCCCCAACCCAGTTATCAATTTCTCAGTCTCTGGAAGTGAAAAAGAGGGACAGGCAGAGAACCAAGGTGCTTTGGGCTCCTTGCCAGTATGCACAGGGGCCCCTTGGAGGGAGAGGGACTATTCTCTGGAAGGTGGTTACCAACATCCTTCTCCTAGGACTTGATCTGTCATTCCCTCCTGGGAATTCAGGTGTCCTGGTCTGGCCTGACCTCCTGGGCTGTGGAGGATACCTCTGGACCCTCTGTCCTTCTCACCTTTGCTGGAAAATAAGGGTGTCTGGGAAGTCTAGGGAGGGACTGTGGCTGTGGCTTCTAGAAATGAGGTCATGCCTGAGGTAGGCAAAAGCCAGGCTTACTGCTGTGCTCTCCTAAATCATGTCTCCCTGGGCAGGGCGGGTGCCTGGCACCTTCCAAGACTCGTGCCAGCAGATATGGGCATAGCAGCTGTGGCTGCAGGCAAAAGGCCCTCACATGTGTATCCTTTTTCTCTAGCACCCTCCAATGACCATCCAGAGGGTTTTTTAGCTGGGCTGGAGGTGGGGGAAGCCTGATCTTGTAGTGAAAGAAGCAGCAAAAGGGGCTTGGTCAGAGTTAAACAAAGGAGGAAAAGGATGTCCTTTACAGTAAGAGGGATGGGTTAGATGATGTGAAGAATGCCCTAAGGGGTCAAATATGGAAAAAATACTAAAGAGCCAGAGAAAGGGAGAAGAAATAAGAAAAACAGCCTTGTTCTTTCTTATCCGAGGCTTGGCCCTGGCCTCTTTCTCCCCTCCTTTCTCATTTTCTCGCTCCCTACAGCTTGTTGCTCTGGTTCTAAGGCTGAGTCACCAGTGGGGAGAGGGGGCTGGGTGGGCAGTAGAGGAGGAAAAGGGCAGGACAGGGAGGGCTGCAGCTTCAGCTACCATAGGAGCAGCCTCTGGGGAGGTGGCTAATTTGGGCAGCAGGACTAGTACAGACCTGGGATCCAGGCATCCAAGAGCTGTCCGCCACCCCTACCCTGGGGCTCAGGGATGGAACCAGCCCCCCCTCCACATACTTCCTGGCCTAGTGAGGGAGGGGAATGAACACAGGTGTCAAAGGACCTGAGGAGCAAGGCTCAGGGTCCCTCTGGCCTGTGTGGTAGATCCTCTGGAATTTTCCCACTGGAACCAGTGAGCACCCTCAGGTGAGGCCATCAAATCTTATAGGGTGTTTCTCTTAGCATCATCCCACACCAGTGCCCCCCTAGGGCCTAATCCTCTTTGGGGTGAGCCGTTCTGGTGCCCTGAACTCTTCTGGGCCCCATGCTCCAGCCTTCTCCAATTCTATTGCTCTCTGCTTGGCTATTCCATTAGCCGTGAACTGCCCTGGGAGGAGTGCTGGGGCAGGGGTGAGGAGGCATTTTTTCAAAATTTGGAGTTCACAGGGTTCCCCAGAGGCCAGTACGGGCTGTCTAGCTGCAGCCTTTGAAAGGATAAGGAGGCAGCTACTTGAAAGCTCTTGAGAGATCATTTTACCCACCCCCACTACCTCCAGGTGGCTGGGGCAGCTCCGCCAGTCCAGCCTGACTGCAGGAGAGGGGCCATCCCAGCTCTTGTCTTCCTTGCTCCAAGAGCTCTCCACCTAGGTATCTTCCTCTAACTGTGGCTAGGAGCATGGGCCCATAGTGATCTGGAAGGGCTCAGCTTTTGCACTTTGTGATCTAGACTAGGCCCAATAGCAGTGGCTAGTGGATGCACCATTTGCATGGTAATTTACATTCATTTGCATGCTAATAAAGTTCCTCACCCCTGCCCCCCACCCCACCCCTATTCTTCAGCCCCTACTGCACACACCTGGCTGTAGCTGGAGGAAGCTGTACCTGAACCTCTGCCCATGGCTTTCCCTCATCCATGTGAGGGCTTCTGGCTGTAGACCCATTGGATCCTGGGCTGGGAGCCAGAGGGCCTAAAAGGGCTTATGAACGGGCCAAGTAGGAGCTAAAAATACTTCAGGGGGGGTCGAGGGGGCTCCCTGTGGAATCTCTGAGAAGGGAGGGCCCTGGGATGGGGGGCTGGGTTTAGGTCACTGGCCCTGCACCTCCCCCACCAGTGGCACAAGGCTGGCTTGACGCAAGAGGTGGGAGGGTATAAGTGGTAAAGAAGTTCGTTTCAGCCCAGTTGCTATTCATGCCCAGTTCTACCTGCTCAATACCTCAGGAGGCTTAGAAGAGGGTACCCCCAGCTCCAGACAAGGGAACAGGAGAAGGTGTGGAGACCCTGCTCCTTGGTCACTTCTAGCCCAACACCATGATAGCAGCAGGGAGTCGGGAGTGACACTCCCATTCTGTTGCATGTCCTGGGAGGCATCTTGAGCTCTCCAGGACCTTCCTAACCCCCTGAGGCTTGGACTCCTTTAGGGTCATTGAAGCCAAACCTCAACTTCTGTCTCCAGCCAGATCTGAGCTCCCATCCTAGTGTGACTCCAGCTGCCAGTGTCCAACCCCACCTTAGTGATTGCCTGGCATTTTCAAGCCATGGAATTCCTCCTTATGTGCCATCCCTGCTCCCTCTAAAGCATGGTTCTCAACCTTCCTAATGCTGCAACCCTTTAATACAGTTCCTATGGGTCGTGACCCACAGGTTGAGAATTGTTGCTCTAAAGGATCTAAGAAGTCTGTTCTTTTCTCTGTTCCAGGTTCCTGCATGGGGTAGGGCAGAAATTCCTGGTCCCTAGAGGGAGGCCTAAGGTCATGCCAGGGCCACTCCTGGTGCCACAAGAAATCAGTGCAACAGTCCTCACATTGGCCGTGCCTTCTTAGTCATAAAACCCTCTGGCAGAATAAAGCCATTTGTTCCTCCAAGGACTCCAGAAGTCAGGAGAACATCTGCTGTCCCCATTTTACAGAGGAGGTGCTCAAAGCTCAGAAAGGGAAAGGAAATTGCCCCTTCAGGCAGAACAAACCCTAGAACCAGGTCCTCAGGTTCCCAGGCTGAGACGCTCCTTCCCCAAGGCCATAGCTTCTCTCAGGTTTCAGGCACACCAGGGTGTGATGTTCGTGGTGGTCAGGCAGCTGACTCATTAGGCCCTCCATAGCCCAGACAGAAGGTGACTACCCAGGCCTGGCTGCCACCCTGGCTCCCTGCCAGCCTCCCTGGCTAGGAAGCTTCATCCCTGCTCCCAGGAACACTTCTGAGGGTGAGGTCTGAGCTGCAGAGGTGATGTGTAGGCAAGCTCCTGCTCCTTCCTGGCACCCCCAGGCAGTACATTCCTGACTCCCAGTGGGTGGAGACATGCCTGGGCCCTGGCATGCCCAGGCCCTGCCCTGCCCTCTCCCTGCAGCCCACACTTACCAGTCCCAGGCAGCCGTTGCTTGGCACTTGCAGAGTCTGGCAGAAGACCCAGAGCCCAGGTTCTAAGCTGGAAGCAGAAGGGTGACAGTGTTGTTGGAGCCAGATGGAGGGGCCCTTGGGAGGTGCTTGCCACCCAGCAGGCTGGGTCCATCAGGATTGAGGAAGGTGTTCTGGCAGAACATTGATGGATGTAGGAAGATGATGTGGGGAGAAGGCATGGTAGAACTGGGGTGCACAGAGTCAATCTAGATGGCCTATGGTGGGCAGAGTAATCTACTTCTTTAACAAACACCCCAGGGATTTCTGATGCTGATGGTCAAAGGACTGTCCTCTGAGATGGTATTTCAGTGTCAACCCCCTGCCCTTTTCTACTTTAGTTACCTCTCTGGTATGGGGTGGGCTGACAGAGCCCTAAGCATCCATGTAGGAACTTGCATTTGCCATCCCCAAAGATAGGCTCTGGGCAGCTTGGGGGCAAGACAATAGTCCTTGCCCACCCTGACCCTCGTGCCCACCCACTGGGAACTCTGCTCTGGATCAACACGGTCCAACGTGTCAGGTACACAGCATGCCTGTGTCCCTGTCTCAAGGTGGGGGGATGTTGGACATCACTTGGATCACTTAGGGGCCTAGGCCTCCATGATCTAAGTCCTCAGATGGCTTCAGGAGGAAGAACCCGGGCTTCCATGACCTGCCCCACCCCCTCACAAGTTCTCCCTCTGGACCCCCCAGAATTTGAACCCTATGCCTCTTCTAACCTTGCTCTTTTCTGGTATACCTTCATCTCAAAGGCCAAAGCATTCCTTCTAAAACCCAGGTCTGACCATATTGCCCTTTTGCCTAAAAATCCATCTGTGGCCATCCTACATCTTTCCTGTCCTCCTCTCCTAGTCTCGCTAGGCATCCCTGGAACCCCGCTATTCTGATGGTCTCTTAGACCCTTGAGTCACCCTGCTTGCTCTTGCTTTTTGGCCCTTTTCCTAAAGTGCCCTTCCTGCCCTTCACTTGGTAAGCCTGAGTCATCGTCCTTACACTCAGACACCTGGGTCGCCTCCTCTGTGTGTGACTGCCCCCACTCCAGAATCTGTGCATGCCCCCTGCTTCCCTCCCATGAGGCACTTACTACAAGTGGCTGTTTCTTTGCCTGCCATCCCCTACACTGGACACTCCTGAGGACAGAGGCTATGATCCATTCATGTCCAGACTCTAGAAGCTGGCACAGAGCATCTGTAAATGCCTATTGAATTGTACTTGGTTCAAAGTTGGCTTTGGAAGTCTGAGCTCAAACCCACCTCCCTTCCTGCCCTCAGGCTCCTGGCTGGTGCCCCCCGGGAGCTTGCTGTGCCTGATGGCTACACCAACCGGACCGGTGCTGTGTACCTGTGCCCACTTACTGCCCGAAAGGACGACTGTGAGCGTATGGACATCACAGAGAAAAGTGAGGGGAAGGGGCTGGGGACCAGTGCTGGGTTGGAGGCCTTGCAGAGGGTAGCACAGGGAGAAGGATCTGGAGGAGATACAAGGCAGAGTGTCTAGCCACTTGTCCAGCAGGGAAGAAACAGCTTGGAGAGAATGGAACTGTGTGGGATTGGGGGAACTCAGAGTAATGATGGGCTGGAGAAGGGGAGTGGGGAGGGTCCAAGAGGACTAAGCTCTCTGAGGATTTGGGCACTGGGGTATGGGGTGAGGTGCCTGGGCTCATGATCCTTCCATGCCCACAGGTGACCCTGGCCATCATATTATTGAGGACATGTGGCTCGGGGTGACAGTGGCCAGCCAGGGCCCTGCAGGCAGAGTCCTGGTAAGTGAGCACTCAGTGTCCTAGGGATTGGGAGGAAAGCTGAAAGCAGCAGAGGGCTCCTCATGCATGTTCTGGGGCCTGTGCAAACGTCTGTGTCTCTAGCTATGTGTCCCTTGCTCCCTGAGCTCCTGGGGAATAGGGTGCCTGGCATTTTCCCAGGGCTAGGCATGGCCTGAGTCCTCTCTGACTCAGCCACTTCCTCCCCATACCCACACTGGGTGCTCACCCTCGTGGGAACCAGCCAAGGGAGCTGCCAGGAGGAAAGGGCAGAGAAGGCCCCAGGCGCTCTGCGCTGGCCAGTGCTCCTTCCTGGGAGACTGGCTGCCAGAAGAGGCACAGCCCTCCTAACCTGGCTTACTGCACTCTGGCCTGGGGGCTATTCCCTGATGTCACTTGTCACCTGCTGCCCCCATTCCTCAGTGTGTCCCCTGAGTTTCAATTTATGAGTCTCAAATGGACGCATTTTTCTTCATTTTTTAAATTAATATAAAATGTATACACAGTAAAATGTATAAACTTAAAATTTCAATGAATTTTTTACAAATTCATTGAAACCAAGGCCCTTTAAGGATATAGCACATTTGCATCACTCCAGAAAGTTGGCTTGTGCTGCCCCCGTAGCCATCATTGCTATGATTCCTGTCACCTTGGAATATTGTTTTAAGCCTTGAGTTTGCATTAGTTCACTGAAATGCCTTTTCAAGACTCCTGGTATGGGCTCCGCACCTGCAGTTCAGTGGTTAGGGCACCAGTCACGTATACTGAGGCAGGCAGGTTCGAACCCAGCCTGGCCTGCTAAACAACAATGACAGCCACAATATAAAAATAGCCGGGCATTGTGGTGGGCGCCTGTATTCCCAGCTACTTGAGAGGCTGAGGCAAGAGAATCACTGTGACACCATGGCACTCTACTGAGGGCGGCATAATGAGACTCTGTCTCAAAAAAAAAAAGAATGACTCCTATTATGAAGAGTTGTGGGTTTTAGGAATCCATTTAAAGAGTTTCTAGATGCTGGGTTCTTTAGCAATTATCTACTCCAGGCATTCATTCAACAAGTTTTGTAGTGAGTACCTACTGCGTACCAAGCAGTAGAAACTTAGCAGTGGCTCAGAGCAACTCGGGCCTCGTGTTGGTGGAGTTCACAACAGGAAGGGACATGGAACACATGTAAATAAGAACTAAGACTACTTCTGGATTTTGCCTGACTCTAGGATGTTTTAAAATACCCTATTCTGATCCATTGATTTGCCCAGTAAATCTATATTAAGCACCAACAGTGCCCTGGAGCATCTGTGTGCACGTACTGCCCCACGGCCTGCACCCTAAGGCAGCACACTGTAGTGCTTAGGAGCTTGGACTTTGGAACCAGACAGCCTTGGTTTGAATACTCTCTGTATCTCTCTAGAAGCGAGAGCTTAGGTAGGTTATTAAGCTCTCTGTGCCTCAGTTTCTTTATCTGAAATGGAGAATAATTGTTTCTCTTCCATAGTTTGTTAGGAGCTGTTGTAAAAGCTAATTCCTGAGGAGCTTGGAATTGTGCCTGGCATAGAACAAGCACTCAATTAAGTGTTAGCTGCTGCTATTATTATTACTATTATACCATTATTATTATTATTTTCGCAGTTTTTGGCTAGGGCTGGGTTTGAACCTGCCACCTCTGGTATATGGGGCTGGTGCCCTACTCCTTTGAGCCACAGGCGCCACACATATCATATCATTATTATCTGGTGGTTGTTTTTTTTTTTTTTTTTTTGAGACAGAATCTCACTCTATCTGACTGGGCTAAAGTGCCGTGGCATTAGCCTAGCTCACAGCAACCTCAAACTCATGGATTCAAGCGACCCTCCCACTTCAGCCTCCTAAGTAGATGGAACTACAGTCACCTGCCACAAAGCCTGGCTAAATTTTTCCATTTTTTCAGTAGAGATGGAGTTTCACTTTTGCTCAGGCTGATTTTGAACTCCTGAGCTAAAGTGATCCTCCCGCCTCGCCTCCCAGAGTGCTAGGATTACAGAGCCACCTGGCCCACCCTGCCGTCATTATTATCTTAATAATGGTCTTTTCAATGAAAGGACAGGGTCATCTGGGGACAGCAGGGAAGCAGGTTCCTAATCTTTCTGTAAATAGCCTCTTTTAGACCCAAGAGCTTGAACCCCACAGTCCCTCAAACTTCCCCGATTTCTACTTGCCAAGATCTCAAATCCAAACCTTCTGGCTTTCCAAAAAGTATTCCCAAACTTCAGAGTAGATTTTTGCATTCTGGAAAGGAGATATGGGCTTAAGTTTCACTATGGGAAGAAAGAGAAGCCAGGAGACCGCCTTCAGTTCCTCTCCCACAAAGCCAGAGGCGCGGCGAAGCAAAGGAGACAGCTGGCCCTGGGTCCCTACTCTTGACCGAGGCTACATGAATTGGGGGGTTCCCCAGGTCTGTGCCCACCGCTACACTCAGGTGCTGTGGTCAGGCTCGGAGGACCAGCGGCGCATGGTGGGCAAGTGCTATGTGCGAGGCAACGACCTGAAGCTGGACCCTACTGACGACTGGCAGACTTACCACAATGAGATGTGCAACAGCAACACCGACTACCTGGAGACAGGCATGTGCCAGCTGGGCACCAGCGGCGGCTTCACGCAGAGCACTGTGTACTTTGGTGCCCCTGGTGCCTACAACTGGAAAGGTGAGGACTGTGGGGGAAGGGAGGAGAAACAGAGACCACTCACCCTAGTTAGCTGCTAGGACAGCCAGGCCAGACCATCTACATGGGGGGCAGAAGAGCCAGGATCCCTGTACCAAAATCGGCAACCACCATGACCACTACTATTTTACAGCACTTGCTTTGTGCTAGGGACCTTACGCATATTACCCCAGTGGATCTTAAAATACTCTTAGGGGGCAAGTATTATTATGCCCATTTCACTGAAAAGAAAACTGAGCCTCAAGGAAGTAAATTGCCCAAGGTCAGTGGTAAGTTACAAAACCCAGATTGGAAAGAATGTCCAGCTGACTTCAGTTTAACCATTTAAAAACTCATTTTAAGGGTGGCACCTGTGGCTCAAAAGAGTAAGGCATTGGCCCCATATGCCGGAGGTGGCGGTTTCAAACCCAGCCATGGCCCAAAACTGCAAAAACAAACAAACAAAAACTCATTTTTTTTTTTTTTTTTTTTTTTGAGACAGAGCCTCAAGCTGTC
>NW_003852413.1:28100791-28103975 GCF_000181295.1 Otolemur garnettii
AGGCTCCGTCTCAAAAAAAAAAAAAAAAAAGAAAAAGAAAACAAAAAACCCTACAAACAGAATCATACAAATATGCTATTCTGATATTTTCTCTTTTTTCACTTATCAAAAGCTGTGGGCATTTTTTTCACATCAGTATATATAGGACCATCCTTTTAGGGGCTGCAGAGTGCTTCCTTATATCAAGACCTATGCTTATAACTGCCAGGCTATACACAGGTGATCTTCCATCTCTTTGCTTCTTTCTTTTTCTTAAGAGATGGGGCTTAGCTCTTGTTCAGGCTGGTCTTGAACTCCTGATTTCAAGCAATCCCAGAGTGCTAGAATTACAGGCATGAGCCACCACGCTCTGCCTCTTTGCCTCTCTTTTTGCTAACACCCGTTGTAGCCATAGCAACCCCACTCTCCTTAGCAAGCCCTTATTATTGCAGAATCAGCAGGCAAAGGGAGCCCTGAAATTCCTTTTCACCAACAGGCAGCATGGACTGCGCATAGTCAGAGCTCTGGGCTCAACTAAGGCTGAGGCCCCCTCCTCTGGTCCTGCCTTCCAGTCCCTGGCCCTTTAGAACGTTGGCAGGATCTTAAGTCCTTTCCCAGCACAACCTGGGGAGCAGGGGTCAGATTGGCAGCCTGAGTTTGGGGTCAGGACCAGAAGGAGGTGACAGTGCAGTCCAACCTCAGCATCCAGAGAGTGGGAAACGTTATTTAGTATCTAATACCCAGGAGCCTGGGTGACTGGACTCCAGCCATGTCTCTACAGCTAGTGCCCCATGACACTATCAGCATGTTGTTTTTTCTCCCTGAGCCCTGCTTTTCTCACCTGCAAAGTTGTGGTCATGGTTCTACCTCACTGCATTTTTAAAATAAAAAGGAAGTGATTTACAGATGGTGGAGGTCTCACAAATAAAAAGGATTATCCTTCTCCAGTGTTGGGGCCGGGGGTGGGGTGGGGTGTTGGATGAGGGGTGGGGGGAAGGAAGTAGTAACTTAAACCCCTCTCACATCCACTCCCCAAATCCTTGTGAAGGAAACAGCTACATGATTCAACGGAAAGACTGGGATTTATCTGAGTATAGTTACAAGGACCCAGAGGACCAAGGAAACCTCTATATTGGTGAGTGCAATTGTGGTGGCCCATTTGGGTGGCAGAGGGAGAAGGGGGCTCAGTCCAGGAACACTGGCCTTACCTTCAGTGCCTGGTGGAAGGGTGAGGTCGGGGTACAGGTGTGACTAGTGGCAATGAGTTCAGCTTACTGAGCACCACTTGTATGCCGGGGCCTATTCCAAGCTCCCAAGATGCAAAGTCCCTACCATCATAGAGTTCACAGCGCAGTGTCTAGTGAAAACTGGAGCTGGATGGGATGTGGCTACTGGGCATCTGGGGTCAACTTTCTTGCCCAACTTGGTATGATGAAATAGAAGGTAATGGCAGGGGAGTGGGGACAGACTAGGACCATGGGGTCCAGAGTAGAAGGGAACAAAGTTTACTGGGGCCTTCACTGAACATCTTTCCCTAATCCTAGGGTACACGGTGCAGGTAGGCAGCGCCATCCTGCACCCCACGGACATCACCATTGTGACAGGTGCCCCGCGGCACCGACATATAGGTGCTGTCTTCTTGCTGAGCCAGGAGGCAGGCGGAGACCTGCGGAGGAGACAGGTGCTGGAGGGCACGCAGGTGGGCGCCTATTTTGGCAGCGCCATTGCCCTGGCAGACCTGAACAATGATGGGTGAGGATATAGGGACATACTCTGGACCTAGGGAGGGAGCCGGGGGAGGGTGGTCTTGACTAAGCCAGATCAGGAAAATGAAAGTTTTGCAATTATGATGCTGTTTGTAGGGACTGGCAATCAGACTTCATGGGAGTTTGGGTGTTTGCGTGCTATTTGCATGCCACCTGCACTTGCTTGTCTGTGCCTGTCGTTTGTTTGGCTCTGGTGGATGGAGGCTGTTTGGGTGTGGTCTGTGCCTGCATGCTTCTCCATGACACGTGTTTTCTGTCTGGTGGGTCATGTTGCCATTTTCATGTCTTTCCCATGACCTGTGCTGGCACAATCATGCCTGTTAAACGAGAGTTATGTTGGTTATTGGCGGTTGACCTCCCACTCCCATTTCCCCCTCCTTCTCTCCTGTGCAGGTGGCAAGACCTCCTGGTGGGTGCCCCCTATTACTTTGACAGGAAAGAGGAAGTAGGAGGTGCCATCTATGTCTTCATGAACCAGGCGGGCACCTCCTTCCCTACCCACCCCTCCCTCCTCCTTCATGGCCCCAGTCGCTCTGCCTTCGGCTTCTCCGTGGCCAGTATTGGTGACATCAACCAGGATGGATTCCAGGGTATGAGCCAGCATCCCTCCCCCAACACCCCCACTGACTAAGCGCCAGCTGCATACCAGGCTTGACAGGGCCCGCAGAGGAGACCAGATGGGGGAAGATACAGGGAGCTCACAGCAGTGCTGGAAAGAAGCTGTGTAGAGGGAGCAGCAGAGGCAAGCTCAGTGGGTCCCCCGGAGCAGCTGGCATGCTGCTGTGCCACCCAGACTGGGCCAAGAGCACACCATAGGCAGGAACAGAAGGGCCATCACAGGTGGGAATGTGCCTGACATGCCCAAATCTAGAAGGTGTGGAATGCTCAGAGATGAGGCTGGGGAAGTAGGAGGGCGGGGGGTGGACGTTTTAAAAATCAAGTAGAGGAAGTGGGGCTTTATATTTGGGTAGTGGAAGTTATGGGGTGATGGGACATCCAGAGAAAGTTTTGGAACAGTGACGTGAGATGATAACTTGGTACCTTGAAAGATAATTCTGGAGAGGAGAGATGTGTGGGATGGATAGGGGAACAAGGCTGGGGGATCAAGACCACAAAAGTAGTATCTCAGGTGTGACAATGTAAGGGCTGGGACAAGGTGGGAACCCTGAATAGACAAGTCATCATGAGTGCTCTGCAGGACTTGGGGACCAGTCTGTCAGACCCAGGGGTTGAGCCTGGGTGCCACAGAAGCACCTGCCTTATCAGGAAGTCACTTCTCTGACAACCTCAACATCTGAGGACATAGCTGAGAAGCAAGAGAAAAAGCCAAAATAGGTACCAGACACTCTCTGGGAGGCCAAGGCAGGTGGATTGCCTGAGCTCACAAGTTCGAGACCAGCCTGAGGAAAAACAAGACCCCCATCTCTAAAAATAGCCAG
>NW_003852413.1:28104416-28116747 GCF_000181295.1 Otolemur garnettii
AAAAAAAAAAACAAAAAACAAAGACCAAACACATACTACAGAAGAACCCTTTAGTTTCTGCTTAGGACCGCTTAACTCTTCCTTCACATACTTTACTAATAGGCTTGGCTTTCTGATCACCTACCAGGCGTCCTCAAACTACGGGCCGCAGGCCACATGCAGCCCGCCTAGGACATTTATCCAGATCGCTGGGTGTTTTTGCTGCCAGTGCCTGTTCTGCTTAGCAGCCGACTTGTCCCAGGGCCCACAGTCCAGCTCTCCAATGGTCTGAGGGACAGTGAACTGGCCCCCTGTTTAAAAAGTTTGAGGACCCCTGAGCCCTAGGCCTTAATCAGATCAAAAGCAGCAAACTAGAAGGAGTTCAGTAAAGTTCAGAAAGATAATAAAGTGCTTTGGGTTTATTTGTGGAAATAATGGTTACGATTTTAAAAGTCTTGATAGTTTCAGTAAAATCCACTATTGTGTTATGATTAAAGTTCCAGCCCTGGTGTTAGACAGACAAGGGCTCAAATAGCTCCTTCTCTACTCAGTAGTTGTGTGATTCTGGATTATTTGCATCTGTTCCCTCATTCTATAAAGTAGGGACTATGGTACCTGACCCACAGCACCCTTGTGAGGATTAAACAAGTTGAATGCTTGATAATTATCTAATAGGGTCACCAATGGGGAACACATCTTTTTCTGACCCTGCTGGTAAATACCATTAGAAGAACTAGAGTGTCTGGAAAGGAGGTTGGTGGGGGAGATGGAAAGCACTAGAATAAGGGGAAAACCCCAGGCCAGGTCAGGAATCTGGGGTATAGGCCTGCCTGTGGCCTTACCTTGCTGTGTTACTTTGGATAAGTCACCTCCCCTCTCCTGACCCCACTTTTCCACCTATGAAAAGAGGCAGCTGGGCTCTGGGTGGCCCCAGAGTTAATCCTGGACCACAGAGCTCTGCCTTTTCCCTGATGCTCAGAGCACTACCTGACAGGGTGAGGTCAACATCATACTGGCTCTAGGGTTAGGGAGATATGGGATTCTGAGTGCCTGGCTGACCCTGTCTCACCTCTTTTCCCCAGACATTGCTGTAGGAGCTCCATTTGAGGGCTTGGGCAGAGTATACATTTACCACAGCAGCTCTAGGGGGCTCCTCAGACAGCCTCAGCAGGTATGGACGGACAGCGATGGGTCAGTTGCCTCCAGCAGCTGAGATGGGCTTTCCCTCCTTTCCCTCAGCCACCCCTTGCCTGTTTCCCCAGGCCCCACTCTTCAGAGCCTACCCCCATCACTGTCCCCTGCCCCCAGGTAATCCACGGAGAGAAGCTGGGACTGCCTGGCCTGGCCACCTTCGGCTACTCCCTGAGTGGGCATATGGACGTGGATGAGAACTTATATCCAGACCTGCTAGTGGGAAGTCTGTCAGACCGCATCGTGCTGCTGCGGTGAGCTGGGGAGCAGTGCAGAGGGACCTTTCTCTTCTCCATCCATGTCTGTGGGGAACCCCATCTTTGTCCGTCTTCTGCAGACAGGAGGCACTGATATGTGTGTCTGGTTCTGTTATCTCTGCAGGGCCCGGCCTGTCATTAACATTGTCTACAGGACCTTGGTGGCCAGGCCAGCTGTCCTGGACCCTGCACTTTGCACAGCCACTTCCTGGTGAGACTATCAGCCCCCACTCTGTCCACCTACTCCTTATTTATGCGAAGACCAGGAAGGAATCCAGCTCTTAAACCCCTTCCCTGGCAATCCCTGATATCCTACCTTTAGAGACTAGATACCTAAGGTCAGGATTTTTCCTCCCTACCCAACCTCATTACAAAGAAAACTTCCTTACAAGAGGTACTGGATGAATTGGAGGGCAGAAGAGTATAGTGCTTGGCAGTGGAGCTCTAGGTTACCTTGTTCAAATCCCAGCTATGCCACTGCAGGGGTAGGGACAGGCTTGGAGGAAGTCAGGTCCCAGAGGAAGAGAAGAATGCATTTAAGTGGACCCATGTGGGCAAGAAAAGTTACCTTGGCATATTATTAATCTCTCTTGGTCTCAGATGGCTTGGCTGTACAACAGAATTCATATAACTAATTCACAGGGTTGTTGTGCTAATTAAATGAGAAAATGTACAAATTGTCCCTAGCACAATACTCTGTACATCTTAAATGCCCCCAAATGTTACTTGCTAAGAAAGTGACAATAATGATGGCAATGACCCCCAAGTCTTCCAGTGAATGTGGATATTGGATCAGAAGGGAAAGGAAGACAGACCAGGAAAGCAGCAAAGGATTGTAGAAGGAAATCTGGGCTGGGGACTGGGAGACTTGAGTTCAAGACTGGTCTGGAGGCCAGGCGTGGTGGCTCACGCCTGTAATCCCAGCACTTGGGAGGCTGAGGCATGTGGATTATTTGAGCTCACAGGTTCGAGACCAGCCTGAACCAGAGCGAGACCTCATCTCTAAAATAATAGCCCAGCATTGTGGCGGGCACTTATAGTCCCAGCTACTTGAGAAGCTGAGGCAAGAGAATCGCTTAAGCCCAGGAGTTTGAGGTTGCTATGAACTGTGATGCCATAGCACTCTACCAAGGGAGACAAGTGAGACTGTGTCTTAAGAAAAGAAAAATACTGGTCTGAGCCACCAACTGACCGACGACTTCAGACAAGTCCTTCTGCTCTCTGAACTTCCATTTCCCCATTGGAAACGTGGTGACCTCTAACTCTGTATGCTATGGCTCTAACAGTGGCAGGGAAGGGGCCAGGGACACCACAGATTGGCTTTGTGGACACTCCAGTTTTGCCCCTACCTTTCTTAAGAATGGCCCTGGTTTCCCTTTACATGATACAGAAGCAAGAGCTAGGGCCTGGATATCTGTATCCCACTGTGACCGGGTCTTCCCATACATCTCCCAACAGTGTGCAGGTGGAGCTGTGCTTTGCTTACAACCAGAGTGCTGGAAACCCCCACTATAGGCAAAACATCAGTAAGTGCCAGGATGGGAGGTGATGGGGTCATGTTCACTGGCTACTTGCTGACCGCCTCACCTACCTGCAGCCCTGGCCTACACTCTGGAGGCTGACCGGGACCGCCGCCCACCCCGTCTACGCTTTGCCAGTAGCCAGTCAGCTGTCCTCCATGGATTCTTCTCCATGCCTGAGATGCGCTGCCAGAAGCTAAAGCTGCTCCTGATGGTGAGGCTGGAGCAAGGGGCAAGATAAGGGCTCCAGGATCCCTGGAGAAGGTGGCCATTGTCCCCCCAGGCTAAGAATGAGGGCCTGGAATCTCCCCAGAGACAAAGAACATAGGCCTAGAAGGCCATAGGTGTGTAGGGGAACAGTGCACAGCGTCCAGCTCATGGTAGGAGAGATGGAGACCCTCTGGGCCTATATCACCTTTTGTGAAAAGTAAGGGACTGGGAGCCCCCTCCCTGAGGGGGCCAAGCTCAGTCTCTCTCTAGGATATTCAGGTGGAAGGGGAAAGTTCAACCTGGAGACCCTACGGATGAGGAAGCTCAACTACCTTCCCCAGGGACTTTTGGGAAAGGAAACTCTTGTTTTCTCTCTTGGGGAGACAAGATGGTAGTAAGCCTCAATTTGGAGATCAGATTAGAAGGGCTTCAGCCTAACTGTGGGGTTTTCAGGGTGGAGGGGACCCCAGCTCCTCCCTGGGGTTCAGGGTGATATGAAGATTCAATTGGGGTGAGGGTGCTGTGCAGGGCTCAGGTTGGCTTCCCTCCTCAGGACAATGTCCGTGACAAACTCCGCCCCATCGTCATCTCCATGAACTATTCTTTACCTCTGCCTATGCCCGATGGCCCCCAGCTGGGGCTGTGGTCCCTGGACTCCTACCCAGTCCTCAACCAGGCGCAGACTCTGGAGAACCACACCGAGGTGGGTGGCGCCGGGGTTATGGTCAGGGTCTGAAAGGCGGGAACCTGGAGGGCTATGGGGGAGAGAGGGCACTGTAGGTGGTGCAACCTCTCATCCCTCCGGCCACCCCAGGTTCATTTCCAGAAAGAATGCGGGCCAGACAACAAGTGTGAGAGCAACTTGCAGATGCGCGCCGCCTTCCTGTCCGAGCAACTGCAGAGGCTGAGCAGGTGGGCGCTGGGCTCATAAAGAGGCAAGGGAGAGGGGAGGGCCTTTAAGAAGCCCGATAGGATCGTCAGAAAAGGGGCTTTCACCTCTAGGTGCGACTAGAGGGCGGGACATGGCTATCTTGAGTTGAGGCTTTCCCGGCTCTGGCGGCCTGGGGGCGGGGCCTCGTAGATCTGGGGCGGACCCGGGGCGGGGTCTCATAGATTTGGGGCGGACCCGGGGCAGGGCCTCATAGATGGGGCGGGCCCAGGAGCAGGCCTAGTTGATCTGGGCGGACCCAGCACTGGGCCTATAGATCTGAGGTGGACCCTCGTAGATAGGGGGCAGACCTAGGGCAGGGCCTCGTAGATGGGGACAGACCCTGGGGCAGAACTTTTGACTGAGCCCGGGACACTCTGCTCAGGCTCCCATACAGCAGAGACGTTCGGAAACTGTACCTGGGCACCAACGTGACTAACGCCCGGAGCTCGCAGAGGGCCGGGGAGGACGCCCATGAGGCGCTGCTTACCCTGGCGGTGCCTCCAGCGCTGCTGCTGTCCTCCGTGCGCCCGGTGAGTGCCTGCCAGCCTGCTCAGAGCCCAAGCAGTGCTCCACACATGTTCGTATCCCCACGTCTGTCCTGTATATATGTTATCGTTTGCCATGTGCCACCTCCTCCGGGCTGAGTCTCTGCTGAGGCTCTGCTGCTTGGGGAGCCTCTAGAGCTTACAACCCTACACCACAGGCAGAGAGGACAAGCCTTGCTTTGACCCAACCCTGACCTAACTCATCCTCTTTCCTCAGGCTGGGGCCTGTCAAGGTAATGAGACCATCCTTTGCGAGCTGGGGAATCCCTTCAAACGGAACCAGAGGGTAAGCACTGTCCACTTCCTCCCAGTTCCCGTGGGTCTCAGGCTGCTCCCCCAGCCAGCCCCTTACCCTTTCTTCTTCTGCCTGCGGCTTCCCAGGCTTCCTTGAGGCAGAGAGCCAGAGTAGGGGAGAGGGAGATCCATTGGAGAGTGGGAAAAGGCCCTGAAACTAAGAAAATGCAGCTGCTGAACAGGTGGATGTGGGGAAAGCAGTTTTACCCTACATAGACTCTGTGTCAGGCCCCAAGCCCTAAACTACTATTAACCTATGATATAATTCGCACAACCTTCTAGGAAGTATACACTCTTTTACAGAAGAGGAAACACAGAAAGTTTCAGTAACTATCTCAAGGTCAATGTCATGTAGCTCAAAGTATCAGAGATGTGACCCAAGGGAGGCAAAGGAGGAAAGGGAAACAGAGATGAGGTGGGGAGGTATAGGCCCCTCACCCAGAATAGGAGGAGGAAGAAGAGGAAGAGGCCAGAGAATTAATTCCCTAGTATAGTGTTCAGCCCCTCTCTCCCTCATGACATCATCCCCACTGGGCCCCAAACACCCTTCTCTGCTTGTCTGACCCTCATTGCAGATGGAGCTGCTAATCGCCTTTGAGGTCACTGGGGTGACCCTAAACACAAAGGACCTTCAGGTGCAGCTGCAGCTCTCCACGTGAGTGACATCAAGATGCCAATCTAAGTTGGGGCTGAGGTGTCCTGGGCCTCCCTCCAAGCCCCTGTATGCCTTCCCCAGGTCAAGTCACCAGGACAACCTGCGGCCCATGACCCTGACTCTGCCAGTGGACTACACACTCCAGGCCTCACTCAGCATGTGGGTACCTCTCTCTACTCCACCTCCCACCCCCAGCCTCCTATGACTGAGCTGAGGTGTCTCCCAGGCTCCCCTGACACCTTTCTTGGCCTAGTATCCTCAGGTCCCCACCTTCTCTGGGACATCCTCCCCTCAACAACAGCAATCATTATTATTATTATTTTTCCCCTGTAAAATAGGTAGAAATGGAGGAATCAGCCACCCTGAGGCTGAGGTGAGGCCCATTTCTTAGGCCTCATCATCCTAAAGATCTTTTTTTTTTAAACAGAGTCTCCCTATGTCCCCCTCAGTAGAGTGCTGTGGTGTCACAGCTCACAGCAACCTCCAATTCTTGGGCTTAAGCGATTCTCTTGCCTTAGCCTCCCCAGTAGCTGGGACTACAGGTGCCTGCCACAGTGCCCAGCTTTTTTTTTTTTTTTGCAGTTGATGTTGTTTAGCTGGCCCAGGCCGTGTTCTAACCAGCCACCCTCAGCGTATGTGGCTAGTGCCATAACCACTGTGCTACAGGCGCCAAGCCCACCCTAAAGATCTTATGTACATTCCTTCAATGACAGAACTATGATGTAGCAACTATTATTAACTGCACTTTACAGACGAGGAAACTGAGGCTCAGAGAGGATAAATAATTTGCTTGAGGCCACACAGCTGGTAAATGGCAGAGCTGAGATTGATATGCAGGTCTGCCCACTGTCAAGAGGAGCTGTAGTTCACCAGCTCTGGCACCCACCCTCCCTACCAGGGCCCCGACTCCTGTTACGCTAGCATCTTTCTTATCCCTAGGGTGAATCACCGGCTACAAAGCTTCTTTGGAGGGACAGTGATGGGCGAGTCTGGCATGAAAACTGTGGAGGATGTGGGAAGCCCCCTTAAGTATGAATTCCAGGTAAGGGCACCTCTGGAGTCCTAGGCTGGGGACACTAGGAAAGACAATGGATTTTGTTTTTGTTTTTCTTTCTGTCTCTGAAGTGTGAAGGGAGATTAGAGATTGGTGGAGGTGATTTTTCAGGAGACAATGACTATGATGCCTCTTCTGCCCACAGGTGGGCCCAATGGGGGAGGGGCTGGCAGCCCTGGGGACCCTGGTCCTAGGCCTGGAGTGGCCCTATGAAGTCACCAATGGCAAGTGGCTGCTGTACCCCACGGAGATCACTGTCCATGGCAATGGGTCCTGGCCCTGCCTGCCACCTGGAGACCTTATCAACCCTCTCAACCTCACTTTCTCTGTAAGCCACCAGGAATCTTCCCTGTGCATCTCATTTGCATGCTACTGGGCAGAGAAGCCAGTGTTTCCCCTCTCTGCCCTCATACCCCTTTGGCCACCTGACTCCCCACCCTCTTCCCTCCTCCATCCCTGTTACCACATCTTTCTCTGCCCTCCCAGCAGATCTCCTCTTCCCTCTCCAGGACCCTGGGGACAGGCCGCCATCTCCACAGCGCAGGCGGCGACAGCTAGACCCAGGGGGAGGCCAGGGCCCCCCACCTGTCACTTTGGCTGCTGCAAAAAAAGCCAAATCTGAGACTATGCTGGTGAGTGGCCAGGGCGGGGCTGGCGGGGAATGTGCCCGCCCCACCACAGGTGTGTGGACACCAGGGGGCACACAAAGCAAGGGGGATGGGGACTCCACCAGGAAACCCCTGTCTGATAAGGTGATGTGGCGCCACCCTCAGGAGCCTCCTGACAGCTGGGGAGATTCATCTCCTGCGCTCAGAGGGGACTCCACTGTGATAGGGGAACCAGTACAGAGGATCAAAAAAGGAGACACTGGCTGTACTCCAGGGAGTCCCCAGCTGTTGGGATAGAGCTGCTCAAAGCCTTGGTCCTCAGGACTGGGGCATGGGGAGGGTAGAAGTGTGGGGCAGGGCATTGCAGGTGGTGTGGGGCACCCTCTGTATGAAAGGAGTCAGGAGCAGGCCTGACAAGCAAATTGAGGCCTGGCTGGGTAGAGAGGCAGTGGGGGCATGAACAAAGGTTCACTATGGATGTGCGTTGGGAAAGGGTGTTGGAGGTTGGGCCTCGTTACATGAGCAGGGACCATATTTCATGTTGGCCACGTGCCTGGCGATTCATCAGCTTGGCCCAAAGAACATGTCTGAAAAGTGTAAGTATAGGGGCAGGGCATGTGTGCATGAGTGAAGGCATGAGGTCAGGCCCTTTGGAGTCACCCAAGGATGAGATAGAGTCTGAAAGGAGTCGAAGGTAAGGGTTCTCCATGAAGGACTGGAAGTTTCAGACTATTTCATGTTTGTGTTCCTTGCCCACCTCAGAACTGTGCCACTGGCCGTGCCCGCTGTGTGTGGCTAGAGTGCCCCATTCCTGACACTCCTCTTGTCACCAACGTGACTGTGAAGGCACGGGTGTGGAACAGCACTTTCATTGAGGTCAGTGCCTGGGTCTGGAGGTCTCCACTGCCAGCCAGGCTGGTGGGGAGAACCACAGGGACAGTGAAGGCCAAGGTCACAGCAGGGCTCTGTGTGTGTGAGACAGCATTGTGCTGTAAGCACAGCTGTACTCCTGTCACTGTGTGCCATGCCAGTGTTATGTTTCTGTCTCTGGATGTGGATGTGTTTGTCTCCAGACAAAGTGATCTTCACTCAAGTGCCCATTTTTCAGTCCTATGTCCATCACTTTCCTACCTCCATGCCTTTGCCCAGGCTGTTCCTTCTTCCTGGGATGCCAATTTCCACTCTATTATCTCTGCATGTAGATTCCTATTCTACCTTCAGCATTTCCATCAGATGCTTCACTGTTGGCAAGGTAGTTTCTGACTTTTCCAGCGAAATATGACCTCTCTTCCTCTGGATACCCACAGAACTTTCTCAAAAGCCAAACACATCATTTATCACATTCAACTCTGGGTTGCAGTGAATCACGTGCCAACCTTCTCATGCCATCTAGACTAAACTTTTTCTACACATGAATAGATTATAAATCATTTCAGCTTTGTGGGCTACAGGGTTTCTGTTACAACTACTCAATTCTTCCATTGCAACACAAAAGCTGCCACAGACAAATGAATGAGCATGGCTGTGTGCCCAAAATACTCTATTTACAAAAGCAGGTGTTGGGCCAGATTTCACCTAGACATGACTTTCATTATCTCTTCTGTCCTCAGCATCCAACACAGGACCTGATGTACAAATGAATGAAAAATGAATGAATGATGTGCATTATGTGTAGAGGAGAGGCCTGGCTAACAGATCTTTTAGGGGTGCTGTTTAGCAGTGCTGCCCAGTGGGTAGGAGGGCTTAGGGTCAGGAGGGAAGCTTAGGGGGGCTTTAGCCACCTCCTTTGACCCACCCCTTATCCTCCTCCAGGATTATAGGGACTTTGACCGAGTCAGGGTAGATGGCTGGGCTACACTCTTCCTCCGAACCAGCGTCCCTACCATCAACATGGAGAACAAGACCACATGGGTGAGTAGACATGTTAACTAGGACAGCAGTCTCTGGCCAGGGCATGGGAGTCCAGGGCATCTTTTAGGAGCACGTGGACACACGTTAGCTATGTGGTTCCCAATCTTGACAGCATGTTAAAATCATCTGGAGGACTTCTGATGTTTAGACAATACTCACAGCAATTCAGTATGAGTCCCTTGGAGGAACCCTGGTATTGATGTTTCAAAGTAGCATGAGTGATTCTAACATGTACCCAGGGTTGAGAACCAGTGCTTAAGCTTATCTAATCTGTACAACATCTCCATGAAGAGTAGGGCTAGGATTGTATTTCTATTTGATGGCTGAGGAAACTGAGGCCCACAGAAATTAGGTAACCTACCCAAATTGGCTCAGCTTGTCAGGGCCTGAACCTGGGCCTTCTGAATTTCTCACCCATTGACACATCTACTATGGACACATCAGCTTTTGGCCACAGGCCATAAAGAGAGAGAGGCAGACTGATAAGACAACACAGGGGTTCAACCATGAGACCTGATCAGTATTTGCAGATGATGTGATTGTCTATGTATAAGAATAGAGAAGCAACCAAAAAGTTATCATACCCGATGAGAGAATTTAGGCGGTTCAGAGGCTCAAAACCTACTAAAGCCCATAGGTTTCCTACATGCTTGTAATGACCAATCAGAAATATGATTGAAAATATCCCATTCAAACTCATCAGAAAAGTTATACAGTATCCAAGAATAAACATAACAATAAATGTGCAACAGAAACTTGAATAATGGATAGCAAAAAGTCAGTACTGTATTATCAAGTTGTCAGATCTTCCTAAACTATTGCAGCCCTGGTAGAATTCAGGAAACTTGAAAAAAAGTTCCCAGATTTGATTCTGAGTTACATCTGGAAGAATAAATATGACAAAATTAATAATAAGTTGTTGTAAAAAGAATAAGTGGAGATGTGTAGGAGACACATACAAAGAGATGAATGGAGCATTAATTAAATACATTATTGTACATTTCCTAAGATAATGTAGTATAGAAGAGGCAGAGGAAGAGCCAGAAGGATTAGTGGAACAACATAGAAAAAGAAATTTGGTTTATGATACAGATGGCATTTTTAATCAGGGGAAAAAGGTAAATTATTAAGTAGTATTAAGAGATCACATTTGAAAAATAAAGATAAATCCCTGGCCCAGTGCCTGTGGCTCAAGTGGCTAAGGTGCCAGCCACATACACCTAAGGTGGCGGGTTCAAATTCAGCCCAGGCCTGCCAAACAACAATGATGGCTGCAACAACAACAAAAAAAAAATAGCTGGGTGTTGTGGCGGGCGCCTGCGGGCCCAGCTACTTGGGAGGCAGAGGCAGGAGACTTGCTTAAGCCCAGGAGTTGGAGGTTGCTGTGAGCTGTGATGCCACGGCACTTTACCCAGGGGAACAGCTTGAGGCTCTGTCTCAAAAAAAAAAAAAAAAAGATAAATCCCTACCTCACACCATAAACAAAAATACATTAAAGTTAGATTAAATATTTAAATGGGGGAATTAAAATTAACATGGTAGAATAAAAATATAAAGGAAAAAAAAAAATTTTTTTTTTGAAACAGAGTCTTACTCAGTTGCCCTGGGGTTGAGTGCTGTGGAGTTATTGCTCACAGCAACCTCAAACTCCTAGGCTCAAGTGATCCTCTTGTCTCAACCTCCTGAGTAGCTGGGACTACAGGCACCCACCATAACACCTGGCTATTTTTACAGACAGGTTCTCAATGTTACTCAGGCTGGTCTTGAACTCATGAGCTCAAGCAATCTGCTCGCATTGGCCTCTCAGGGTGCTAGGATTATAGGTGTTAAAGCATAATTTTTAAAAATTTTTGTATTTTATTTATTTTTAGAGATAGGGTCTTGCTCTGTCAGCCAGGTTGGAATGCAGTGGCATAATCATAGCTCACTGTAACCTTGAACTCTTGGGCTCAAGCAAGCCTCCTGCTACAGCCTCCTGAATAACTGGAACTACAGGCCACACCACCATACCCAGGAGATTTCTTTTTCTTTTCTTTTCTTTTTTTTTTTTTTTTAACAGGCACCTGCCACAAAGCCTGGCTATTTTTTGGTTGCAGTTGTCATTGCTGTTTGGCAAGCCGAGGCTGGATTCAAACCTGCCAGCTCTGATGTATGTGGCTGGCACCCTAGCCGCTTGAGCTATAGGCACAGAGCCTATTTTTTTTCTATCTTTTTGTAGACATGGGGTCTTGCTATATTGTCCAGGCTTTCCTGAAACTCCTGGCCACAAGTGATCCTTGAACTACAGTGAATAATACAGGGTATCTCAAAGGTTGCAATATATATATACATAGGGAAATTAGGAAATTGTCACTAGATGTACTTTTATTTACAAAATATTCGTTAACAAAAGTTTTACAAAATATTTATAACATATTTCTCTATGTGTTGATATATAAATATAAAAATATAAAATATAAAGTATAAAATGAGTTTGTTATTTTTCCTATATATGGTGACTTTTGAGATGCCCTGTATAAAGATAAAAGGCATAAACAGGCAATGTACATAGAATGAAATACAAATATTCAAGTTACTCATAAAGAAAGATAAATAACAACGGCAAGATTTTTTTGTCTATCTGATTAGAAGATATTAAGAAGAATTATGCCATCTGGTGCTGAGAGGGTAGAGGGAAATACTATAGATTAAAGTATAAATTGGTAGATTCCTTTTGGAGATAAAGTTGTCAACATCCATTAAAACTTAAAATGTCCATTTCCTTTGCTCCAGCACATGAGAATCTATCATAAGAAGCTAATAGGACAAGGATGCAAATATAAATATAGAGGAATATTCTAAAGGATTGCTTATAATGGCAGAAAATTGGAAACATTCTAAATGTCGTTCAGTAGGAGATTTGTTCAATAAATTATGGTACATTTCCTGCAGTGACTGTGCAGTCTTCAGAAGAGATTGGGTTAATCTTTACTGTTTGCCGTGGAAAGGTAATGATACCAGGTGAAGAAAGAAACAGGTTGCCGAAAAGTGTATGTAGTATGATCCCATTTATGTAAACTATGCACATTTAAAAGTATGGAAAGAGACTCAACAGAGGTTATGGAGGTATTTCTAGAGAATAAAGTTACTGGGAACCTTTAATTTTCTTTATATCATCTATTTTTTTTTTTTTTTTT
>NW_003852413.1:28117028-28131217 GCF_000181295.1 Otolemur garnettii
AAAAAAATAATGGTCAAGATAATTTTAAAAGAAGTGAAAATCATGTATAGTCAGAAAAAAATCTTATGCTCACATATGTCCATTGTAAGGGAAGAAAAAGAATGGTGTTATATGCTATGCATTCTTTGGCATTTTGGTAAATATTTATGGAGTCCTTGCTATATAGCAAGGTGGTTTACTCTAAGCAATTTACACATGTTAAACACACTGAATCCTCCCCAGCAACCTAAGAGGTAGGCATGATTATCATAACAACAGAGAGGTTAAGTAACTTGCCCAAGGTCACATAGCTAGTGAATAGCATAGCTAGACTTGAACCCAGGTAGTCTGGCTCCCAAACCCATGCTTTTGACCACTCTGCTATGCTTATGTCTACATAAGAGTTAGACATTATGATCCCCTTTGTCAGGGACCATGAAATGGGGGATTCAGAGAGAAGAAATTTCCTGTCCAAAGTCACACAGCTTGTCAGAGATAGAGATAGTATCAAAGCTCAGATGTATGGGTCTCAAACCCAGACTCCAGGCTGTCCCCCAGATAGGAGGCTACTCCTCTGGAGTCAGGTCTTTGCACAGCAGAAGCAGAAAGACTGCTGGACCTGCGGATGTCAGTGGGGCATGTAGGGGCTTTCCCAGTCCCTGGCTGCCCCCTACTGGCAGTATTTCAAACAGCAGGGCCCTGGACCCAGCTGGGGCAAGAAGGGTGAGTCCAGGGTCAAGGTCCAGAACAGACACAGGACTGAGCACTTCTCTCCCTTCTCCAGTTCTCTGTGGACATTGACTCCGACCTGGTGGAGGAGCTGCCAGCTGAGATCGAGCTGTGGGTGGTGCTTGTGGCCGTGGGTGCGGGGCTGCTGCTGCTGGGCCTGGTCACCCTCCTGCTGTGGAAGGTTAGCCTCTGGGACTCCAACCTGGGGCCTCCTGCCCAGCACACTTCCCTCCCACATGTCCCCATCCCATTCCTCATTCCATCTCACCCCTCCCCAACTCCTCCCACCTCCCCAGCTTCCTGCCTTTCCTGGGTTAGTGGAAAGGGAGCCCCAAGAGCCCTGGCTTCTGGCCATACCACCAAGCCAGGCTCAGACCCAGCACCCAGGCTTCCCAGCCCCAGCCTGTTAGTGATGCTGCTGGTGAGGATGCCCCCGCACTCCCCTGATGGCCCCCACCTGCTCCCCTCCGCAGTGCGGCTTCTTCAAGCGAGCCCGCACTCGTGCTCTGTATGAAGCTAAGAGGCAGAAGGCGGAGATGAAGAGCCAGCCGTCAGAGACAGAGAGGCTGACCGACGACTACTGAGGGGGCAGCTCCCCGCCCCCGGCCCATCCGGGTAACATGGCCTCTGGGCCCTCTTGAGGGGCCTCTGACTCTGTCCTGTCTGCTCCTGTCCCTTCTGGGCCCACTCTGACCTGACCTGTCCCCCATTTCAACCAGCAGGCCACCACTCTGTTTGCCCCATTCCATCTCCCTGGTTTGGCTTTCACCTGCCTCCCCAGGGACTTGGAGCCATCAACCCTCCTGTGATGACTCCTTTCTGAGCATTGGAACAGGGCCATCTCTGTAGGCCACAGGGCACGTCCAGGATGATTCCTCACCCCCTACCCACCCTGGTGAAGGGACTAGCAGGGACTTTGCTCCAGGGATCCAGCACTTTTCCTCTGAGCACCCCTCTGGGATGACAGAGTGATGACTACCCATCCCTCCTGGCCCTTCTGTTGCCTCTCTGCAGCTGCCCCTCAGTCTCCATCTGCCTCTCCCTCTCCTCTTTGCCTTCCTGGACTCCTCCTTCCTCTGGGGCCTGAGGTGCGGAAGCTCACCCTCCCCATCTCAGTGCAGGGAGATGGGGTGTATCGCAGTCAGAGGTCCCCCCTTCGAGGACCTCTGGGTAGAGGAGGAAAAGGTTGGGCATTTCTTCCCACTGGAAGGCTGAATGCTGACGTGCTGTCTCTTCTCCCCAATGCCAGTGTGACTTCTTTAAGCGGACTCGCTATTACCGGATCATGCCCAAGTACCATGCAGTGCGGATCCGTGAGGAGGAGCGTTATCCACCTCCAGGGAGCACCCTGCCCACCAAGAAGCACTGGGTGACCAGCTGGCAGACTTGGGACTGATACTACTGACATCCTTCTTGATCCATCCTCCTCCTCCTCCCCCAGAGTCCCCTTTCTTCCTATTTATCATAAGTTATGCCTCTGACAGTCCACGGGGCACTGCCTTTGGCTGGCACCAGCAGGCTCAGGCACACACACCTCTTCAACTGCAAGCTTGTGCTATCTGGCCACAGGCATTTCCCCATAGCAGGGCTGGAGCTGTGGACCTAGCAATGCCTGTGTCCTAGACACACGTGGGGCCCACTGCTTGTGGATTGTGATTATGCACCGAGGATGGTATGTGGACATGCCTTGTCTAGCCTCAGCCTGTGCCAAAACCAAGTCAAAGACCGCCACCAGAGCCAGGAGGAAAAAGCCCCCGATGTGGTGACACCTCCCCCTTTCACACTGGATCCATCTTGAGCCGCAGTCACTGGATTGACTTTGCTGTTGGGATAAAACTACTGACAAGGAGCAGCCCACTGGGCCCCCAGCTGCCACTCACTGACACCCAGAGTGCTGGGGGTCCTGCCAAATGTTGTCTAGGAGGCATTTGCAGGACCAATGCTCGACCCAAGTGCGAATGAACTAGAAAGAAGGTCCCAGAATGGCTTTCTTTTATGGATCTCTGTGAAGCCTCTCCTTGGCCACAGACTGAACTAGCAGGGAATGCAGCCTGAAGGAACAAAGGTAGACACAGCACTAGTAACCCAGACACCCTGTGCTGGGACTGCCATGGGAGCACGGTGGGCTCCTCCCTGGAGAGGAGGGGACCAATCCTGGGTCAAATGGACATTGGAAGGATGCAGAGGAGATGCCACTGCTGACACACCACTACCAGCCAGCCTGGGAAGGGCCTGGAGAGACCCTACAGGACAACAGAGGGAGCGACACTTGAATGTAGTAGAACAGGGAGGAAGCCCTGTCCCTGCCCCATCCAGCCACACCCTACCCTAGCCCCACTGACTGTGTGTTGGGGCCTAGCAGTAGAATTCTTGGCTACCCTTGGTTTTCAGAGCCAACCTGGCTCACCCTCCCCTATGGGTTATGTCTTAAGGCCCATGCTAGAAGTTGAGACTGGTTCCAAAACTCTTCTGACATGTTGGCAACCAACTCCCAGCCCCCACCATCTCCATGGTACTGTAGCAAGGGGGGCTCCCTCCCCCTTCTTGTGCCTTCTTTGTACATAGGCTTCTCACGGTGACCAATAAACAGCTCCCAGTTTGTACATGCTGCACCTGCCAACTTCCCCCACTCCTACCACCCCCTGTCTAATGTGAATGGGTAACGACATTGTCCAGCTGACCCCTGGGTGAACAGAGCCAGGTGTGGGCACTTGGAGGTTTAAGAGTGAAAGATTTACAGAGAACACAACCGCCCCTGCACTTGGGAATGGCCCTGTCTAAAAGGATGGTCATGGACACATGACTGATGTCCAGAGAAGGAGATGAGGGAAGAGACCTGAGTAGGCTGGATGGGTCCAAAACAGCTTCTTAGAGGACTATGCGTGGGCTCTGGAGAGGAGGGGCGGGCAGGGTATGCAGGGTTGGAAGAGACAGGAAGCTACTTGGCTGTTGGAACAAGTAATCCTGGTGGGCAGAGGAGGGAGGCAGGGTACAGGGTGGAGAGAGGAGAGTTCTTAATGGCTGAACTCAGATAAGACCCTGCTTTTCTGCCTCTGTTTCCCCACCAATTCACTTAGGCACCCAGGAGGTGAACAAGAGACCCAAGGCTACAGAGACTGAAGGGCCCATAGTGTCCATCCCCCAGCCTCTGGGCAGGAGCTCTGATCTTTTGGGATCTCCTCAGGAATGTTCAGGACAAGCTTATTCAGCTATGACATTTGCATCAAGCCCTCACATTACTTCCTGCCATTCCCTGGGGTTCCTGGAGCTGCTTCCTCCTCTGTCCTCAAAGTGTCCCCCACTACGTAAGGCCAGGGGAATGTCTGGGAAATGCAGCGAGGCTGCTCTCTACATGACTTCTTTGAACTTGATTGTAGCATATGTCCTTCTGTTAATTTTCCCCAAGTCTATGACTTTTGGCAGGACTTCACTGAAGGCTGGAAATTACTACCAAGAGAAGCCTCCAGGCAGAACCCAGGTTCAGATATTCCAGAGCCCACAGACCAGGCCATCCTGGGAGCCTCCCAGCCTCCTCACCGTGTCTGCCAAGCACCCTCCACCAGGGATCACCCTCATCCCAACCCCTCCCTCTCTGCCCTAGGATTTGCCACTCCTCAAGATGACTTGACAGTGGAATGTCTAACTCCCCCAGGGAAACCCGGCCCCAAGCCAGAGCTGCCCAGAAATCAAACTGCACTTTAGTTTCCACAATATGGGATTCACTTCTTTGGAGATAACACCATATGTGGGTTGTCAGAGCTCAGCTCAGTCCTGTCCTTACAGCCACTTCCTGCCTACAATAAGGGGGCGGCTACACATCCTTCTGGCCAGTCACAGGCCCAGCCCCCAGTCTCCTGTGAGCTACTGCTTGGAGAACACACATACACTCCTGAAGCTAAGAAGTCTTTTTCAGGACTACTGTAGCTATGCTTTTGTGAAAGAAACATATTTGGCAGAGATACAGTGCCCACTTTAAAAGGACCCTCCACATTGCCAAGCTTCTTGAGCTCCTTGGAGATGTAGCACCTCCACACTGTTCCAGAAGGGGATCTTGGCTCTTGCATCACTAAAGGACCCATTGAGGGGATTCTTCCCCGTCTGGGCACATGATGGGATTGTACTTCCTAGGCCTAGGCCCTCTCTATTGAATGAGGACATGTGACTTGCAGGCAGGAGGAAAGTGGCTCACTGCTGAGCTAAAACATTAAATTGCTGGTGTGAAACACTCCTAGATCCCTTTTTCCTGCCTCTGCTGCTGTGGAAGCTGTGCTGAGATAAAGCTTCTATCAATCTGAGTCCCTGAGAGCCCCCCTCTACCCCCACAATGTCCTGCATTGTACAGATAGTGGGGCATTTAGGGATTGGAGTTTTTCTTGTTACTGGAGCATCACCTAACCCAGCTTGACAGATACGCCACATTACACCACCCCTGTTCTCCCCCTCCAGCAGTCTCTGCAGAAGGAATTTTTATCCCAGCACAGAGCCCAC
Source organism: Otolemur garnettii (assembly GCF_000181295.1). Taxonomy (NCBI): domain Eukaryota; kingdom Metazoa; phylum Chordata; class Mammalia; order Primates; family Galagidae; genus Otolemur; species Otolemur garnettii. The sequence continues at coordinate 28,122,225 of NW_003852413.1, forward strand.
TTTATGGAGGTCCAGCTCTAAGGTGAGGATCATAGGAAGTCTCTTCTCCTATCCTATAGTTAGCCTCAAAGGTCATGGCCTTCTCCTTGTTACTTTATTTTTGTTGTTATTTATAGACATGGGGTTTAACTATGTTGCCTAGGCTGGTCTTGAACTCCTGGTCTCAAGTGAACCTCCTGTCTTGGCTTCCCAAAATGCTCCCATGACAGGCATGAGCCACCATACCCAGCCCGTTTCTTGAATTTTAACAATAGTAATAGCTGCCATTTATCACTAGGTTGAGATAGGCTGTTTGTATAAAATATCCCATATACTCTTCTGGCACTTGAAAAGTACACTCACCAAGATCAGCAGTCCCCTCCTAATTGTTAGCCCAGTGGATGTTTGATGGCCCTTCCTGACTTCTCTACGGCATGTCTCTATAGTGACCCCACCTTTTGTCAACCCTGTCCACTCTGCTATGTGCTAGGCACTGTGCATGGTGCTGGAGATAGAGCAGTGGTGCCATGGACACAACGACCTCTGCCTTAGGGTGCTTAAAGCCTAGTGGGGAAGACAGATGAATCAGCAATTACTGTTCGTTGTGATAAGAGCTAACATCATGCTAAGATCAGAAGATCTCAGGGGCCCTTGAAGAGAGCCTATTATCCAGCATGGTAGGATCAGGGAAGGCTTTCATTAGGACGGGGTGACTAAGCAGCTGAGACCTGAGGAATGAAGGCAGGTGAAGTTGAGAAGAAAGGATGATCCAGATGGAAGAGATAGTATTTGCAAAGGCTTTGAGATTAGAGGCTGGTTTAAGGCAGCAGATTGGTATGGCTGGGAGTTGAGAAGGCGAAGGTGGAGAGGAAGGCTGGAGAGTTAAGCTAATACAGATCATGGACAGCTGGAAAAGCATCACTAAGAAGTAGAGTGCCATTAAAAGGCTGTAAGCGAGGAATTAACAAGATTTTTTTTTTTTTTTTTAGAGACAGAGTCTCATTTTGTCCCCCTCGGTAGAGTGCCATGATGTCGTGGCTCACAGCAATCTCAAACTCTTGGGGTCAAGCGATTCTCTTGTCTCAGCCTCCCAAGTAGCTGGGACTACAGGTACCAGCCACAATAACTGGATCTTTTTAAAGATGGGTCTCTCTCTTGCTCAGGCCGGTCTCGAACCCATGAGCTCAGGTAATCCCCCTCCTCCATCTCCCAGAGTGCTAGGATTATAGGCGTGAGCCACTGCACCATAGGTCAGTTTTGAGGTTGGCAATGATCCCTGAATCTCAGTTTCCTCGTCTGTAAAATGGGGATTATACTATAATACATTTATCTTGATAATTACGTGGGATAATGCATGCACACAGTGCCTGGCATATAAGTTATTATTCATTCAATTAAGAGGCCCTAACATCATGAAGCCTTGCTCTGGGTTTGCCATACTGTAATCACGTTGTGTTGTAACTAATTATTTACTTAGGCAGCTTTCTGCATGTCCTGATCCTATCTGTCCTATCTATTCTCAGCACAAAGCCTAACATACATTAGGTGCTTGGTTAGTGCGTGACAATGACCCAACCGTTACCAAGCAAAAGCATTGACCCTAAGTCCAGGATGGGACATACCACGTTTGACCACAAGACGGCGCACTACGTTACTTTCAGGCGAGGCCGGGCTGCAGGGACAGGACCAGCTCCCCGCCCCGCCAGGAGTTTTCTCTAGGGAAGCCGGGTGCGAAGATTGCTTGCTCAGGTGGTGTTCAAGGCTTTAGGTTCGGTTAGTGGTTCTCAACCTTCCTAATGCCGAGGCCCTTTAATATAGTTCCTGTGGGTCGCGACCCACAGGTTGAGGACCGCTGGGATGAACTAGGTAATAATAAAATGAAAGTGTTTCGAAAATTGACATTGATGTAGCTGCTCCCTCCATCGCTTCTAGTCGGGAAGGTTTGACTCTGGGTGTCTTTCAAGTGGAAACGCAAAACGCCTGTCATTTCCTGAACCGCTGGGATCTTTGAGGGAACGGGTGGGCTGCACGTATGTAGGACGAGTTAGCATAGGCCTACGTCCTGGTTCTGAATTTTGCAAATATTCACAAGCTAAGTAAGTCACTGTCATCTGGACTGGCAACACACAAGACTCGTTAAGGTAAAGATCTGGACAGGAGAAACCGGTACCTTTGATCAGTTGAAAGCTACCTAGACAATTCAGGGAAGGAAGGGTTAAAAGGAGCAGGCAGTTGGATATGTGGGGAGGGAGCCAGAGAAAGGCAGGACTGGAAGAGGAAGCGAAAGGCCGGCGAGCCTTCGGGGAAGAAGGGGTTAAGGCGGGCCTCGCCCCTCAGAGGAAAGGGGGCGTGAACGGGCGGGAGAAGAGATCTCAACTCAGCCTCCCCAAAACAACAGGCTGCCTCGGCACCGGTGGGGTTAAGGCGGCGGGCCCAGAGGGAAGCCACGTGCCGGGACAGAAAGCTATTTGTTCTCCGGTTGTTGTTTGTGCACGACCATTGGCGACGTTGGGGCGCTGCGGAAAGCCGATTGGCTGGGCCTTGGAGGGCCTGTCAGGGCAGAGGGTGGGAGGAGGGGGCCGAACGGCGTTGCTGGAGCGGGCTGGGCCGAGCGGAGAGCTAGAGCCGCCGGCGCGGGGACCTTTTGCCCCTTTTGCCGGAGCCCAAGCCCGAGCCGCGGCCGCCGCTGCCATGCGCTGGGTGCGGGTGCTGCTGAAGAATGCGTCCCTGGTAGGGGCGCCCAAGTATATCGAGCACTTCAGCAAGTTCTCCCCGTCCCCCCTGTCCATGAAGCAGTTTCTGGACTTCGGTAAGCAGTGGGAGGGAGGCAGCTATCAGCAGGGCCCGCAGGACTGGGAAGAGAGGCCCTTAGTGACTGGGAAGGGTTGCTTGGAAGAGTACAGGCAGGAAAAGGTTAACGGGGAGGCAGGGCCGCCAGGCCTTTGCGCTGGACTGTTAATGGTAACCCGGGCACTGAAAAGGAGGGGTCCAAGGTGGTGTCCTGGGCTTTGTGAGGGGTCTCAGAGAGTAAGGGGCGGCAAGGCCCTTACTCTCCTGAGAGCAGGAAGGGAGCAGGGTGGTACACAGACAGTAAAGGGTCAGTGGGGGTTGTCCTGATGACTCTGAGTGGGAGACCGAGAGGAAATAGGGGGAATGCTAGCAGAAGCAACAAGGCAGGGTTGGGAGGTGCAGCCATCTGGAAGGAGACCTGGGCCAGCAGAGCAGGGTCAGACATTCCTGGGCAGAGAGTGCAAGAGAATGAGGGGGAGCGGGCAGTGGAGGAAGAGGGCTCATTCAAAAGAAGGAGCCAACAGGAGGGAGAGCCCCTGTCCAGTGTACCTCCACCTGCTGAAGGAGCTGGACCCCAGCTGCCCTAGTGGGGAAGGACGCTTGAAGATCAAATCTATTATGGCCTTGCAGCCTGTCACCAGCTGGGCAGGGGCCCAAGGCACCATGAAGTAGAATCAGGCCACCTGTACCCTCTCTCAGCTGCCCCTGGGTTCCTGGGTCTAGATCATCCACCACCAGCATTCTGGGGGTGGCTCTGGGGCAGAAAGAAGGCTGTGCCAACGTGGTGGCTGAAACAGGCATTGTGTGGGCCTTGTCTGTCTACACGGTATTTACATGGTGCCAGCTGGAGATTGGGGGTGGGGGGCGGTTTTTAAAGAGTTGAGTTGATAGTGCCCTGCTTAGGTTACAGCTGCGTCACTGATGGGATGGGAGCAGGAAGGTGGCACCCAAGGCATAGGGCACCTGTTTCCCAGGACTTGTCTGCCGACAGCCCTGCCCTGTTTGAGTCCTGAGCCTCTCTCATGCAGGAAAGCTTCCTGGGCCCACAACTAGCCTCCAGCACCTATCCCTCCAAACTGGACCTTAGTAACAATTGTGAGGGGCTCACAGTATAGTTTGGTCTCACAGTGGGGAAAACTGAGACCTTCAAAAGAATAATGACGTACCTTGGGTGACAGAGGAGGAAGCAGAGACTGGACTAGAACTCATGTCCCTGGAATCTGGGCCAAGCTCTAGGTATGCAGTCCTATACTCCTCCTTGTCTTGAAGGCAGACCAAGGCATTTGGACTCCCATCCTTAAGCTCTGTGTGCCTCACAGTGGGCACTAATATAGCAGCAGTTCTGCCCTGGGCATTCTGACCAGCCTGGGTAAGGTGGGCTGGGCCAGAGACAATGTTGGGACCCTGCAGTTGTGGTGGTCAAAGCATAGCTGCCCTCAGCCAGGCCATCCCTGAGTAGGGATAAATTTTCCAGGCTTCTCTGCCCCCTGGATCCACCTCCCAAAGTGAGTGTCTACTGGAGGGAAGGAAGGAGAAATGATGTGACATAGGCCAGAGGCAGCTTCAGTTGGACTCAGGAGTGTCCCTATTTCCTATGGCTAAAGACAAGCCAGTGTTCAGCTGGGAGTGAGGAGAAGATGCCACCCCTAAAGTGTTAGGCTTTGTGGTGTGGAGGCTCGAGCACTGCAGTGGAAGGGGAGAGCTGCCTTGCTATGTGCCCTTGGGTAGGTCAATTCCCCTCTGAACCCTCAGTCAATGGGGGTTTTAGGCAACCTGACCCTAGAGATGGTTTGTGGCTCTGTGGGCTAACTCCTCTCTCTCCCTCCAGGGTCCAGCAATGCCTGTGAGAAAACCTCATTCACCTTCCTCAGGCAGGAGCTGCCTGTGCGGCTGGCCAACATCATGAAAGAGATCAACCTGCTTCCTGACAGGGTGCTGAGCACACCTTCGGTGCAGCTGGTACAGAGCTGGTGAGACCCCTGGCTCTGTCCCTGCACCTCCCACTCCACCACCATGTGTCCGTGGACTCAAGGATAGAGTCTCCATGCTCCTGGCAGCTTTGGGGGTGGGCGTGGGGACAGAGGGGAGCCGCAGGGGCTCTAAGAGACTGGAAGGTTAGGGTCACATGGGAACCCTAAGCCAGAGCAGGAATGCAGGTCACACTCCTAGCCTCTGTGTTTATAGGACAGACCTATTCTTACGATCTTCCTTTCTCTGGAAACCAGGACCCACCCAGGACATACAGTTTTCACAGCCAAAATCCCAAGTCAGGCTAACATTAGCATTTAGCCACCAGCGCCAGTCCTGGAATCCCAGCACCTGTTAGGCAATATTTACTTGGAGCAAGTTTGGGGAAACAAGAGAAACACAAAGAAGCAAATCTCTGAACAAATTACATAATTCAAGCTGTAAGACAGACTGTTGTGGGTGGATGTTGGAAAATAGACACAGGGTTGACACAGTACCCTCCCGAAGAACTTTGGAGGGGCAAAGAGATTATTGCTTGTAGCAGTAGGAGCAGAGGGAAGGACTCAGCTTGATTGGCCTAAGAACTCTGCCCTGGGTGATATAACTGAATGGCATTAGCCAAAGTTTGGTCACATGAAGACTAAACTAGGGTTCTTCTGTCACTGGGCACATGAATGACTAATCCTCATTGGTCTTTAGTGGCACCTGTGCACAAATCTTCTGCTGGCTCTTCTGGACTTGTAGCATGGGATGGTTGCTGTTTTCTTATAGACTCGGGAACATGTTCCACGCCTGTTTTGAGCCCAGCGCCATGCTGGGGTCTAAAAAACAGCAGCAGCTGTCCTCAGGGAGCCTGTGATCTGGAAGGCAAAATGAAACTCCTCACCCAGGCAGGGTGAACTAAGTGGAGCAGCACACCTGCTGAAGGGTTCATTTTATTTCAGTTAAGAATCAAAACAGGATTGGAAAGGAACATCGATTGGGTGGAGGGTCGATTGGGAGGTGCAGGGACAGAATATGTTCACTTTGACACTTGGAAAACACAAAAATGTAGTTAGAAGAAAATGTCAACCACCGTCCTCCATCCTCTAAACAAATGCTGTTCAGGTTTTATAAGATGAATTGGTGCCCTTCCAACACTTTTTCAATTCATGGACTCATGTATGGCGGACGTATTCTAATTAAGTGAGATATGGTCAGAAACAGTGTTATATACACAGGCCTAGGTATACAGTAGGTGTACAATGCGTGTTGGTGCAATGAGAAGGCATGGGGAAGTTGCAGTGGATTCACAGTGTCACTGTGCAGGGAACCTAGGCAAGCCTAGAGCTAGAGGGAAAGGAAGGGCACTCCATGCTAAAGGAACAGGAAAGGATCTGGCCAGGGTGGCCAGGAACTTACTTGTGGGTATTGCACAAGCAGTAAAGGTGGGATGGGGGGATAAAATACAGAGCCTTGTTTTCATGTAGCTCAACCAGGTCACCCCTTGCTGTGCCCCTGCCCCTAGGAGGTCCAGGACCTCTGAGCCAACCAGCATTTCCCACTATGGGGCGGTGGGGAGGAGATAGAGGCGCCATCTGTTCTCCCCAGCCCTTCTCCAGCTCTGTCCGGCTGACTAACCTGGCTGCTTCTCCAGCTGGTCCTTGACTCTAGTACAGGGCTTTCAGGTCTCTCCCTGGACACTGTGTTCCTTGGAGAGCCAAGAGATGCAGGAGGAGGGCAGGGGGCTGCTGAACTGCCCACAACTCCCTGGGCCCCTACCCTTAGAGTCCCTTCCTGAAAATCAGTGACATATGTGAGGGTTTGGCCTAACATTCTTCCCTCAAAGCGTGGAAGTAATGTCAAGTAACAGCAGGAGGGAGTGAAGTTAGACAAGAGAAAACACTTCCCCAGTGGGTGATTCAACTTAGAGGGGAGCAGGACTAGGGATTGCTAAAGCATCCTGATCCCTGGAGAGACAGCGTGCTGAGAATGTTTCCAGGGAGAAAGGGCATAGGCTGCTGCAGCAGGAGAGACTGAGGTGTGAGACCAGGAAGGACTTTTTGACAAGGATGAGATGGCTGCCTGTGAGAGAGTGGAGATTTCTTTCTTAGGAGAAGCACCTGCCAGCTGGTACTAACAGAGGTGGGGAGGTGGGCAGTGTCCTCACCAGAAGAGGGGGCAACTTACCGGGGAGCCTAGCAACTACTAACCTGAGTCTGATGAATAAGGAGCAAAACCTTCCCCTTGGAAAACAGAAAAACTCTGTACAAATGCAATTATTAGTAGTGGTAATGATTAATACGTGGTAATAGCTAACGGGGTTTCGTTCAGCTGGGGAGAGGTTATAGGCAGAGTCACTGCGGGGCAAGTTGAAAATTTCTGGTTCTAAAGAAACTGGATAAATTATTTCAACTGGTCAGGCTTGGGGTGGTGGGCTGCTGTTACAGAGGTGACTAGATGGTGGGGGGAAGCCCTAGCCTTGGCATCAGAGTGCTTGACTTTGAGGCTTGCTAGACACTCAGTCCTTGGCAACCACGTGGTCTTTCTGAGCCTCAGCTCTTTCATCTATAAATTGGGGACCCAGCCTGTTTCTAAGTTTCAAATGCCACTGCTAGATGTGAAAAGTATGCAGAACTTTACCAACATGAACCCTGTCCCTAAACTCCCAGGTAGCAGCACCCCAAGCCAAAGATGATGTCATTGTGGTGAAGTTTCTCAGACTAGGGAGTCATAAACAATGATGATAACAAAAGCGAACATACCCCGAGGGCTTGCTGTGTTCCAGGAACTGTCCTAAGTGTCTTCGGGTGGTAACTCACTCAATCTACACAACAACCTTATGAGGGAGGCCTTTTTACCATCTCCATTTTCTGGATGAGAAACTGAGGCTCACAGAGGGGATGAAACTTGGCTAAGATCTGGGAATCATGGTGGAGCCAGGACTTGAACCCTGGCTGTTGGATCTGGAGACTGCTTTGTTGGAGGCAAAGGAAGAAGGCTGGGCCCTGAGCTGTGAGGCGCAGTTTCCAAGCTCAAGGTGCTAGTACAAGTCTGTGGGAAAATAGGATTCACTTTACTGAGGCAGAAAGGATGACCTTGGCTCCTCTCAGGGGCGTGGTGGGGAGGGAGAATGTGCATCTAGAAAGTACAGGGTTAAGAGCTATGGAGTAGAATCAAATGACAGTGAGTCACTGCTGTCACTAAGAGTCTTCTGTGTAGGTGTAGGTGGGAGGCGATGTGGCCAGCACCTTCTCTGGAACCTCCCTCGCCTGTGAGCAGGCAGAGTGGACCCCTAACCCTGCCTGTGGGGCTCCCCACCCCCACCCTGTGGGAACTAATCCTTGCCCTTGAGAAGAATAACAACGGGGGAGTGGCTCTGGCAGGGGACCTGCAGCTCAGGGAGCTAGGGCTTTAGCCGCTGACTCTGTGAGCCACATCTCTGACTGCCTGCATAACTGGAGCACAGGCTGGGTAGCAGCAAAGCTTACTGCTCGCAGGCTCACTGCACTGTCTCCTCTGTCTACATCCCACCCCATGCAGTGCTTACACGGTGAACCCCCTTTGCAGATGGGGATCTGAGAGGCTCAGTGGCCTTTATAGGGCACAGCCAGCAGCAGAACCGCACCCTGCCTACCACCCCTTCAACATTTCAGGATACTGCCACACTCCCCTTACTGTAGGGAGTCACCCTCCTCACCACCTGCTCACACCTAGCAGCTGTGGACATTAGTGCCACAGTCGGGGGCGTACACATTCACAGACTGACATACACGCCCCTCTCACTCCCACATAGGCCTGCAGGGCCCTCGTCCTCCTCCCCCCACTGTCAGGCTCTTCCCCAAATCCATACATTTTAAGCCTCCTGCTGCCTTGGCCAGAAGCCCCTCCTTGCCATCCTCCCCCAAACCCAAGGCTCTGGACTGGCTCAGGACCCCACAAGGCAGGGTTTGGTGGGACCTGTACATTACCTTGCACTAGGATTGGAAGCTCCAGATCTCACCAGAGGTGTCCTGGCAGCCTTGTCACTGTGGAGGTCAGCAGGTCCTAGGGTACCTGGCCTTCCCCAGGTCTTAGGGAGTGGCCATTGCCTGCTCTGCCTGGAAGTGCCTGTGTCACTGCACCACTGCTTTCACTGCCATGCTCTCCTTAGTGTGGGGAGCCACCCTCCTCTCTTGTCTAAGCCCTGTTCCCTCTCTGGCCCACCAAGGGGTGGGCAGCCCAGGACCCAGTGTCTCTCTCTTTAGGACCACAGTCTGGCCCAAAGGTGACATCTG
>NW_003852413.1:28131559-28150032 GCF_000181295.1 Otolemur garnettii
AGGCAGGGAGTGGCCTCCTAGCTCAAACCCCTCCATTCCTGCCTGCCCCCTGGGTCTTGGAAGGGGTCCCAAGGCCCCACTCTGCAGCTGGCTCCTCCCCTTTCTCCTCTGCCTGCCCCCCAGCACTGCCCACTTGCCAGTTCTCTCTCCAAATCCCCTCTCCTTAGCATGTGAGCATGAAGCTTTATCTTGGGCATGGTTAGGGAACAAGGGATCTGGAGTGAAAACCCAGGCCCTGCGTGTTAAGGTCCTCATCTCACAGCAGGCCCAGCACTGGCGCCCCCTGCCGGGGTTATTGTGGGGTTAAAGTGGGGAGCAGGTAAGCACAGTCAGTATCCCGTAGAGCTGCGATTGCCACCCCCAGGAGCAGCACTGTCAAGGCCAGTGGACACAGTGAGCAGTTGGCCCCATGGAGTCCCACAGCCTTGGGTTTAGATCCAGGCTGCTGCTTCCTGTGTGGCCTACAGCATATTACCTGTCCCATGGAAGACAGGGGAGAAGCAGAGCTCAGGTTTTGTTATTATTCATGCATTTGATAAATACTTACTGAATAGTAAACAAGACATGCAAGGTCCCTATTCTCATGGTGCTGGGGGGTTGGGGAATGAGGCCCTGCCTTGTCTGAAGGGGGAAGGCAATACCTTGTGCTCATCAAGGCTGTCGGGAGATGAGAGACCGAGTGGGCCTTAGGGCACAGGTGGGCATGAGTGGTCATTAGGTACACATCAGCTGCTATTATTCTCCAGGGACATGGAGGTGAGGCCTCAGGAGTTTGGGAGTGCCAACTCCAACTGTCTGTTGGGGTGGCAGAGATAGTGAGGGGGGCTCTGGGAGGAAACTGATCTCTTCTGCTGTCTGGGCCCCCATCCCGGCAGCAGCTCCTCTGGTCAGGTTCTGTGCCAGGCCCTGGGCATGGGGGGCAGGAGGGAGCTCCAGGGCTGAGATAGCCCCCATCCCTGCTGGCAGTGGTGCAGTTCCCCAGGTCAGAGGGACACAAACATGGTGTGATTCAGAGCCTACAAGCAGTAACAGGATGTTGAGTGCCACCAGCTGTTGACAACTTTTGAGCCACTGTTCATAATAAAGCCAAGTATGGAGAGAGTGCTCACTATGTGCTAAGCACTATGCTAATGACCCATTTAATCTTTACTAAAAAGAAGTGGTAAGGGGGCTGTGCCTCTGGCTCAAAAGGGTAGGGCACTGGCCCCATAGGTGGCGTGTTCAAACCCAGCCCTGGCCAAAAAGAAAAAAAAAAAAACAGTGGTAAGTAGGTATAAAAAAATTGTTTTCGCAATGAAGAAACTCAGGCCCAGAGGGATTCCATGATCTACCCAGGGCCACACAGCTCAATGTGGAAAGCCACACCTGGGATTTGGCAAAGCCAGCTCCAGAGCTAGGTCTTTCTCTCTCTTCTCTGCTGTCTCAGGCCAGAGAGGGCAGCACAGCTGTGGCTAGGCTAAGGAGCAGGTGTTCTGGGCAGAGGTCATCTATGAACAGCTGCATGGAGGTGAGACTCTTGAGCAATGTCAGTGCTATCAAGCTGGAGACCAGGGGCTGGGGGGGGCATCATTGTGCCCCTTGCCAGCTGTGGGCCAGGGAGACTGAGGTGAGGTCAGCTGTGGGCCTCAGCCTGGTGGGGCTGATGCCTGTCTGTCTCACCTTATCTGGGTTACAGAGAAGATTGGAGTGCTGTGGACACAGGAATGATTTCCTAATGTGGTAGAGCCTTTCTAGAGACATTAAAATGCTGCAACAGCCCTGTGGGAGGGGGATTAAGAGCCATTTCTGTGAAGGGGCTCAGCGAGGCTGCTGGACCTCGCCTGGTCCTCCTGCAGGCCCTTGCTCCAGCCTTCCTTCCCCAGAGTCAAACTCAGTCTCCTGATTCTCGAGTCCTCTTGGATGAGAAGGGATGATCTCCAATCCCCTTCTGAGATGACTATTCTAGGATTCCAAAGCAAAGGCAGTATAAGGGGGGCCAACACATTCAAGGTTTACTTGCATAACTGACTGGGTTGTCAGGGAGACTGGTGTATGAGTGAAACGGGCAGAGAAAACTTGTGATACAGCTCATCAGCAGGTGCAGCTCTGTGGGTTGGCCACAGCAGGAGCAGAACAAGAGTGAGGTCTGGCTGAGGGGGGCCAGGAGGGAAGCCTGGCCCAAAGCTGAGGCTGTTTCTCCTCCTACCCCCCTACACACAGGTATGTCCAGAGTCTCCTGGACATCATGGAATTCCTGGACAAGGACCCTGAGGACCATCGTACCCTGAGCCAGTGAGTGGGGGCTCTGGTTGGGGGTGTGAAGGCAGGTGCCAGTGAAGGGCACCTGAGTCACAGCCCTAAGGGGTAGAAGTGCCAGCAGGTGGAAGGATAGACCCTGGCCTTCAGGGACATCCAGTCTGAGTGGGAGACAGACTGTACTTCAGGGAGCCCCAGTCTGATGGGAGAGACACCCACACCATTCTCAAGGTGCCCTGGATAGGTGAGAGCCAACATTTGCCCTTAGGGGGACTGAGGACTCTGGGCTTTTGAGCAGCTAGAGAATTCAGGCTTTGGAAGGAGCTAGGAGGGCATGGTGTGCCCATCAAGTTGAAAAGGGTGGCGTAGGTGAGGACACTGTGGAGAGAGTCAGAAGTGGAGCCTGCGGGTGTCCCCAAGACTGGGCTGGGTGGAGGTGAACATCTGCCCTCCCCTGCAGGTTCACTGATGCCCTGGTCACTATCCGGAACCGACACAATGATGTGGTGCCCACCATGGCACAGGGTGTGCTTGAGTACAAGGACACCTATGGAGATGACCCTGTCTCCAACCAGAACATCCAGTACTTCCTGGACCGCTTCTACCTCAGCCGCATCTCCATCCGCATGCTCATCAACCAGCACAGTGCGTGCTTGAGCTGTGGGAGGGGGGTCGCCTACTGGCACAGTGGGTGCTTAGGCTGTGGGAGAGGTGGTCAGCCAGCACAATGGGTGCTGGAGCTGCAGGAGAGGGGTGGTTTACTGGCACAGTGGGTGCTCAGGCTGAGGGAGGGGTGGTCAGCCTGCACAGTGGGTGCTTGGGCTGGGGGAGAGGGGTGGTCTACTGGCATAGTGGGTGCTTAGGCTATGGGAGGGGTAATCAGCCAGCACAGTAGGTGCTTGGGCCTCAGGAGGGGGGTGGTTTATTAGCACAGTGAGTGCTTGGGTTGGGGTGCTGGACTCCAGGTAGACAGCTGGCTATTTATGGGCCTTGGCCTTCATTCAAAACCCCCCCAAAGGAGTTACTGCTTCCAAAATGGAAAAAGAAAATGGCAGCATTGAAATTTATTGTTTTAAATGTTTATAATATATAAAATGATGTCATAGCTTTAATTTTTTTTTATTTAGTAGTCATAGAAAGTCCCATTACATTCAAAACCAGTTTGTTGTTCAGAGTTTTTTATTCTAGGAGGATTCACTATGATTGTTGAGAAATTATACCCAATTGTCAATGAAACAAGTTCCTCATGCTCAAATAATTTCAAAAGCAAGATGATGAAAGTTGTCTTATAATGTTATAGTACAAGAAAGAATAAATGTAATGTGGATTGTGATGTGAAGAGAGAGCTCTGAAAAGAATGCTGCAGGCCCACAAAGGCCCCAGAATGGCCAGATCCAGGAGTGAAGGGGTCAAAGGGTCAGGGAAGAGAGAGCAGGGAGAGGGAGGGGTGCAGCTTTAGGACTGAAGCCCACAGAGGTGGTACAGGGTTGGAGAGCCTTGGGAGAAGAGAAGGTACTGAGGGCAGGCTCTGTGGCCCAGCCAACAGCACCCTCCCTCCCTGCCCACAGCCCTCATCTTTGATGGCAGCACCAATCCAGCCCATCCCAAACACATCGGCAGCATTGACCCCAACTGCAACGTGTCAGAGGTGGTCAAAGGTGAGCCAACTATGCCTGGCCCACAGAGGAGCCTCCCCTGGAATGACCCATTCCCCAGAGAGTGGGCCATAGCCCCATGGGTTTAATATTGGTGATAGCCAATGTCAAGAAGAGTGTCCACTGGCTGGACCACCCACTGCCTGACTGGCCTTGTCTTCTCTTAGATGCCTATGACATGGCCAAGCTCCTGTGTGACAAGTATTACATGGCCTCACCTGACCTGGAGATCCAGGAGATCAATGGTGAGCGTGTGTGTCTGTCTCGGGGCTGGGAGCATGGGAAAGCAAGGTGAGACAGGAGTCAGGACATGGACTGTTTCCTAGACAGAGAGAAGCAGAGCTGTTAGTGTATTATTATTTTTAATTCATTTGATGAATATTTAGTAAACAGTAAATAAAAAGACAGTCAAGGTCCCTGTTCTCATAGAGCTTATACTCTTGGTGCTGGAGAGGTCAAGGAATGGGGCCTTTAACCAGTGAATGAATAAATAAAGGTAATTTCAGATCATGGTAAATAACAGGAAGAAAATCAAATGGGGTACAGCGATAAGTGGCATGTTAGGTGGCAAATCAGCTTGACTGCCTTTCCAGGAGATTCCCTTTTGCCACCCCCCGGGGGGGGTGATCATAGCTGTCTGTCCACCCCAGGTCTCAGCTCCACCCTGGAGGAAGGGAAGGAGGGTGTAGAGAGCAGGGCCCAGGAATCAATCCCCTCCCTTCCATGAGTCACCTGGTTACAGCAGCTCAGGGGAGGATTTAGTCTTTAGCAGGGTGGCAAATGTCCCGTTAAAACTTTGGGGGCAGGCCAGGCATGGTGGCACTCTGGGAGACCGAGGCAGGTGGATTGCTTGAGCTCAGGAGTTCAAGACCATCCTAAGCCTGAGCAAGGGGGAGACCCTGTCTCTAAAAATAGCCAGGTGATGTGGTGGGTGCCTATAATCCCAGGTACTTGGGAGGCTGAGTGAAGAGGATCGCTTGAGCCCAAGAGTTTGAGGTTATTGTGAGCTATGATGCCATAGCACTCTACTGAGAGCAACAAAATGAAATTCTAAAAAAAAAAAAAAAAAACCTTGGGGAAGGGGTGTCTTTTAGTTAAAGAAGGAAGGAAGAATGGCTGCAAGAGTAAGGTAGTTGAGTGGTGACCTCTTGACAATTCCCTAACCTTTGGTCTTGACCCTCTCTACAGCAGCCAACTCCAAACAGCCGATTCACATGGTCTATGTCCCCTCCCACCTCTACCACATGCTTTTTGAGCTCTTCAAGGTGAGTAAGCTGGGGGCTGGTCCTCTTAGGTTTAGAGTCAGGGCCACCTGTCCCCACATGGTCCTCATGCATCTCTCATCTCTTCCCCTCTGCAGAATGCCATGCGGGCCACTGTGGAAAGCCACGAGTCCAGCCTTGTTCTCCCACCTATCAAGGTCATGGTGGCCTTGGGTGAGGAAGATCTGTCCATCAAAGTATGTGACCATTGGCCTCAGAAACCAGGGAGCATTGAGGGTGGGACCTTCCCTCCTGCCTGGGGAGGGTACTCCTTTTCTCCCACATTATGAGCAGATCCTGGGGTAGGGAAGGCCAGGGGTGGGTGTGAGGGGGAAACTGAGCTCTGGAGGGTCCCTGACATGTCCCATCTCTCTTAGATGAGTGACCGAGGTGGAGGTGTCCCCTTGAGGAAGATCGAGCGACTTTTCAGCTACATGTACTCCACAGCACCTACTCCCCAGCCTGGCACCGGAGGGACCCCGCTGGTGAGATGGCTTTGCTCCTGTGCTCCACCCACCTCTGAAGGATGCTTGTCTCAATTTTCACCTCTTGCTTCCTCATCTCCATGTGGTGTTGGTCACCTCCCCTGAGTTTAGGCCCCTTGTTCCTCCTCTGTCTCCCCAACCTGCCTACCTGTCAGGTGTCTCTCTGCTACCTCCCTCTCCACTCTGTCCACCCTCCATCCCCAGTTTCTGACTTTCCCTTGGCTGTGCCTGGCTTATCAGCACCTCTCTGTTTAGGAATTTGAGACTCAGAAGGAGCCCTGGGACCTGCCCAGACCTTCTGGCAACCTGATCAGACCTCCTCTCCTGGCCCTGCCCATCTCCTTGTGTCTGTGACCCCCTTCTGTTCATCCCTCAAAATTTCTTCTGCACTCTCCCCCCCTGCACACCCCAGCTCAGTACCCTTCCCTCACCCCTGAGGCTGCAGCAGGCCCACCCTCCTCAACACTCACCGCATCATGCTACCTTTCTGCCTCCTGCAGGCCGGTTTTGGTTACGGGCTCCCCATTTCCCGCCTCTATGCCAAGTACTTCCAGGGAGACCTGCAGCTCTTCTCCATGGAGGGCTTTGGAACCGATGCTGTCATCTATCTCAAGGTGAGGGCCTCCCTGAGAGCCTGGCCAGAGGAGGGTGTTGCTGCCAGGTCCTGGGCTGGATTGGTCTGTGTTAGGTTTCCTGTCCACCCCACCCTCCAGTTCTTTCCAGGTTCCAGACTGGGGGAATCAGAGCAAAGCTACAGGTCCTCAACCTGAATAATCCCAACCCTCAGAAGCATAACAACTTGGCAAGGAATGTCAGGGAGTCTAGTCTTGATTAAAATCTCTATTTTGGCATCCTTCCCTTGTCAGACCCAGAACTTGGGGAGGGGGGCACAGGTCTTGTCACTCAGTTCAGAGGGGAAGATGGAGACCCAGAGTTGGTCACCTTGCTGAGGATCACACAGCCCAGCCTTCTCCCTCCCTGACCCTTGGAGGGAGCAGCTTTCTTGAATGAACCCTGAACAAGACACAGAGGAACAGACCCCTCCATGGGTCTATCCAGGCCCAGGTCAGTGGTCTCGACCAGTGGCTGGTGGCTGGGCTGACTCTAACTTGGGATGGGACATGCGTATCAGCAGTCAGCACAACCCAACCTAGGGAAAGAGTTGTCTGCTAAAGAGTGGGCAGGGTACAGGGAGAGGAGAGGCTGACCTTACCATCTCTCAGGCCCTGTCCACGGACTCAGTGGAGCGCCTGCCCGTCTACAACAAGTCAGCTTGGCGCCACTACCAGACCATCCAGGAGGCTGGCGACTGGTGCGTGCCCAGCACGGAGCCCAAGAACACATCCACGTACCGTGTCAGCTAGGGCCACCATGCATCTGCCCCTGAGAGGGTGGCCGACAGTCTCTGGGTCCGGCCACCACGGTGACCCTCCCCACCCCTGGAGGTGGGTTCTCCCTGATGACCAGGTTGTCTGTATGGAAATCACCATGGCAACTGGCCCATGGTGGTCCCTAAGTGCCAATCTGCCTCTGTGGAGGCCCCTTGGCAGTCTCCCTGCTGTCAGTGTCTGTGAGTGATGCCTGAGGGTTGGGGATATCTCTACCCTGATGGATTTTTCCATGTGGTCCTCCTCTCCGAGACCAGGGTTGTCACTTCTCTGCCAAGGGTCTTGGGTCCCCCTCACCACCCTCCACAGCCCTGGCCATCCAGGTGGATGCCCCTGCTTGCCTTATTTCCCCAACCCCTATGGGTGCCCTGCCCTGGTCCGTAGTCAGTGTTAAGAAGGGGCTGGCCGGTGCCCTTAGTTCTAGGAGTGAGAGGGGAAAGGGGATGTACCTTGGGCACCTGTCAGAGACCTGGTCCTACCACCTCTCCCTCCACTCTGGGCTTTAAGGTCAAGGTTGAGGGGTGGGGCTTCCCACCTGGGGTCCACTCCTAATGTGGGAGGAACCTGGGAAGACCTAGAGGTCACCTGCCCAGCCAAGCTGCTCCAGGCCCTGCAGGCAGCCTTGGCTGTGTTTGTGCCACTGCCAGAGCCTCTCCCCAGCATGTCCTCATGTGCCGACACACCCACTCAATCCTGCCTGAGCTCCAGACCCCAGCCCCCACTGTGCCTGGACACAGGTACTCAGTGTGGCTTTCTCCCTAGAACACTCTATGTACATAGCTAGTTTTATAACCCTGAATGCCCCACCCTCCCCTTAGCACACAGGGGGTTAAAACTGTGTGCCCCTCCCAGTGGCTATGATGGTGACAGTGATATCCACAGTAAAGAGGAGATTGAGTCTATGGCTGAGCTGTGTTTCTGGGGGAAGGAGAACACAGAGACTGAGGTACCCTATGACCAACACATGACGCACTCGGGACATCCAGCCCAGCTCAGGGCCTGACCCAGTGTGCACTGTGAGTAAATGCCAGGCAAAGCCACTCATTCAGAACACCTGACAGCCAAACACCAAGGGACAGACTTGTCATCCTACCACACTCAGGGCATAGCACTGTCCCCATAGCCCAGCCCAATCCCCCAACTGGGCAAACAGAAAGGTCACTGGCACATCATAGTGTTTATTGAAATAACTTGAGAACCGCCTCCCCCATCACATGCAGGTGGGCACCCACTTGAGCTCCTGACAGCTTCAAGGACATGGGTGCCTCCAATCTCCCACTGGCCCCTCCACCAGACCCAGATGGTACCAGTGTCCCCATATGTCATTATCCCTCTGAAACTCCTCTCCCAGCAAAGATGGCAGAGGGGAAGAAAGGGCTGAGTCCCAGGGCCAGTGCTCTGGCCTCAAGCCACAGCCTCTGGGCAGGACTGAGGGAAGTCAGCATGCACTGGGTCCTGCCCACCACTGTAGGCAGATGTGAGGAGGTGGAGGGGGGATTCCAATCAGAAGCCCCTGGCCCATTGGTAATTCTGACCAGTGCTCCAGAAGCTGGGCTGGCTGCTGGCCAGCAATGCACCCAGAAAATCTTTCCCTGGACATTTCCTTAAAAGGATAGATGCCATCCCCAGACTGCAGATAGACTCCACCCCACCCCACCCCTAGGAGCTGCCCCAGCCCTTCTTTCCTCCCAGTGAACCTGAAGCCTGCAGCTTATCTGCCAGTTATGGAGCAGGGCAGCCAGGGTAGGGCTGATGAAGCCTTCTGATCTATCAACTGCCAGGTACCCCTGAATGTTGCTTCTCTGCCTGGCTAGGGTGAGGAATCACTAATTCAGCACCCCTGAGCCTTAGTGGAGCGGTGTCCACATTCCCCACTAGATCCCAAGTTCGCTCTGCCCCCAAAGAGGGAACAGCAGGAGAAGTGGATCCTGGCTTGCAGAATGGGTCAAAGACCAGTACTTAATTGGGCCCCAAAAGGTGCTAACCTGTCATCTTGCGCACTGGAACCCACAGGACAGAGGAGGGTAAAGAGAGGAGAGGTGTCATTATCCCTTCCTTCTCCTAAAGTCCTTGCAAAGATGTTTATCCTGATCCAAAGGCCATGCTTTTTCTGGTCTATCGAGGAGTTCAGCTGGGTGTCTACCCTGAGTGCTTCTTGCTGCAGTGCTCACTGGCCTCCCTCGGGAGCAGGGTAGAGCTCCCCACCACACAACCACCTCAGGGAGCTGGAGGGGGACAGCTCTGTCCATCTACTGCTTCTGAGATGCTCGGCCCATTTCTCTGAGCCCTGGGCTCAGGGCCTCTGGCAGACAGGCATCTTAGCTTACTTCCCTTGCCCCAGCCCCACCCTGGCCTGAAGGCAGAGGGTTAGCCTGACCCAGGGTCCTCTGGGCTCCCAGACTTGCCTCAGCCCTGGCCTCTCTGGCTTCTCCCTTCATCCACCTCTTCCCCCAGGAACTCTGTGCTAAACAAGTCCTCAGATGGGATTTATTACTGGGCCTTTTCCTGGATCTCTCTTTCTGGGGGCCCTGGATCCAAACAGAGTGATGGGGTGAGAGAGGTCATGTCCCCCGTGAGTGTGGGCCCAGACCAGCCCAGGTGTGGCACCCATAGTGAGGCCCTGTGCCCGCTGAGCCCATGGCTACCCATGCCTGGGTGCCAGCGCCTGCCTTGCCCTCTGTCCCCTAGCTCTTCTGGGCCTCCTGCTCCCGGCGCCGGAGCTTCTCCCGCTGCCTCGCGGCCTTCTCCTGGGCCTTACGTTCCTTTTCGGCAGCTGCTGCCAGCTCCTTCAGCTTCCGCTTCACTAGCGCCCGGTCATGCGAGTTGCTGAGCCCTAGGCTCTGGGGAGGAATCCAGGGGTAAGGGAGGAGTCCCCAGCCCAGTCCTGGTCTTCTGCCCCAAGTGTACTCTGTATGGAGCCCTGTGAATCCTCCCTGAAGAGAGGCCCCGCCTCCCAAGCTTGACTAGCCAGAATTGTGCGAGGAGGGGAGAGCTAGGGCATCCAGGCCCTTGACCCCTCCCCCAGGCCTTGGATCCTACCTTGGCATGACATGTCCAAACTCCTGAGACCCAGAGATGGGGACAGACCTGCTCAAGGTCACACAGATAGTCAGTGGTCAAGGGCCCTCCCTACTTCCAGAGACTTCCTGGGGGACTCGCCTCACCACTCTTTCCCCAAACATCTCAGCAGAGAGGAAGAGATGAGCTAGGAACCTCCTGGGCAAGATCAGCAGCCATCCCTTCCTCCCTCCCCCATGACCACCAGCCTCGGAGACAGAATCAGGAGTTGACCAGGGGGACTCCTGGCTTCCCATAATAGTAGGAAACTCATGAGTGTCAAGAGTCAGATGACAGTCCTAGAGGGCAACATCAGCCTGGAGGCTTGGACTGGAGCTTGAAAGTCAAACCGAAGTATTGAAGTTTTAAGTCAATCTGGGGTCCCATACCACACCACAGAAACTAGCCCAGGGGCCTTGCCTAGGGGTCAGAGGTCATGGCAGTGGCCATGATGGAGTGAGAAAGTCAGCCCAGTAGGCTGGGCTGAAGGTCAAAATCAGGATGAGGGACTTCCCATCCTCGGAGGTTGCCTCAAGCTCCGGCGGGGTCCCAGGCCTTCCACTCTGACCCACCTTCAGTTTGCTTCCATCCAGCTGTAGCAGCTGTGGTCCATCCACCTGCCGCGCGGCAAACTCCGCAGCATACTGCTCCAGATTGAGGCTGTGCAGCCACTGGCCCACCTGCTGACTGGTCCAGTGGTGGACAGTGGGGAGGGGTTCATCCAGGAACTGGAGTGGAGACCAAAGTATGTCAGGGGGAGGCTTGGCCGGTAACCTGCACACCTGGTAGAGTGAGAGGTCAGGGCTCCAGCAGGCCACATGGGCCAACCTTGCTCACCTCATCCGAAGACTGGGACAGTGTATGATAGGGGTAAGAACATTTGGCCTCCTGCCGAGGCCCACTCGGGATCTTGGGGCTGCTGCTTGGGGGCGTGGAGTCATCACTCAGGGTGGATTCCTAGACAGGAAGGGGTGCTGAGGTAAGAGCTCACCTCCAAGCCCAAAGGAATTTTCCCCAGCCCACCACCCCAATCTAGATGGAGTTAAATCCTGGACTAGTTTCTAGGAGTTGCTCAGAGTCCCCTGTGCATGAGCCAGGAGCTCTTGTGTGGGGCATCAGGATCTGAGGCCTCTGGAAGGGCAGACAGTCATCTAGAGGACAAGGGGCTAGAACTAAGCCAGGCAGGATAGCAGAAATGGAGGTCTCAGACCATGTGTTGCTTCTTACAGGCAGGCTTCTAGGATGCCCTCCAGGCTGGGTCAGGTGTCCCTGGTAAGTGCCTTTCACCTGGCCTCTAGCACCAAGGATTGAAAGTGCCTGGTTAGAGGCCTTTATTCCCACTGGACTATGAGCTCTGTAAGACCCCAGGCTGTGTTTGTTCACCCAGGACTTAGCACAAGGAAAGGAATGGAGGGAGGAAAGAAGAAAATCCCAAGTCAGAGGGACTCTTTCTGTCCAAATTCTCATCTTTCTCCTCTGCCCCAGGTACACATAAGGTACAGAGCCATAGAACAAGCATTGGGCTATGAGTCACAAAATCTTGCAACTAAAGCTGTATAAGTCTGTGGGCAAGTCCCCTCTCTCTGGGCCTTCATTTGCTCTGTACAATGGGTACAATTGTGCCTGCCCTTCTCCCTAATTCACTGAGCCTGTGTGACAGTGAGCAAAAGCTTGTGTTTGGAACTTCATAAACTATAGAAGGCTGTCATAAGCAGATGCTCATTGTTGCTTGTTACTTAGTCTCACTTCTCCCACAGGGAGCATTCAGAGAATTGGTTGGGGTCCTGTTTGTCTGTCTCCCCCAAGTCTTACCCTACCAAGCAGGCAGCCCAACTCTTAGCTTAGAAGTAAGGTTAGAACCGATCCAGGCAGAAAAGCAGAATGGAGCAGATCTCAGGCTAGGTGAACAGTAGGAAAATCATAGTGTTCAGTGTTCTGTGCTGAATGGATGAAGCTGTGAATGAATGAATGAATGAACTACTCAGAAGATGAATGAGTGAGTAAGTGAATGAATGAACTCAGAATGGTTGAAGAAATGGATCACTGAGTGGCTCCATGGAAGAGACAATAGACTCTAGGAATGCCTGAATCCCAGCCCAAGCCAGGGTAAAGTAGGCCTCCATGGCACTTGTGTCTAGGGACCAGTATGGGGGCAAGAACATCATGGACTTACCTGGGAAGCTGACTTCTTAGGGCTGAAGCCCTCATGTTTAGGAGAGCAGGCAGGGGATGTGGTGCTGCCTGAGGACGCTGAGCCCTTGCCGCTGTCTGTGAACCAGGAAAAGGGCAGGAACGGGGAGCCCCCTGACCTGCCAGACCCCTCCACTGACTCCCTGCAGAGAGAGCATCCAGCATGGGTGTGGGCACAGAGGGTTAAGCCAGGCCTTCAGGTGCCATGGGGCTCTGTGGGCACCTCCTACCTGCTGCCCATGGACAAACGGTTGCTGCCCTTCTCTTTCCGGCTCTTGCCTGTGGATGCCCTGCGCAAGGTGACCCTGTGGGGAGGGCAGGGGTGAGTTGGGCAGGGCTGCACTGTACCACCTCTCACCCCAACAGCTCCAAGCCCTGTGTATGGTACTGCTTCCCACTCACCCCAGGTCCAGGAACTTTCGGCGAGTCTTCTTATCCAGGCCGATGGTAGGGCTGGCAGGCTCAGGAGGGCTGGCATCCCGGCTGTCATCTTTCAGGGGAGGGGAAGGAAGGAGATAGCTATGTGGTGGCTTGCCTGCCTCCATCATCAATGCAGGTGACTTAGAATCAAGCAACCTGGCTCTGGAGCCCTCTGCTAGCTGTGTGAACTAGGACAAGTCATTTTATTTCTCTTGGCTTCCTTTCAAATAACACCACCTGTCTATTTCATGGCACCTAAGAGGATGCCTATGAAAGCCCTTTACAAACTACAAAGCACTCCAAGAAGTCAGAAGCCACTTCTATTTACTCTTAATTTTATCCTGTTCAACTTCTAACCAGCCTTCCCATCCCCGCTCAAACGTCCATTCCTCAGAGAAGCCTTCCAGGATGCTCCCAGCTAGCTCAGGCATCCTGATAGGAGCTGTCCTGCTGCCACTGTGCAGATTACTGACCTCGCGTTTATCATGATTTGTAACCATACACTTAGTTAAAGGATGATCTGATTGTCTCTCCCCTCAACTACAGCCCCATGAGGGCAAGGACTGTATCTGTTTGCTCATTTGGATGTCCCAGAGCCCAGTAGTGTCTGGCACAAAGTTGGCTCTGGGTAAGTGAGTGAGGGGTGGCGCTCACTCTGCACCCCCACCTCCACAAGCCCCCTACCTTATCCCACCAGCTCTTTCAGGGATGAGGCCGCCGCTTCCTTCACTCACCTTCGCTGTGCGGCTCCGCCCGCAGGTGGCGGCGCAGGAAGCAGGGCGAGCTGTCGGAAGAGGGGGCGGAGCGCGGCGGCGACCCCGAGGCTGCGGCCAGGCCCTCATGGGAGGCAGCGTTATGCAGAGGACGGTAGCGTGTGAGCGGCGAGGGCGGTGGCTCGTCCTCGTCCTGGCTGCGCCTCAATCCCGGAGGATCCAGACAGAAAGAGCCCCCGGCTGGGGAGCCTGGGCCCGAGTGCAAAGGCGAGCGCAGCCGGTGCAGGGGGCTCCCGCAGCCGTCGGTCACCTGGGAAAGAGGGCAGCCACTCACCGAGAATCCTCCTCCTCCGAGGAACTGGGAGACCCTTTCACCCTGTAAACTGTGGGTCCCCGGGTGAGGAGCCCGGATTTCTGAGTCCTTCTGGGCCTGGAGGGAGGGTTTCCTCGTGCGTGTCAGCCCAGAGGAGTACCAGGTGGGAGCTCTGAGTCACATAGGCTGAGGATGAATTCTGCCTCCTTCACTTACTGTGATTTTATTACAGGACCTCTTAGGGCCTCAGTTTCCTCATTAGTAGGATGAGGATAATCATATATTCTTCCAAAGGACGGAATGAACCAGAAGTGAACTGCCGCTAAGTCTGGGAGTGTGGCTTCCCTGGAAGAGCAGTTTGGGGGGATTATCCAGGTGCAAGAAGGGTAGGTGAATGTACGTGTGTTTGCACAGCTTGCCCCAACCTTGCCTCCGGGCCCATCGGAGCCTTCACCATCCTCAGCAGAACTGGCACTGTCCCGAAGCCTGGAGCGGGATGGTCGGTGTCTCCTGCCCTTGGCCAGCAGCTGGGCCCGGGCCTTGTGTAAACTGCTGTCCAGTCTGGCGGTCTCTGGCACGGCCAAGTCCAGGTCTGTGAACAGTGGGGAAGGGGAAGCAGACCAAAAACATGAGACATGGCAAGCACAGATGGCGACCACCTGTGTTGATACCCCAGATATTCAACCTGCATTTCTGAGTGCCAGGCCCTGGGAGCAGAGCCAGATGAAAAACAGGGTCTCAGGTGGGGTGGGGGTAGGCAGATATGCCAGCACATCCATGTAGTATAGTGCAATGAACCCTTACGTATACAGAGGAGGACTGGATAGGACAGCCCTGTTCAGAGGACTCAAAGGAGGAAACACCAAAGCTGGCCCATAGGATCTGGGTAGGAGTTTACAAGAGATAAGGTTGGGCTGGGGGTAGTGGCTCACACCTGTAACCCTAGGACTCTGAGAGGCTGAGGCAGGAGGATCACTTGAGCTCAGGAGTTGAAAAATCTACTAAAAATAGAAAAACTAGCCAGGTGTGGTGGCAGGTGCCTGTAGTCCCAGTTACTTGGGAGGCTGAGAGTCTGAGGTTGCTGTGAGCTAGGTTGGGGTCATGGCACTGTAGCCTGGATGGCAGAGACAGACTGTCTCAGAAGAAAAAAAAAAATGAGGCTTGCAAAACTGGTCTATTTCATGCTAGGAAGTGGGAAAGCAAGGGATGGCACCTCCAGGGACACTTTCAGGGTAGCTTTATGGAGAGATGGACTAAAGGATGAAGCTGGAGAGATCATGGCCATAACAGTTATTTAAGAAGCACCAGGCCGGCTGTGGTGGCTCATGCCTGTTGTCCCACCACTGTGGGAGGCCGAGGCAGGTGGATCACCTGAACTCAGCTGAGTTTGAGACTAGTGGAAGACCAGCATGAGCCAGAGTAAGCCAGAGTGAGACCCTGTCTCTACAAAGAGAAAAAAAAAAAAACCACTGGACGTTGTGGCGAGTGCCTGTAATCCCAGCTACTTGGGAGGCAAAAGGGCAAGAGAATTGCTAAAGGAAGAAAGGAAAAAAAATAAAAAAACCAAAAAAACCCCCAAACTTCAAACTAAGATAAAGTGAAAGCCAGCTGAAATTGAAAGCAAAAATACAAAAAAAAAAAAAAAAAAAAGGAAGCACCTACTATGTGGTAATGTACATACATCATCTCTTATGCTAAACAACCTGGTGGAATTAGAACAGCTATTATGCACATTTTTTTTTTTGTAGTTTTTTTTGGCCGGGGCTGGGTTTGAACCTGCCATCTCCAGCATATGGGGCCGGCGCCCTACCCCTTTGAGTCACAGGTGCGCCTATTGTGCACATTTTATAGCTGAGTAAATTGATGCTTCGAGAGACTAAGTCACTTGACTAAAGCCACCAGCTAGCAATGTCCAGGATTTGACACTGGCTAGTCTGGCTTCAGTGACTGGTCCTATTGGAGACACTGGCTTGCTGTGCCACACTCAGGGTGGCACTCAGAGATAACACTGCTGAGCATCTGGAGAGCTCACAGTTGAAGTGGAGGAGAGGGACCTCCACAAGCCAGTGGCAGTGGTAGGAAGAAAAGCCCCATAGTCCCCTGAAGCCTGTCTTTCCTGTCCTGGAGTCTGTGACTCAGTACTGGGTCCTGCATGAGGACATGGAGGAAGAGCAGGCAAAGCCAGCAGGTCATGCAGAAAAACCCTTGTTGCTCACAGCTTCACCTTTCATGTGTTCCACCAGGAATGAGCCCTCACTTTGTTCTGGCCCTGAACGTGGCACTGGGATCTCCAAACAGGAGAGTTCCCAGGCCTCAGGAGGGGACAAGACCCATCTTCTCCACTCCCCCTTTCATGATCTCAGGGACCTCATTCCATCACACACACATACCCTGCCTGTCCTGCTGCTCTCCCGTCTGCAGATACCCCCTAAGCCACCCCAGTTGCTCTCCTGCCTTAACCATTACCCGTGTCTAGTTCTAGTCCTGACCCTCCCTAAATTCTAAGCCCAGCACTCAAGCACCTGCCTGGGGGCTTCCTATATTCTGATAGTGGCCTTTGGGCCACTAAACACCTCAAGTTCAGCCCAGCAAAATAAAATTATCGCCTTGCCTCAAACAAGCTTCTGTTCTCTTTCCTGACTCAGTGAGAGGCTCCCTTGTCACCAAGTCAGACAGCTCCAAGCTATCCTCCCTAGTACAGACCCAGTTGGTAATTCATATGTCCCACTGAATTGACACCTCCATTTAGATGTCTTCAATTTCCGTGCTCCAAGTGAGCCCCTGACCTCTTTCTGGGCTCCAGCTTCTCCTCCCAGTCCCCCTTCTTGACAGAAAGCAGCTCCATCCTTCCAAATGCTCAGGTCCAACCCCTATAGTCATTCTGGACTTCTTTCCCTCCCATCCTACAAACCAATTCATCTACAATTCCTGTTCTACTTTCAAAATATATCTAGACATACTGAAATATTTATGGTGAAGTGATATGATGTCCTGGATTAAGTTCAAACTAATCCAGGACAATAGGGATAGAAAGTAGAAGGGGATATATATGACACAAGACTGGCCAAAACTTGATCACTGTTGAGGTTGAGTGACAAGGACACAACCACATGATAGATAGTGCATCGCATTACTCTCTCTACTTCTGAACACGTTTGAGATTTTCCACAAAACTTTGTTCATGAATGTGTATGTATGGACAAGTAGAGAGGGAGCACTCAGCCTCTCTGGCCATGGTCACCACCACCTCTTGCCTCGATTATTATAAAAAGCCTCCCTCCCTCCCCCCGGTTGTTTTTCCTCCTCCCTTCCCCATTTACAGCCTATTTTCAACACAGCAACCAGAGTGATCCTAATAAAACATGTCAGCTTGTGTCACTCCTCTGCTCAGAACCCTCTGGCGACTTCCATTTCCTGCAGCGCAAGAGCCAAAGATCTCCCAGTGGCCTTCCAGACTTAGGCCATGCTTTCTCGCCTCTCTGGGCTCTACTTCTACTCCAGCCACCTGGCCCCTGGCTCATCATTACACAAGCCTAGCCTCCTGCCCTCTCCCTGCGAGGCTCTTGCCACAGGTTCCTGCATGGTCCTCTCCTTCAAGTCTTTGCTTAAGTGCTTTCTCTCAGTGAGGTCCTCCCCGAGCACAGCCCTGACACACACATTCCAAAACCCCATTCTTATTTTTTCCTATATCCCTGATCACTCTCTAGCATACAATATAGTCTGCTTATTTAGTTGATTGTCTCTCCCCACCCATTAGAATGTCAGCTCCACAAGGACAAGTTTTTCTCTGTTTTGTTCACTGCTCTACCATGGGCATAGAATAGTGCCTGGCACATAGTAGGTGCTTAGTAAATGCTACTTTAATGAAAGAGTGGAGTTCAGTTGACTGGCCTTCCTCACACTCGTGGCACCTGGCCTCTCCTCTCCTATTACGAGCTGCACCCTGCTCCCAGCCCTTGCCATCCCCAAACATGTATCCATCCAAACTTCGGTCCCTGCTTCTGGTCTGGTTCCCTCCCCACACTTTCCACTCAACAAAAGAAACTTTCTAGACCATATTTCTGACCATTCCTATTCCCCGTGGCCTTTGAAATTCTTTGAGGACAGGGTGGGGGTTCCCCAGAGCCTCCAATGTGAAGCCCATGCTCTTTAGCCTCCATTCAAGGCCTGAGGGGGCTGCAGTTCACCCTTTCTGGGATTCCCAGACTCTTCCTCTGACATGGTCCTTGGTTAAGAGCATGGGCTCTGGAGCCACGTGGCCCAGGCTGAATCCAGTTCTACCACTTCTTGGCTGGGCAACCCTCAGCAAGTGACTTCCTTTTTTTTTTTTTTTTTAAGAGACAGAGTCTCACTTTGTCACTCTTAGTAGAGTGCTGTAGCATCATAGCTCACAGCAACCTCAAACTCTTGGGCTTGAATGATTCTGTTGCCTCAGCTTCCCTAGGCAAGGAGGGAAGTGCCTGCCACAACATCTGGCTATTTTTTAGAGACAGTGTCTCACTCTTGCTCAAACTGGTCTCAAACCCATGAGCTCAGGCAATTCCCCCCGCCTCTGCCTCCCAAGTGCTAGGATTACAGGTATGAGCCACCACACAAGTTGCTTCCATTTAAGTGTCAGCTTCCTCATCTGTTAAATGGGACTATATAGCAGTACCTTCCTTATAGGATTGTTATGAACATTAAATAAGATAATCCATATAAAATGTTTCACTATTGGCTCAGCGCCTGTGGCTCAAGCGGCTAGGGTGTCAGCCA
>NW_003852413.1:28150371-28152881 GCF_000181295.1 Otolemur garnettii
CCTGCCACTACCTCTGTCTCACCTCCAGCCCCGTGCTCATGCTACTCTCTCTGCTCCACTCTCTGCTCCTCCTCTACCCGGCTGGTCAGCTCCAACACGTCTCTCTCTCAGACACACACAGCCGCACTTCCTTCAGGCCTCAGCACTGTTTGGTTATGGTCACTGGCCACTGTACAGTCTGCCATATGAGTGGCTTCCCATGCTGGCCTGCACAACGCACTATCCACTGTACATCATGAGAAATGCATTATAGAAGGAACAAGAGTTTTCTAAGGATAAAGAAAGGTACACAAGAGCCTGGTGCAGTCCCTGGCAAGATGCTCACTAAGTGCTGAAACAAAGTCACACTTCTAGGGGCCCAATGCATGCTTTAGTGGAGACATACATAGGTGCTGACCAGGGTCACCTATGAGCATATGCCCATGTTCCATCACGGCCTGCATTTCAATCCTCTGCACAGCACACCTCACCATCAAATATATTCCTTGCTTAGTTGTGTGTGTTTTTATCGTCTGTCCCCCCACCTACCTCTGCATGAGAATTCGAGTTCTCTGAAGGCCGTAACTCTGTCTGGCCAGAGCCCAGACCAGAGCCCAGACCAGAGCCTGGCACATACCCTATAAACTCAAGTACTTGTGGAATGGATGAAGAGACAGGGTGAGATTGGGGGTTTCTGCTTTAGCTCAGGTAGCCAGGCTGAGGTTTGGTGACAAAAAAGAGCCCAGGTTGTAGATAGAGCAAAAGGTTCCTTGGCTGGGTGTCGTGGCCCAATCTTAGCACTCTGGGAAACTGAGGTGGAGGATCCCTTAAGCTCAGGAGTTCTAGTTCAGCCTACACAAAAGTGGTCAGACCCTTGCCTCCCCACCCAAACCCTTCCTGTCTTCGTAGAAGACCCTGTTTCACCTCTAGGAAAAATAAAAAAAATTAGCCATGTATTGTGGCAGGTGTCTGTAGTCCCAGCTACTCTGGAGGCTGAGGCAGGAGAATTCTTTGAACCTAACAGTTTGAGGTTGCTGTGAACTAGGCTGCTGCCATGGCACTCTAGCCTAGGGCAACAGAGTGAGACTCTGTCTAAAAAATAGTTTTCTAAGGAGAAGAAAAGGTACAGGCTGAAAGTGCCTGAGGAGCAACCAGGGACAGTACAGCCTGCAAGCATTGGAGGGACGGTGGACACAGAGTCTGCTGCGGTTTCTCAGGGTGTGGTTCGCAGTTTGGAGAGGAGAGGATTGTCAAAAAGACTGCTATCTTGGTCCCCAGGCTTAACTCCACTCCTCTAGTCCCTTAGCAGTCCTTGCTTAGAAACTGTTGATGTTTCCAGCCCCTGGGGCTGTGCCGGGGGAGGGAGACCTCTGGTTCCACCCCCCTGACTCAGAATCTCAAGGCACTGCTTGGAAGCAGCAAGGATTGAGAACTGAAGCACAGAAAAATAACAGCTAATCCTTATTGAGCTCTTACTGTGGTAGGCACTATTCTAAGTGCTTTATAATTATTAGCTCATTTGAACCTCCTCACTACCCTATAGGAAGGGAGTCCAGGAATCCCCAGGGTGGCCTTAATTTGCCCAAGAGCACAGAGCTGGTGAAGACTAGGCCACAGTTGCAGACAGGCAGTCTGGCTCTGCCTTCTGGCTCCGCTGGTTACCACCAGGCGTGCTACACCCTCTCTGAAGCAGATAGGAATGACTTTTGAGCACAACCTCTCATTTTATGGGTGGGAAATTGAGGCTCAAGGAGAAAATGTTTGACCAAGTATATAGATGGAGTTAGGGATAGTATACAAGTCTCCTGGCTCCCAGGCCAGTGCTCTTGAATCCTCTACCCTTGTGGCTCCCCCAGCTCGTGCCCAGCCAGCCTGTGCCAGGGAGAAGGGCCCTGTGCTCCTGACTCTAGGCCACATCAATACTGTGGTCATCCTGCATTGGAGAGGCTGCGGGGTAGAGGGACTCCTAAGAGGCTGGGAATTTTTGAGGCAAGGTGGAGCCAGCCTCTCCAAGGTTCCACCCAAGCTTCTCCCATCTCTTGCCCTTACTCTGCTCCCTCCCTCATCCTCCTCCCCCACCCCTCTCCCTGCTTCTCTCTCCTCCCTCTCCCAGCCTTGGGCAGTGGGAAGTCATGAATATTTAACTATCTTTTGCATCAGGAAGCACAGGGCCCAGCTACCTCAGCAATGAGGAAAACAGGAGGGGTTTGGGTGGGGAGCAGAGTACAGGGAGACAGGGGGAACTCATCCTAGAAGGCCTTGCTTAAGCCAGGCTTGGATGGGAACAGAGACTCAGCCACTGAGTCCCTGAGACAGTTACAGTCTGAGGGGCCCTGGGGAGACTGGGTGGGAAGCCAGGAGGCAGCAGTCCCAAGGGGCAGTCGCAAGGCAGAGGGAGAGAGGGAGGAAAGGAGAGGTAGAGAGAAGGCAGACGAGGAGCTGGAAGCTGCAGGTGACTTCCTGTCTGTCTCTACCTCTCTCTCCAAGTTCCTTTGCTCACTGACTCCTCCTCATCCCCCCTCTCCCCCGCA
>NW_003852413.1:28153126-28154034 GCF_000181295.1 Otolemur garnettii
GGTGCACACCTGTACAGGGTGAGGCCCCCTGAACTTATTTATTGATGTAACTTATATGTCATCTGTGCTGAAGTGTACAGGTACACAGCACAGTGACTAAGAGCAGGATGTCAGACAGTCTAGGGTTCTAGTCCCAGCTCTACCACTAACTTGCCATGTGATCATTAAAGCACATCACTTCAGCACTCCACATCTTACACTCCTTGTGTATGATGGCCTCACTTCTTAACATAGTTGTGAGGATTAAATAATACAGTGTATGTGAGATGGGGATGCTTAAGTCTAGTACCTGGCATTTAATGAGCACTTAATAAAAAAGAGAGGGGAGGAGACCCTTATTGTTGCTGTTGTAACTGGCATGTCCACTAAGACAGTGGTGACAAAAAAAACCACCACCACCACCACACACACATACACTGAAGCCCCCAAGGACCACCCTATCCCCTCAATGCTTAGTAGCCTAGGAAGGAAATGCTCCACAGCTGTATCTATTGACTAGAGACAGAGCTACACAAAACTTACCAAAAACCTCATCCATGGGTTCTCGGAGTTTTGAAGAAGCCATGACTCAAGGGAGCTGGAGAAGACAAGTGGGGAGAGAAAGAAAGAGATTCTGGATAAGAATATGAGGTTGAAGCTGGGGCAGTGGCTCGCACCTGTAATCCTAGCACCCTGGGAGACTGAGGCAGGAGAATTACTTGAACTCAGGAGTTCGAGACCAGCCTGAACAAGAACAAACTCCATCTCTACTAAAGATAGAAAAGTTAGCCAGGGTTGTGACAGGTGCCTATAGTCCCAAGTACTCAGGATTGCTAAAGCCCTAGAGTTTAAGGTTGCTGTAAGCTAGGCTGACACCTCAACACTCTACCTAGAGGAACAGACTGAGACTCTACCTCAACATCCCCCCC
>NW_003852413.1:28154343-28155561 GCF_000181295.1 Otolemur garnettii
AAAAAAAAAAAAAAGACATTGAGTCATAGGAGGTGCCAATGGCTGCCTGCTCCTGGCCTGCTGTTCCCTTGGAACTCTTCCTCTAGCCCCTGGGAAGAGAAGCCATGTGAATCATAAACCACATTGTAGGCATTGAGGCAGAAGGAAGGGGCAGAAGCAAATCCAGGCATAACCCAAACCCTAACCCTGTGGTCACCAATCAGTCCAAGCTGATTGGTTGTGTGATTAAATATAGGACACTGAACTTCTCCCTGGCACTGTCTTGTGCCTTTCCATCATTAGCAACCCCTAGAAGCCTTTAGTCATCATTAACCATCCAACAACAAATCTGGAAGAAGTCATAGAATTTATTAAATCCAATTATGTTATTGTACAAATGAAGAAAAAGAGGTAGGGAGTGGCCAGCCCAAGATCACAAAGCAAATTAATGACTAAATCAGGACCAGTGCCCAGGTTCTCCCAACCATCTACCCACCTACCTACATATTGTATTCACTCATTCATCCATCCATCCACCCACCCATCCATCCATCCAACATCCACCACTCCCATCCCCATATACCCAACATCTAATATCATCCATCCATCCATCCATCTTTACACCTATCATCCTCCATCCATCTTCCACTCATCATCCAGTCCTGCCTCCCCTTCTTCACCCTCCCCTCTCAATTACTGGCGCTTTCATCACCTGCCTTTCTGAAATGAGCTGTTCAGGAAGGGGCACCATCAGCAGAACCACTGTTCTAGACAGACTCACAGATGCAGGAGGATATGAGAGGTGCTCACAGCCGAACAGTGGACATCCAAATCTCTATGATGCATCACATGTTTGGGGAAGAAGTTTGAATGAGTAGGGCGTTTGTTTGTTTGTTGGGAAGCAAGAAGAGAGGACAGATGGAGAGGCAGATAGGTGCATACATGCAGCTAAAATGACTGGGGTAGGCTTACCAGCAGATAGAGGATTCCAGTAGCTCTGGGGAGCTCATGGGTGGCAGTAGGTGTGGGAAGAATTGGATAAGGGGTAAGTGAAGAAGCTCAGGGATCACTGATGGCTTAGGGCAACTGGACACTGCATGGCTGAGACATGATTTCCAATTACTTCTAACTCTCAGGTTCCCAGGACAAGGGTGGGGCACTGGGCTAGACCACACATATGACAGGTGTAGGAAAACTAGGCCACATATTGGCTGGGATATTTTCCAAACCTCCTTTTTC
>NW_003852413.1:28155951-28161332 GCF_000181295.1 Otolemur garnettii
TAGTCCTAGCTACTCAGGAGGCTGAGGCAAGAGAATTTCTCAAGCCAAAGAGTTGGAGATTGCTGTGAGCTGTGATGCCATAGCACTCTACCGAGGGCTACAAAATGAAATTCTGTCTCAAAATTAATTAATTAATTAATTAATTAAATTTAAAAAAGAAATGAAAGGGCATTTGTGGCTCAAAGGAGTAGGGCGCCAGTCCCATATATAGGAGGTGGTGGGTTCAAACCTTGCCCTGGCCAAAAAACAAAAAACAAAAAACAAAAAAAATAAAAGAAAAGAAATTTTAAAAATTAAAAAAATAAGAAATAAAATAAAATTTAAAAAAAGAAATGAAAATAAATTTTAAAAAGTAAGAAGAGGTCTCTTACACCTCAGCTCTATCCTAGGTGGTGATCTACAGTTTGGGGGTTGCTTATGAGGAAAGGGCGCTGCTAGGGGAGGGGATAGGGGTAGAAGAAAGGGAGCCTGTAGTCTAGCTACTTGGGAAGCTGAGGCAGGAGGATCACTTTAAGCTCAGGAGTTTGAAGTTAGAGTGAGTTGTGATCAGGCCACTGCACTCTAGCATGGGGGACAGAGCCAGACTCTTTCTCTTCAAAAAACAAAAAACCCACGTGGGATCTCTATTCTTAGTAGTCAGAGGAGAGAAGTCAACATTACTGCCCTCAGAGATCATCCATTCTAATGGGAGAGTGCCTATTTTTATAGAGTCCTTAGTCTGATGGGAGAATACACAGCCCCTCTCTTCTCAGTGAGCACCCCCCTCCCCGCATCTGATGGGGGGCAGAAAAGACACATTTAGGGAATCAGTGAAATATGAAACATTCCCCATTTCCTAGTGGTTGGAGTAGGATGGACTTAGAAATTATGTGGACAAATAGTAGAAGGTAGGGCTACCTAAGATAGGTTTCTGGAGGAGATGGTAGCTGGGTCCTAGTCAGATAAGGCTTTGAGATTGAATGAGGAAATTTGGTTCATTCTTAGGGGCAGTCTGCCATCCCATCTGGTCCCTCATACAGGAAGAAAGGTTCTAGATCCATCCTGATTCAGCATAAACTGTTTTCTTTCCCATTCTTCCCACCGTTCAAGCACTAACTTCCGGGCATATGTATGGAGGACCCTCCCTACAAGGTACCATAGGGAACTATAGGGAAGTAGGCTATCCAGTGGGGTCACCAGGCGTCTTCCACACAATTCTCTCCTTCCAAAACTGAGCTTTGGAAAATTAGAGACCAATCCCCACCTCCCACTCCTATACACATACACACATACACACTCAACAATCACATTCACACACACACATTCAATCAGGTAGCTTGCACAGAGGGGAAGAACCTGTTCCTCTGGACACAGGTCTGAGCTCTGGAGTCACCACACCATCCCTTCCCCAAAGGCTTTCAGAAGAGCACTGATGACTTTTGACCCTTCCAAGGTAGAGAGGGAGGCCGGTGAACTCACAGGACTGGAGGGAAGGAGAAAGAGAAAGAAAGGGTGCCCCAGCCCTGGGGAAGGTACAGAGAAGGGAGTAAGAACAGAAGAGCTGCACACACAGGTTGGCAGGGCTGCTGAGCAGGAAGCGCAAGAAAGCGATCAGAGGGGGGCCAGGAAAGCAGCAGAGGAGACAGAGGACTCCTGTGGCCCTGAGTGAAGCCCCAAGGGTGGAGTTCAAGGACAGCAGGGCAGGCAAGAGCAAGGGGGACCTGCAAAAGGAGAAAGAGACCAAGAGAGAAGTGCAGCTGGGAAAGGCCGGGAAAGGATGGACGGGAAAGGAGGATGGGGGTGGGGAGGTAGTTGTGGAGCTAGAGTAGCGATGCCCCTTCCCTTAGGGCTAGCCTTCCTCTGGCACCAGACTTGGGGAAGTCTGCAGGAGTGAATCGCCCCTCAAAACACTTGGAGATGGGGTGAGGATATGGGGACAGGGCACCTACTCCACTCCCCGGGCTTCTTTTCCCAATCACAGCCCAGTAGCTAGTTTCTCTCCATCAGTCCAACTCCGCCTCGAGCAAGAAAGAGTTAAGCCCTCTCCCCCCTCCCCCCACAGCAGCTTTTTATTAATTTCTCTGGGCATCCTGCTGGAGGGAGGGGATTAGGGACACAAATCCTATCTCCGCCCCCTCCCCTGACAGCCCAGCACCCCAGTGCCGGGTGGTCCCCCTGGGGATAGGAGAAGAAAGGCCCAAGTCCGTTGGCCCCATCCAACCCCACTCAGGGTCCCAACGCAAGCCCGAGTGGCCCCCAGCCCTGCCACCCGGTCCGCTCCAGGGGGCCTGGCCCCTCACCTCCAGCCTCGGTCATCTTCAGTGTCCGGCGCCCCGGGAACCCCTCAGGCCCATGGTGCTCGAGGCGGGGGCCGGGCGGGAGAGGGGCGGGGGCACCGTCACCCCGGCCGCGGGGGACTCCGGGCTGGCTCCAGCTGCTCCATCCCGGGGGTCGGATAGGGGTCGGTGGGGAGGGTCCGGGAGCCGAAGGGAAAGGAAGGCGGGGGGGAGGGTGTGAAGAGAGGAAGAAGGTTTGCTGGAAGCAGGAGGCGCGGGCGGGGCTGGACGGGGAGACCTGACGGGAGGATGCTCCGTGTGTGCGTGCGTGTGCGTGTGTGTGTGTGTGTGTGTGTGTGTGAGAGAGAGAGAGAGAGAGAGAGAGAGAGAGAAGAGCGGGAGAGAGGAGCGCCACCTCCCGCCCCGCCCCCGCCCGCCAGGCCTGGCCGTATGCGGGGCCCCCAGCCGGGCTGGCAGACTCTCACAGTGTCGCGTCAGCTGGGGTCCGCGGAGGTCCCTGAGAGAAGGGGCAATGCAGGGGGCGCGTGGCGGGGAGGCCCGGCGCCCCGGAGACAAAGAGCGGGAGGGAAGGAGGGAGGGGCGGAGGCGGCGGGAGGACGCAGTGGGAGGAGGCGGCCGGCGCGGCGCCCGGCCGGGGGATCTTAGTTGTCTGTACTTCTCTGCCCGCGGATACGCGGAACCCCCGAGTTGGCGCGGGTGGGAGCGGCTGGGGAGATCACCCCGCCATGGGACCCGTGGGGCTTCCTTCTGCCCTGTCAGGCCTGTGACAGCTTTTCGTTCATTCATTCATTCATTCATTCAACAAACGTCCACCTAACAGCCGGGGTGCCCAGGCTAGAGGGGCTCGCTGTGCTGTCAGGAACACAGATGAGTGGGGCCGGTGCTGTGGGCCCGTTCATAGAGGACACTTCAGTGTGGGCAGAGAAGACACACCAAGGAGGCCTGGCCTGCCAGAGGCCGGGTTGAGGCAGGGGTAGAGTGGGCAGGGAGGATTTGCTTGGGGTGGGGTGATGTGTTGGCGACCCCTACAGGCCAGGGTACGGGGAAGTGCCAGAGGGACATGAGGGTGGGTGGGCAAGAGAATGAGAAGAGAGAAATGGGGGGGCTTGCACTTTATTCTACTAGCCACAGGGGAGGAGGGAAGTAATGGAGGAGGAAGGGACTCAGATTTTCGTTTAGGAAGCTCCCTGGCTCTTCAGAAGAGTTAATGAATTTCAGAAAGCAGCCTGAAGCCAGGAAACCGCTCAGGAAACTGTTGAGAGATAGTGGCAGCGGGCATGAAGATGAAAGATCATGTGGAGAACTATTCAGGATGTCAAAATGAAGAAAGTGACAGGATTTGGGGGACTGGCTGAACTTGAGGCTGGGAGCCCTGGAGCAGAGTGGGCATGGAGAAGGATGAGATCAGACTTGGACCTGCTGAGCTGGAGGTGGTGGCAGGTCAGCCAGGGGAGATACTGTGAGAAGCAACAACTAGCTGCCATACGGTGCAGCTTGGGGTGTGCCAGGCACTCCCCAATTATTTATTGTCACCCTCACAATAAACCCACAAAGTAAGTGTTTCTGTTACCCACTACCTCAGAGTAAAGAAACTTAAAGGAAGCAAAGTGTTTGTTTGGGAACAAGTGAGGAAGCTGGACAAGGGGCCCAGCATGGAGAGATGCAGAGTCTGTGGAGCTAGAGTTCCCGGATGGTTCACAGGACATTCTGCAGTCCAAAGCACTGTGGCAAGTGGTATGTTGAGCCAAAATGATCTTAGCAAAGATGAGTGGGGACAGAATTAAGGGCTAAGGGCTTCCGAGGAGATCTGTGAGAGTTTGGGGGTCTCTGGGTATCTTTAGAATCTGCCAGCAGTCACAAGATGCCAGCTAGATTGTGGGGATCTGAGAAGGGATTGGTGTCTCTGATGATAGCCTGTAAGGGCTATGTTGGGGTCTTTAAAGAGGATGTGGTTTGCAGGCATCTAATAAGATCTGGGTGGTGGGCTATGTGGGGTGGTTGATTACACAGCTCCTATAGTTCTAAAGAGCTGAGGAGATGGGGTATGTAAGGTCAGTGCTGGGGACAAGGGGAATGTATGGGAGGGCATCTGCTAGGCTATTGGACCTGGGAGGACCCCCTGCACCCAGGCAGTCCTAAACTTCTGGGACATGTGAAGATCCTCCTTATCTGATTTCTTTCCTTTATGGCAAGTGAACCTACTCAGACTGCAAAAACTGGGCAGGTGATGGGGGTGGGGAAAGGACTTAGGTGACAAGTCTCACATAAGCCTTCCTCCAGCCAGGTGACACAGCCTCAAACATGGACATGCTGTATATCATGGGCAAGTCACACCTTAGGCCTGAAAACTCAAAGGGAAGTCATATACAACACCCCCCGGCCGCATAACTCAGGCTAAACACAATGGGGATACTTGGCTCACCTTTTGGAACATGCCATGTATAGGCCCCTCCCTCACCTAATACACAGGACAGCTGGGGACAGTGGGACCACACCCTGGATGCTTAGCCTGTGGGCCTAGCAGAAACCTCACCATAACCCTCACGCCTGCCAGGAAGGTCCAGCCATTTCACTCCTTGGCACATCTTAGCTAGCTTTGCTTTCCTTTTTCTTGAGACAGTTTCATTATGTTGCCCTCAGTACAGTGCTGTGCATCACAGCTCATAGCAACTGCAAACTCTTGGGTTTAAGTAATCCTCTTGCCTCAGCCTCCCACAACTATAGGGGAGTTGGCTTTTTGTTGTTGTTGTTGCAGTTGTCATTGTTGTTTAGCAGTCCTGGGTCAGGTTCAAACCCGCCAGCCTTGATGTATGTGGCTGGCACCCTGAACTACGGGCACTGAACCCTAAGCTAGGTTTTTAGTGACTTTTAACTCTGGAGCTACAACCTGTGGTTTGGTAGTCTCTGATCTTGTGACTCAGCTACCTAGATCTGTCTTCAGCATCCTCAGGGTTCCTGAAGTATTCTAAGGATGATCCATTCTAAGGAGATGCTGCCATGGGAGGCACAATCACCATCCTCAGGTTTCTAGGTCACCCTTAGGTGGGTGGCAGGAGCACATGGCCCCAAGGTGTACAACTAGGATTTTTTTTTGAGACAGAGTCT
>NW_003852413.1:28161661-28169695 GCF_000181295.1 Otolemur garnettii
GTCCGGGCTGGGGATTCGAACCCGCCACCTTAGGTGTATGTGGCTGGCGCCTTAGCCAGTTGAGCTATAGGCGCTGAGCCAACACCAGGCTATTTTTGTTGTTGTAGTTGTCATTGTTGTTTAGCAGACTTGGGCTGGGTTTGAACCCACCAGCCCCAGTGTATATGACCAGTGCCCTAACCACTGAGCTACAGAGCTTGACAAGAATGAGACCTGTGTGATTGAGCCATCCACAAGGAACAGCTGCCTCAAGAGCTTACTGTCCCTGGGAGTTCTGGCTACTCATCTTGGATATTGTCAGGAACACATCAAGGTGACCTTGAAGGGTCCTGAGGTTGGGAATTTCATTCCTTTGGCAAAGAGCAGTGAAGGTGAGGATCCCCTTGAGGCCAAACACTCAACACAAGGGCCTTGTGCTTAGTTCTCTCACATTGGCACACCAGTGCCCAGAGAGGAAAGGCTGGCGCTGACACCTACCATAGCTCCTGCCCCATTCCATGTTGGCTCTTGCCTCTCTGAGATCTCACCAACACTTGTCCCTGGAACCATGGCATTTAGACTTGCAGATCCATTAGTATTAGAGCTGGTGAGTCAGCACCCAGACCTGCTCGCACAGAGCAGGGGGCCAGAGCTATTTAAGGCCTCCCAAGATTCTCTAGGACCCTGGGGACAAAACTGCCCTGATGTGTCACTCCTTCCCCACCACCTCCAGGAAACCATGGATCCTTCATGTAGCTCATACAGTTAGGAAGGCTTCTCAGGGGAGGGACTTAGGATTCACCTAGCCATATCCAGCCCACACTCCAAAATTCCTTGCCTTGAAAAAGGAATGAGATTGACTAAATGAAGTCTCCTGAAATTTCCAGTCCTGTCCTGGAGGACTGGACAAAAAGCATGGATTCTGAATGGTGGCAGAGAGGCAGCTGGCTGCAACCAGGGAACTCTGTACCAAAAGCCTATGGGACAGAGGCTGAGCTGGTGGAAGGGGACCCCTCCCATCCCAGCTCCAGCGAATCAAGAAACCAGGCAGCAAGGCTCCGGGGGCTGCTTTTATGGGGATGACCTGACAGAGGGCATGGTCCGTACAAAACCGGGAACAATACATACATATATATATATTATATACAGAGACGCGGTCCTCTGGAGGGCTGGGCAGGGGTGGCTGCTGGCCCAGGAAACCGGAAACGCCCTGTGGCCCTGCCCCCTCCATCTGCCAGGGTGGAGGGCATGGGCCAGGGCACTGAGACAGCCAGCTCTTTCAGGGGGTGGGGGCACGTCTGGGGGCAGAAAGGGAGGCAAGGAATACTGATTGATGGCATGGTCTATTTACAGGGACAAGGAGAAGCCAAGACAGATAGGACGGCATTGTCGGTTTTTAAAAAAATGAACAAAAACCAAGGCTTGGGACAGGGTATGAAGTGGCAAGATGAGATGGATTCTGAAAGGGGAGGAGACCTGAGGGGGTCTCACCTCCCTTGGTCCAAGCCCCAATTTGGGGTTAAACTGGGGAAACAGAGTCAATTCCACTTAGGAGGCAGGCTACCAGCAGGGCAGCCCTGGTCTCCAAAAAGATGACAAGTAGTAAAATTTTGGAAAACAGTTGAAAGGGGCTGGGTGAGGCTGAATCTCTGCGATGTTAGTACAAGGCTTTCAAGTGCCCCTGGGGCAGGCCAGGCCTGGCTCTCCAGGGAGAAATGTTCCCTTTGCCTAAAATCAGGGTCTCTGTAGCCAGGACTCCGAAGCTCACCTCCTCTCCTCCTTGGCATTCCTAGGCTCCAGGAAACCTGGACCCTGGAGAGGCCACTGAACAGTTTGAGGAGGAGGTTATGGCTATTTGGCACCTGGGAGAGGGGAGGCACAAGGAGAAATAGAGGGTTGTTGCCCCAGGAAAGGGGAGCCAGGGATCAGGTGTCCTGAACTCTCCCTTTTCCTTCTCTCACTCCCCCTTTTCCTGAAGGATACATAAGAAATCAATGCAGGGCCAGGCCCAGCCTTCAGGCTCTGGGGTGGACTCTATCCCTTCTGGGATAGGGGCAAGATGGGTGTTGAGGCAACCCCCCAAGAAGGAGGGTCAGAATGCAACAGAGACAGCACAATGATGGGGGAGAAGGAAGGGCCAAAAAGGTAGAATCTCAAGTCAAGAAGCCCAGGGGCCAGCCAGGTACCCACGGGCAGGGAGCAGCCTCCAGTTGGTGAGATGCTGGGACAGCCCCAGCCCCATTCCAGTCCAGAGACAAAGGCTGGAGTTTGTAAAGTCTGGCAGTTTGGTCTGCAGGTCCTCTGTGTCCATCCACCGCCCAGGCCAGCCCATGGCATCCCTTGGCCCCTGTGCCTCAGCCCCATGGGGCAAGAAGAAGGCCACCCTTCCAGCCACCTCTGTCTGCCCGGGCCACCTTAAAGGGGCCTGTATACGGGCCCTCTGGTCCCTGAAGCTGGGGGAGGTGGGGTGGAGGGGTGGGGGGAGTCGGGGCACCTGTCCCCAGGCTGGTAGGGGGAGGGGAGGGTATTGAGGACAGGGAAGGAAGGACAATGGGAAGGGGATTAATTATTGTCCGGTCAAGGAATGATTCCCATTAAGTAGAATTGGAATTCCTCAGTGTTTGCAGGTTTCCTTCCAGTTCTGAGATCTGGAAAACAAAGGAGAGGGGGGTCAAACCTGAGTACCAAGCATGGGCCCTGATCCCTCTGCCCCCAGTGAAGATGAGATCCCCCCCAACCTCCCACCCCATCCCCCACCTCCAGGGCACAGGGTGGGTGCTAGATGGGGCCCTGCCCCCCAGGAGCTACCTTGTCCAGGAGCTTGTCCATCTCTTCCTTCCTAGCCAGCTCTGACTCTTCTAGAACCCGACGCTGTGCGGTCTCCTTTTTCAGGAACTCGATCTCTCTGGGGAGAGGCAAGTGACAGATGGTAGGTATGGGTGTGTGGGCCAGCTTCCATCCAGGGAGACCCAGGGTCCTCAGTGCCACCTGGGCAGCTCTGCCCCCTCCCTATTGGCCTTGTGCTGGCTCTGCTGCCCAGTCACTCCAGCCCAGGATCTCTCCAACTTCCGTTCCCTGTGCCTCCCTAATTTAGCTGTGGGAATGGAATGAGAGACTGCCACCAGTGGCCTTCCAGTCCTCCCCAGGCCCAGGGCCCCCAGCACCCTGGTCACGTACTTCTGTTGATAGTCCTTGATGAGGCGCTTGGCCTTGCTGTACTTGCGCTCCAGGGCCTGGTACTGGGCCTGGGTCTCCCGCAGATGCTCATCCACAGCCTGGCACAGGCTCTGGGCCTCACCCCAGTAGCCCTCCAGTTTCTCCATGCGCTCCTTGTTCTCCTCCACGCTCTGCTCCAGCTGGGCCTTCTCCACCCGCCAGCGTCCCTTCTCCTGCTCCAGGCTCTGCAGCTGAGGGAGAAAGGAACAACCCTGGTTTGGTGGGGGCCAGAGGGAGTCGCAGGGCACCCCTACCCAGTCTCCAGGACTTTCTTACAGACAGAGCCCACTGTACCCAACTAACTCTACTTGGCTGAGCTTGAGAACTGAAACCCAGAGAGAAGAGGTAAGGCTTCAGCTTCAGAGCTCCAAGCCAGCGTCCCTGCCACTGCACCACACTCCTCAGTTAGTCACTGACTACTCTGACTTATGGCAAGGCAATGTCTATCTCAAGCCTCAGTCCTCCTATTTGTAAAATGGGAGTGATACCACCTCCTAAATTCACAAGACCACCACAGCCAGAGAGCAGATGTGAAAGAGCATACCAGGTGAGGATCACTATTGCTCTCTGTCCCTTCTCTACAGCCCTGGCTGTGCTCGACCAGTCCCTGCTATTTCTGAACAATCCTGGCTCCCAGGCCTCCAATCCCTGACAGCTGAATCCTGAATCCTTTGTTCTGTCTATACTCACTGTCCTAAGGCATGGTCCCACCTCCCACACCACCTCTGTGCACCCAAATCTCAAGCCCCAGCATGTGATTGCTCCCGACTTCCAGTCTTGACCTCCCAGTTCCTCACAGGGATCAAGCCCTTAACCATACCTTCCACTTGCACAAACCTGTACCTCTTTTCCTGACTTGCTCACTTCTGTTAAAAGGAGCCAGTCTCATAACCATCCAGGCACTTGTCTCGAGCCCTTGCCTTCCCTGTCACCTTGTTGGCTACAAAAGCCTTGTTCTCTTTGTCCAGCCACACAGAACTTCCTGCAGATCCTCAGACTTGCCACAGGGCCTTTGCACGTGCTATGCTCCCTGCCTGGAATGTGCCTCTTCTACTCTCTTCTGTGTCTAATTATTTCCCACTAGTTCATTCTTTGGCTCACTGCTCAGTATATCACTTCCCCTGAGAAGGTCCCAATAGCACAGTCCCACCCCACCCCTGGCTGAACTGGATTCCTCCTGGCTTTGGGAGTTCAGCAAGTTTGTCCCTTTCTTACAAAGCCCCATGTTGTAACAATACAGTCACTGGTATACAGACTCTAAGCAGCTCAAGGACAAAGATCAACTCTAGTTTTGCCATCACAGCAAGCAAAACAGTAGTAGGCATCTAGAAGGTACCAGCAAATGTTTATACACTGAATGAATGAATAGATCTTTGATGCATCCCTCCCCATCTTCCTCTGCATACACCTGAGAATACAGCCTGTCCTCTCAACCCTTCCTTTTCAGACCCTGTACTCTGGGATACAGTCCCCTGTGTAGGACTCTAATCAGTTTGTCTGCCTTGGAGCTCCAGTGGTGCAATCAGTTAGCGCACGGTACTTATATGACAGTTTGTCTGCCTCCACCCTCATGCCCCCTCACTTAATAGGCACTGACCTTCCAAAAAAACCCCAGCCATGCAGCCCCATGCTGTGTGGACCAAGGTATCCTTACAGGGCAGTCAGGATGCTGCAAGCCACAGCCCACCCTGACAGCTCAGTCCTGCTTCCATCTCTCCCCCAGGCACACTCCCACCTGGCAGGCCTCCTCCTGAAGCCAGTCTCCAAGCTCATTCCAGCTCATTTCCCTGCCAGGAATGGCCTTTCTTCTACCCCAAGGACCTAAACCCTGCCATCCTCCCAAGCCTTGGCTTTATACTCTCCTCTTTGTGTGCAATGGGGTTATACTCACTCATGAGAGTGTACACATCTCTGGACCTGGTAGACTGTGCCTACAATGCCTCTGCAGACCTGTCTGTCCCCACCATACCAGAGGTTCCATGGAGTTGGGACTCCAACTGTCCAGGCCCTAGTAGGGGCCTGATACAGACTTTTAATATGAAGTC
Source organism: Otolemur garnettii (assembly GCF_000181295.1). Taxonomy (NCBI): domain Eukaryota; kingdom Metazoa; phylum Chordata; class Mammalia; order Primates; family Galagidae; genus Otolemur; species Otolemur garnettii. Next base: position 28,166,902 of record NW_003852413.1, read on the forward strand.
TGTATGTCTACATGCCTGTGAGGGTACTGGCACCCAACACACTTGTCTAAATGTCTGTGCATGGTATATACATGTGTCTGTGTATTTCACATGTCACCATCTAGTGATATCAGCATCAACACTTCTGTGTTGCTTGCCCATGTGAGAATGTGACACTATTCCTAGACCACGTGGTTCAAGCAACAGCCATGATTATGTGTCTCAGAGCAGATGAATAAAAAGTACATCTACACATCCAGACTGACGCCCCTGGGTATGCTGTCACAGAAGCACAGTCCAGTGTCTCTGTGATCATGTCTGTGTAGAGTGGGTGACTCTACATGTCTGGGAGAGTGGGTCTGTGGGTACCATTTGCCTGGGTCCAGGCTGGCATGCATCAGTGTGAGCATATCTGGGTAGTCTGTTATTCATCACTGGGCCTGTATGTAGGGGACATAAATATGTGGGACAGTATAAACACAAAGACACCTGGAGTGGGACTTCGTGTGCTTCAGTATCAGAGCTAGTATTTTGGCTTTTTCTTTTTTTGAGACAAGGTCTCACTCTGTTACCTGGGGCTAGAGTGCAGTGGCGTCATCAGAGGTCCCTGCAAACTCAGGCTCAAACAATCTACCTGCCTCAGCTTCCCAAGTAGGTAGGACTACAGGTGTATACCACCATGTCCATTTGAGTTTTTTATTTTTTATAGAGATGGGGTCTCACTATATTGCCAAGTATGATCTCAAACTCCTGGCCTCAAGTGATCCTCCCAAAATGCTTCAACCTCCCAAAATGCTAAGATTACAGGCATGAACTACCATGTCCAGCCATATTTTGGCTTTTTATTAAGCATCTATTATGTTAAGCATTGTGCAAAGGACTTTACATGTGTTATCTTGTAGAATCCTCACAATGATCCCACGGTATTAGGTATTATCACTAGCCCATTTTAGATGAGGAGACTGAGGCAGAACTGCAAGTGATAGTGGAACAGAGTAACATACTCTGTGGGTGGTGTACAAGTATTAGTGTGTCGGTGTGAGGATGGGGGATCTCGTTCCTTAACACACACACCCTCACCTTTCTTTTCAGCTGCTGGATCTCTGCCTCAGTGACAGCATGCTTGATCTGGAGCTGTGGAGCAGAAGGGCAGGCACTCAGTTCCAGCTGGTAAGGCAGGCAGTGCTGAGGGTAGGACACTGGCTCACCATCACCCTCTACCACCCAAGGCAGCCCCTTCCTCCCACCTCCTTGAACTTGTGCACTAGCTTCTCAGGCTCCATGTCCACAGGAGACAATGCGTCTTCATTCTCGGCCAGCTCAAACACCTCGATGGCCATCTCGCCACCTGGGAACGTGGGGCTCAGCTCCTCATCCTCATCAGTGGCATACTCCCCTGTCTGTGAAGGGAGGTAGGAGGCTGTGGATCCTGCCCACCCCAGCACCCCTCAGCCCTGCTGACTAGGGCTCAGACCAGCAGCAGTCTGCCGTGTGAGGCTGCAGGCTACCCAGGGATATGGGTCGCCCCTTATCAGCCTGGGCTACACCAGAGGCAGGTTTGCATCTTCTCCACAATAGCTTATGGAGTTCCCTGAAGGCGGAGGTAATTCCTCTGTAAGTCTGGGACCCTGGAGAAATAGGCTATACTGTCCCCCTTACACTAGGAGTCCCCTGAGGCTAGGGGCTATGCCTTTCCCTCAGAGTGGGAGCTCTTTGAGGGAACTGTGTTTCCTTTTAAAGACCAGGCAGCCTCTCTGAAGAGAGAGGGTATGATTCCTCCATCAGACTAGCGATTATCTGAGGGAGGGTTCTGCATCTCCTCCCTCAGACTGAAGATCCCCAGGAATAGGGAACTGGCTCCACACTGCAGGTCTCTTTAGGAGGCCTGGGAAAGCGGTAGAGACGGAAGAGTGTAATGCTCCAGCTAGCCACCAGGGGGCGATCGCGCTGCCAGCCAGGCCTCAAATCCCTACCTCCTCGTCTTCCTCTCCGTACTGGGCGTATCTCTGCTCCATCATCTCGCGCTGCCACCGCTCCTGTTCCAGGGTCTGTTGAATTAGCTGGGCCACTTCGCTCTGCTCTCCGGGCCGCTCCCGGCCAATCATAAACCTGGAGGGGCACTGGTGTCATTCCCTGGCAACATCCTCCCTGCTGGTGCTCCCCTCTCCAAACTCAGCTCTCCCGAGGGGGGTGAAATGAGAGGGCTGAGTCCAAAGGCTGGAGTGTTAATAATGAATGGTAGAGTGCGGGCCCCTTACAGAGTTTCCTTCCCAGGGGGAGTCAGAAAGGCCCACTAGCCCTTCTGGCCATTTTGGGACAGAGGGTGTATTAGCCAAACTAAGCTGGGCTGCAGGGGACATGACCTCAGGGGTTGGCTGTGCAGGGGGCTCTTCTCCACCACGTGGGAAAAAACTAGGCAGAGGAATGGTGAAGATGACCCCTGGGGATATAGAGGTGTGACTTGAGTAGGCTCCAAGCCCCCCCCCACCCCCCAGCTTCAGGAAGGGGCGGGATGATGGCAACAGGAGATTAGGATTGAAAGGAAACAGTGGAACTTCCAGGCACCAGCCCCTCCTCCCCGTGGCCACCCACATCCTGTTTCTCTCCACCACCCTTTCCTGGGGGCAGTGCCCCTCTTGAAGGGGGGCAGGGAGTCATCCCAGAATGTGAAGCCAGAGATGGAAGCCAAGAAAATTCTAATCCAGTCCCCTTAATTTGCAGGCCCAGGGAGTAGCCTTCCCAGGATTACACAGGGCTAGTCAGAAGGGAGGGATGAAGTTCCGGATGAGGGGACCTTGATTTGGTTGGCAATGCC
>NW_003852413.1:28169884-28188039 GCF_000181295.1 Otolemur garnettii
AAGTGACTGCAGGGTTGGCAATTCCTTCAGGCAGGGAGTCAGTGGAATCTCCATGAGCTGGACCACCTAAAACTTTAACTGACTCTGGGCCTGTGGCAGGTGAGAAGAGCATCTGCATGAAGGCCTCCCAGGTCCCACACCCGCCCCTCTGGACTCTCACCGCACTCGGCCCTTGGTGTTCCGGAGCACAGAGGCTGCAAAGCTTTGGGTTACTCCCACCAGACTTGTTCCATCCACTTCTACCAGGAGATCGTTCACCTGGATCCTAGGGGAGTGACACTGGTTAAGGGGGTCACAAGGGGAACTGTGGGGCTGGAATAGAGATGGCTCAGTCTCCACAGGTACCTGATACTTTGCCTACCTTCATAACAGTCATGAGGCCATAGGACTGGACATCCATCCACCAGCCCCACCTATGTGGACAGTGAGCCAGGGAAGCAAAGCAGACACAGGCGTCCAGGGCCAGGAGAGGTGGCAGGCACACTTTCTGTGATAATCACACAACTATCCCCTTCACCATCACACATGACAGCTCATCCCTGTCATGCACCCCAGCAAGGGGCCCCACAGCTCACAAGTGACATGCTGACCTCTTATGTACTCATTTCTTCAGAGATGTCCTCCTAAATGCCTGAGACCCAAGTAGCAGTCTCTCATGTTCACACATCTTTGCACACACGTGATACAGGTGCATACCTCCCAACCCACTCCAGGTGTGGCACCTGAAGCCCTTGCTCTCCACACAACAGAGAAGAGATGGGGGTGGCCTAGCCTGACCTGCTGAGAGAGAGGAAGATGCTAAGGGTGGGGAGCGCCTTGGCCACCCCCATTCTCCATTCATGCCCCTGGCACTCCAAGCCGTCTCTCAGGGTTCCTACACGGAAACAACCTGTTGTAAGCAGCTCACCCCAACACGCCCCACACTCCCAAATAGGTACAAGCTCATAGACACATTCACACATGCACACACACTCCACACACAACCAATAGGCCATGGTGGGAAAGGCTCTGAAGATTCAAATCAGGAGGGGAAGTGGGTAAGTGAAAGAGCAGAGATTGTCACCATTCTTGTTTTCTGCTCCCTTCATGCCACCTGGGCTACAAGAGCCAGAAGGCCCCTAAATGGGGCAACCCCACCTCTACCAATAAGACCCCAAAGTCACCCAGCCCACACAAGGAAACCTATTCACCTCTGTCATGGAGGGAATCTGGGTTTGGAGGTATCACCACAAGCGACCTCCAGTATCAATCTGTTACAACCACCCTGGAGGATGCCCAACAGCCCTTCCCACAACCACTCCTCCTGCCTCCTATAATATACACACAGTGGAACAGTGAACAGAGGGGTCACCAGGCTGGCCCAAAGCCCCAAGACGCCCTCCTAAAACCTTCTCATGCACAGACCTCACCACCTCCAGCCACAGAAACTGCTCAACACAGGCAGGCACACTGCACACATACAAAGAGCAGCCCATCTCCAGAGCCCCAGTTTGTTTGGTCCTTTCAACACCTGGCCCCACATACTCCACGTTCCAGCCACACCTCTCCTCACAGAACCTCCTGTACCCCTTCAGTGCAACAAATGCCTGCACAGCCTTCAGCTCTCAGCCCCAGTGTGTCACTGCCTCCAGGAAGGCTTCTCTAATACCCAGAGAGGTCACGCTCTCCTCTCTTAGGCCTTTTGCGGCACCCTGTATTTTGCCTCTATTTCACCATTTTCTGTGTGTCCTTTTGTTTAATGTCTGTCTAGTTGTGACTGTACTGCACACTTCCAGGGAATCAGACCCTCACCAGTGACTCCTCAGGGCCTGACACAAGCTCAATGATAGTCAGGGACTCGATGTTTATTAAATGAAAGAAAACACTCAAATACACTCTAGACCAGTGATTTTCAACCGGTGTGCTGCAGCACACTGGTGTGCCAAGAGAGGATCTTAGGTGTGCTGTGAAAAATTTTAAATATCACTAATTAACCAGGCTCAGTGGCTCATACCTATAATCCCAGCACTCTGGGAGGCTGAAGTGGGTAGATTGCCTGAGCCCAGAAGTTCAAGACCAGCCTGAGCAAAATCAAGACCCCTATCTCTAAAAATAGGCAGGTGTTATGGCAGATGCCTATAGCCTCCTGAGTTGGCTGAGGAAAGAGGATCACTTGTGCTCAAGAGTTTGAGGTTGGGCAATGCCTGTGCTCAGTGGTCAGGGTACCGGTCCCACATACGGAGGGTGATGGGTTCAAACCTGGCCCCAGACAAATTGCAACAAAAAAAAAAGAGAGAGAGAGAGTTTGAGGTTACTATGAGCTACAATGCCATGGCACTCTACAGAGGGTAACAAAGTGAGACTCTGTTTCAAAATAAATAAATAGCATTAATTAAATTATTTTTGAAAGAAGTTCAAAGTGTAAGTATATTCTTTTTTTTTTAAACTCCTTTTTTTGTTTTTGGATCAACAAAATTTAAGTGTGCTGCAGAAGTTTAACTATAGGTTCAAGTGTGCCATGAAATAAAAAAGGTCGAAATACACTGCTCTAGACACAGCCTCCATGCTTGTGCCCTCCTTACCAAGGCCCAGCACAAACTTCAAACCAGGACACACAACTGACAGCCCCCATCTTCACTAGTGTTCCCCCAGATTGCAGTGCCCTGAGGGCAGGGGTTTCTGTCTAATGTGGTCACTGTTGTATTCCCCAGGGTACAACAGGACCCCTGGGGGAACATCTGCATTCCACACAGAGTGTGCATGCCCCCAGTACTCCAGGGCCCACCCCTCAGATGACAGCAGGTAGGAAGGGTGGGAGTGGTACCTGCCATCCCGATGGGCTGCACCACCCTCAGTCACAGTCTTGACAAAGATGCCCAGTTTCTCCAGGCCCATGTCTGCGCCAGCCCCCATGCCGATGATGCTGATGCCCAGGCCCTCGGAGTCTGTGGAGCAGAAGGGGGATGGTGGTGGGAGTGCTCCAGACAGGGATTGCAGGGCTACAAGGGAGGCCCTCCATCCCGGATCCTAGGGCATAACTCCCACACTTAGGGGATATCCCACAGGTTAGAAGGGGATGTGGTTCTGTCTACCCCCTCTCTGCCCCATCCACATAACTGACCAGGAGCAGGGTGTTCCAAGGGGGCCTGGTTAGTGAGAGACTATTGGGGATGCCTAGAAGGGTGTGTGGCCTGAAGGGGCTGCCCTTAACCCTTTTGGTCCCCTCTGTTCTAAGCAGTCTCTATTCTCACAGCTGCAGGTCCCAAGACCTCCTGGCTTTCTCTCCCCTAAGGCCCACTCCCCTCTCCACAGCTGCCCTGCCTGCCTCTCATGGGCCTTTGACACCCAACATCATGACCACAAACACCACTCCTTTGTGGAGGATGGCACCACCACCTGCCAGCTGCCAAGCCTGAGAGACACCTGGATTCCTCCCTACTGCTCACAGCCTCTGCCTGAGCCAAATAATCACCAAGCCCTGTTGCTCCTCCCCCCTCCCGCCTCCTTCAAGGTCTTTCAAGTCCACCCACTCCCTGTTCTGCCATCATCTTGCTCACACCACAGTGAGTTCTCACCATCTACTTGTGACCCACTCCGTACATCACAGTCTGGTATGATCTTACTAGAAGACCATTCCAGGGCCTCACAAGGGCTCCTGATCCATCTCAGAAGCAAGACCATGTTCTGCCCATGGTCTGGGAGGCCCTGTCTGTATGCCTTTCTTGACCTCCCTGTAAAAAAGGAAGCCACACCTCTGCCTTTCATTCTCCTGCATACTCCTCTAAATTCCTTCTCTCCAGAGCTCAAATCAAGTACCACTTATCTGGAAAACCCCCCAACCCCAGGCTGGGTAGGTCTCTTGCTAAATGTTTTTATATCAGCCCCCTGATTCCCTCCCAGCAACTATTATACACCTATGGAAAGGATGCGATTACCGTTCCACCCTGTTTCCCTTCTCCATCAATCTCCCCAAGGACGCACACTACTGAGGGAGCCTGCTTGGGCCATCACTGCATCCCCAACATGGAGCCTTGGACCCAGTACACAAGGTCCAACAGAGATCTGTTAACAGAACAGCAAATGTTGTTCCATAACAGCAGCATAACCAGCTTGGCACCAGGGTTGGAGTCCCTGTGTGGGTGAGGGTGTTGGCAGTGGAAGGTAGAAGGTAGGAGAAGGTCACCAAGGACCTGAATTAAGAGATAGAGGCCCAACCTGTCTGTGGGAACCCCTGAGGGCACAGGGCAGAAGCTGGCGCCAGAGACCCGGGTCAATGCCAGTGGTGCCCAAGCGGCCTGGCTGCCTGGCCTCTCACCCTTCTCCAGCTCCACAGGGAACAGCTCCAACCTCTCCACCCGCTTCTCCAGCTCATACTCAGCAGAGGCTGCCATGGGATCCACATCCTCATTGCGACGATCATAGTCCTCATTGGAGTAGGTGCTGAATACCTGCAGAGGGGGGCAGCTGGTTAGAGAGGCCGGCAAGAGGGCAACAGCAGAACTGGCATGAGAGGCCGAGGGGCAGGCTGAGCCACCCAGCCCATGCTCTGCTCCCTGACAACATGCCTCTGCTCCACCCCCAGGCAGGCTTGACATGAGTCTGCCACCAGCCCTGTGATGACCCCAGCTCTGAGCAAAGGCCCTTCTAGTTCTAGAGCCCAGGTCAAGAGAGAAAGGGACCCAGCCTTGCCCCATCCTCACTGTCATTCTCTCTGCAGCTCCAGCCAGCATAAGCATGGTCTGCTGGGGGAATGGATGGACAATCCCAGAGAAACTGTCAGGCTTAGAGACTCAGATCTCCAGATCAGAAAGAGTGAGAGATGAGGACTCCAGGAGCCAGAGACAAGGGGGAACACAAAGACACAGACACAGAGAGGAAGGAACAGGCTGAACAGAAGAGGGGAATAGGAGGAGGGGAGAAAGGATGGAGAAGATGCTGGAGGATGCCAGATGGGGAGAGAGGGGGGAGCGGGTGTGAGACAGCAGAGGGGGAGGGGAGCAGGAGTGAGGAGGATGGGCAGAGGCAGGGATTACCTCTCTCTGACCTGCACCTTCGGGTAATGTTGGGGCAAGGGTGGGAAGCAGGAAGGACCACGTCTACCCCACGCAGAAAAGGCAGGCCCTCAGGTGCCCCTCAGGTGGCAGGAGCAGGGAAGAAGGCCCTATGGCCTTCCCTGCATGCCTAGGCCTGTCTCCTTTCAGATGACAGCTGCCAGAGTTATGCCACCTGTCCCCTGTGTGCTAGGAGGCCCAGGCAGAGGCCCTAGGACCTGGGCCCTGAAGAGACTAGGGAGACTGAGGAAATGGAGGTGGTACTGCCCAGAATGAACCCACCAGGGAATCCAAGGCCAGCTCTGACTTGGGATCTCCTGTATCCCCCTGCTATCTCTCTCTCCCTATGGCTCTCAGCTAAAAGGGGGCTTCCCAGCCCCATCCCCAGAGAAAAGTGAAGCTGGAATAAGGGCTCTGTGGGAGAGCCTAATTCTAGGCCCAAGCAGGGGTGCCCTCAGTGGGAGGTTAATGAGCATCATTTGGTGTACCATGACGTGTTCTGGCTTCACTGCCTGCAGGGACAGGTTGGTACCACTTGGAGCCAAGCGGGGGTAGGGAGCAGCTCTATCAAATGGCTGGGCCTAAGGCCTAAGGGGCCGAAGGGGGCCCGTCTCCTTTAGGCTCCTGATAAGAGTTGCTCTGCTCCAGGAGTAGGCTCTATGGGTACCCTGGTGGGCAGTGGCACTCATGTCCCAGCCCTTGTTTGGGCTTGCTGTATGTCATCCCCACCCCTCATCACAGAGGCTTTCTGCCATGGTGGAAGGGGGAAGATAACTCATGGGACTAGAAGCATAGCATGGTCACTTAGTGCAATGCCCTCAATATCACAGTTTCAGAGGAATCCTGCGCCTCAGGCCCTTAAAGTCTATCTGTCCATTGCACCCTTTGGAGGAACAGGCTGCCCATTTGCACACGGCCCCAAATACCAGGTCTGCTGTTCAAGGTCACATAGGTTAGACAGTGGCAGGGCAGAATGAGACTATACCCATCTGAGCTCTGGTGGTGGGTCACCAGTGACTCTGACTCTGTTTCCATTGCACAAGTGCCCCAGGCCCTGGGATAGGGGTTGGCCAGAGTCTGCACTAAGTAGATGAGCTTTGGTCCACTTTTGCATCTGAGTCCCAGACCCTCACCCTCTGCTCCAGGGGACAAGTATCCTCATCCTGGCAGGGATGTCCTTCCCTAGGTCTTTGTGGTCTCCTAGGTCAACCAATCTTCTAACCAAGATACACAGAGAAACCCTTCCCACCTCCACACACATGGTGACCTCCAAAACACACGTTCACAGCCTATCCTGGGGTTTACCCTCCCCTGTTCTTAGCCTATCAATTCCTATTCTTTCAAGTTCTGCCCCTATAGAAATCCCAGGTGTCAGGTGCCCAGGGCCACCCCTACCCCTCCTCAGACTGAGCCCCACAATATGTTCAGCCTATCATAAAGCCTTGGGCCCAGTCCCAGGTGATAATCTGGAACTGGGTCCTCTGCCCTCAGCAGAAACCTCCACCTCTGTAGGGTGGCATTTAGGTTGTCAATGGGCATGGGGCCCTAGACTAAGCATCAGTGTAGGGGTAGAGGGTGAGGAGGAAAAAAACTGGGGCCTTGGGCACAGGTAGAGAGGAGGAAATCCCCAGCAAGGCCCAAAGTCAGACACACTGAGGCCATACCACACACCCCACTCTCACACTGGGCGGAAGAGCTTGAGAGTCTCCAGGGAGTCGGGAAGCACTGCTCCAAATCATGTGCTATTTTTTACCAAAAAATCAGGGTAAGGTGTCAAATATAGACAGTCAGAGGCCCAGACCAAACTCCCATCTCTGAGGACATCTGAGTGCTCAGAGAATTGGTGGGGGTGGGAGGTCCAGACTCCCTCAGAATTCCAAGAAACACCATAATCCTCCCCTCCCTCTGTCCCTTCATCCCTCCATACTCCTCTGTTCCCTCCAGTCCTCCACTGTCTTCAGAAGGAGAGAGGAGATGGGAAAGGACTCCTAAGGTCCCAGCCAGGAGGAAGGGGCTGGCCTGTGAGAGGAGTAGCAGCCACTCTCTTTTAACTTTTTGGCCTCTTGCTGGGGTGGGAGGGGGCAGAGGTTGACACTCTGGGTCGGGTGAGAGGAAACTTGGGCAGTTTCAGTGTCCAGGAGTAGTTATGGAGACGACAAGCAAACAGTTGGGGGTTTGGCCGGGGGAGAGTAAAGGCCAGGCAGGGACCTGGCACTTACATGGGGTGGCCCTGGGGCTGGGTACAGCTCAGCCTGGAGCAGTGAGAAAAAACCATCAAAGCTTAAACCACCAAAGCCAAGACTGGAGGGTGGTGAGAAGTAGCAGGAGAAGGTCTTAATTTTCCCCCAGGGTATGTCCTCTCCCCAACTGCACTGTTCTGAAGATCTGAAAGCACTGGCACAGCCCACAAACCAATCACCAATAGTGGTGGTGGGGATGGGAGTAAAAGGAGACCCCCCTCAAAGGACCAGCTCCCATTACTTTTTCAGGAAAATGTGGCAAGAGCACTGGGCACCTGCCAAGCCATCGGCGTCTGTCCTAGTGAGCAGCCAAGAGCAAAGGCATGCCCGCTACTGCCAGGCATCCTGGGGTTTCCCAGCCCCACCTCCTTCTGCCTACAGAAGGCGTTCTCCCCTCAAGGGCTCACGGTGCCCCCTCCTGGTGCAAGTCAGGACCAGGTAGCTGGCTCGCACAGACCCCCAGGGGAACAGGGCCCCAGCTCCAGTCACATGGCCCCAAAGCGGCTCACCCTCATGTCCTGCTTCCCTCTTTCACTTCTGCAAAGTTGGGGCAGGGGTACAAACAAGAGAAGAGCTGCAGTCCTCGGGCACTTTCGTGTTGCGAAGTTCCCGGCTCCTCCCTCCCTTACCGCATCCCTGACCCCCTGCCCAGTGGAGTAGGGCCAACGTGAGGAAATCTGTCCCGAGGGCACACACTCCCCTTCACATCACCCAAACTCCAGTTTCTGGCAACATCTGAAGGAAGGAATGTCTGGAAAGGAAGGGAAAGCAGGTGTCCCAGACCCACGTGGGGCAGGAAGGGTCGGGCGGGCGGGGCAGCAGGCGGAAGAACCTAAGGCAGGTTGGGGCAGGCCATCCCCTTCTCAGACCTGAAAATCGTCCCCCTCTAACAAACAGCTGTAACTCCCTTACGCCCCCCTCAGGATGGGAACTTCTGGGAAGGGGGCTGGGTGGCAGGGGCTGACTCAGACTGCCAAACCCGGGTAGCTGGCTAGCTGGGGGCGGCCGCGCGCACGTGGCAGGGGCGGCGCGGGGGCGGGGAGAGGGGGCTCACTTACTTGGATCGGTGCTGTGCTGAAATGGATCTTCCGGCTCGGAGCCGGGTCCTCTTCCTCCGAGAGCCCGGGAATCTCCACGCACCCCGACTCGGGCTCATAGGGGGGCTCCCCATCCTCCTCGTCTTCTTCATCGTCCTCTTCCAGGGCACTGCCCCCAGAGTCCTCCCCGAGCCCACTGTAGGCGCTCACGTCCACCAAGTCCGCCTCTGAGAAGTCCTCTTTCTTGGACTCATCTGCCTCCTCAGGGGCCACGTCCGGGGCCCTGCCATTGCCCACCCCCCTCTCTGGTGCCACCACCGTAGCCGCCTCCTCCTCTGGGGCCGCTTGGGCCTTCTGTTCCTCGGGCGCGGGACTGGCTGTGGTTGCCAAGGTGCTGCCATTCTCCAGGGCCGCGTGGACGGTCACCTCGGCCTGGATCACTTCTCCCGGAGCCGACTCGGCCTCTGACTCCCCGCTTTCCTCCACCTCCACAGGCTTAATCTTCCGCACCTCCCGGGGCTTGGGGGGAGGTCGGACGGGGGCCACTCGGTGCTGCGGGGGCTGCTGCCCTCCGGGGCCGCGCTCCTTCTCGGCTGGGGCATCCCCCGACGGGGCGGGCGGCGGTGGAGGCGGCTGAAACACCCGAGACCGCTTACTGACCAGCTTCGAGTTGAACGGGGGAGCCCCTGCGCCCGCGGCCCTGGGGAGTCCCGGCCCGCGGTGAAGGCCGGTCCTCGAGTCGGCCTTTTCAAAGACTGCGCTGAGCTGGCTGACGGTCGGAGACACAGCGTCGGCGTCCAGCTTGTCCAGAGCCTCGGTGCTGCCGTTGAAGCGCACCACGACATCCAGCTTCCGGTCCTGCAGGCCGGCGCGCTCCTGCCTCAGCAGCCGCCGCGCCGCGGCCTCCTTGTCGCCGCCTGCAGCCGCAGGGACGCTTCGTTCGAACAGCTTCCGCGTCTCCTGCAGCCGGGACGGCGGGTGCGGCTGTGGCGCGGGTTGCGCGGAGGGCGCGGGCTTGGAATCGAAGCGGCTCACGCGCTCCGACACGCTGGTGCCCAGCTTGAGCAGAGCGCTGTGGTCCACGTTCTCGTTCAGGCTGCTGGCCCGCGGCAGCGACAGGCGCACGCCGCGCTCCGATGCCCGCGGGGCCTCAGCCAGGCCCGCGCCGCCACCCGCCTCGCCCGGCGGCCCCGCCGTCGTGCCCATCTGCAGGAACATACTTTTGATGCGGTGGACGTTGGAGCCATATTTCTTGTGGTGGGCCCCCTTGGGTGCCTCGTCGGGCCCGGGCGCGTCAGGCTGCTTCAGCGCCTGGATGCCCGCCTCGTAGGCGCTGCGGTGCGGGGAGGCGCTCCGGAGGGGACCCCCGGGCCCCCGCGGCTCCGTCTTCATCATGATGGGGGGAGCCGGGTTCGCATCCCCCCGCTCCCCGTTTCCCCCCTCCAATAGGCGGGTGGCCAAGTCGGGACCACCGTCCCCTCCCCCAGAAAAAATAACCCCCGAAAGGCCTTTTTAAGGCTTCCCCCAAACCAGCTTGCCCCAAACAGTTAATCTCGCTTTTAAAAAAAATGGGGGAAACAATCTCCAAGCGCCCTGTGTGGGTCGCCTCCCCCAATCAAGCTGCCAAAGACAGCCAGTCCCCCTTCAAAGCCTGAGCGGCCTGGTACGGTCGCCCCTACCCAAATTAGAAAAGCGGCGGCCAGAGGCGGTGGGAACGCGCTCCCTGCCCGCGAAGCAGCGGCGGCGAAGCCGGCTCACATCGTCCGAGGCGGTGTCAGTGGGGCTGGCAGCCTGGGCGCCCCCCACTCCGGCCGGAGGCCTCGGCTCTCGGGGGGCCCGGCACCGCTGAGCCCATGGCTGCTCGGCCGGCCGGAGCCGCTCCGCCGCCGCGCCTCCCTCCCTCCCTCCCTCCCCCCCGCGCCCCGAGCCTCGGTCTTTCTCTGGCTCTGCCCGACCGGCGGCTGCCGGAGACCGAGCGGCTGCCCCTCTCGCCGCCCCCGCTGGGGGACTGGCACCTCTGGGTCCTAAAGAGATCGGATTTCCGGGGCCGGAGCCTGAGAGCCCTCCTCTTCCCCTCTGCCAGAACATATCCCCTCCCCTGCCCATCCCTAGCAGACAGCCTTCCGCTGCCCCCGGACCTTACCCGTTTCTCTCCATCCCTTCCATCCCGACCCTTGCCTGCGGCTTATCACAACCCATAGAACTGCACCCCCACTAAATACTGGGAGGAGGCAATCCAGCCAAGGTGGTATCAATGTAGCCCCTCTCCTCCTCAAATATGAAGGGGGCTTCTGTGTAGAGACAGAGGATCATTTCCTTCAAAGTCCTTAGAACTTCTCAGAAGGCTGCAAGGCTATTAGCATCAAAATCACTGAGCACTTTATAAAAATACAGATTTCTGGGCTTTCCCTCAAACTTTGGAAGGAGAATCTCAGGTGGAACCCTGGAATCTGCATTTCGACCACTCCTAAGGGGAACCTTTTGCACCCTTGAGGGTATGAACCTTGGCCCAGCATTGCTGACCTTGTGGTAGCAGAAGAGGAGGATGAAGAAAGGAGGTGACCTCCATCACCCAAGTGTCAGGGGATCTCTAAAGCTGCACTTTGCCCTTTGGAAATCTGAAGAGGGTGCCCTGTGCCTTGTCTGCTCTGCACCCCAGGCAGGAAGAGAGAGGGTAGAATCCTCGTCTTCAAGTCCCTAACAGGGCACTCCTACCTCTCAAACAGGAAGAAGGGGTTTAGGAGGAGGAATTCTGGAGGCCTGGGGGCGAAATTTCCCCCAGTGTGAGCTCTAACTTAGGTCTCTGATTTAAAGGATCCTGGCCACTGTGTGCAAGTGTGTGTGGTGGGTAGGGGGGAGAGGGTGACAGTAGTGACCTACATATCCCTGTCCTGGCAACCCAGGAAGCTGTATGGATGCCTCCTCCACACCCTACAAATACAACAAGGTGCCTGGGGCTGCCTGGGCCCTGGGTGTAAAGGTCCCTCCTCTGGACAGGTCCAAAAGCACTGCTGCAGTCCTCAGATCCCAGGAACTGATGAACACAGTGGACCCTAGGACCCAGAGAACAACTCAGGCACAAAGCCTCCCCCCACTCCCAGCTGCTTCCTGCATCTCAGGCCTTTCTGTGGCCTCCTCCCCCGCCCTCTTTCCCTTCATCCTCTTCCTCCTTTTCCTAATCTCCCACTCTTTCCTACTTGACCGGCAAGGGCTGAGGAAGGGAGTCTTCCTATCCCTTCACTGCATGAGTGTGTGTAGGGTTTGTGGATATTAACTCCATGCAAAAGCGCTCTGTACAGCGTGGGGGATGGGGTGTGGGGATGTCTCCTGGGAACCCTGAATATTGGGATGGGGAGGGGCCAGGAACCATGGGACTGGATCCTGAGGCTGGTGCTAAGGGGGAGGGAAGATCTGGGTTCTGAGCTGGAGCCGGAAATGAACCCAGACCTCAGGCTTTCCTATGCTACCTGCATCTTCTTTGCCCAGCTACCCAAGAAAGTTCCACCTCCCAATTTTGCACTCTGAGGAGCAGAGTGAAAAAGGTCCTCTTCTTCCTAATCCTTCTTAGAACACCCCGTTCAGGAATAAACTTTGGGACTTGGGTTTCCAAGTTCAAGGTTGGTGCTTGAAATCCTCCCCACAAGCTCTCCAGCACCACCATGGAAATTGAGAGGGGACATAAGTCTCACCCGGTTGGGGGTTGGGAGGTTGGGCAGAGTGTCCTCAGAAGCTCTTGTGTGGATTGGAGGAGGGCGCAGGCCCCTGGGTGTTCTGCCCAGAATCTCCCACACCCTTTGGGTGAGTCATCTTAACTGGTCCCAGCCAAGGGGTCTGTGCCTACGCTTCTGGCCAGGTGGGGAAGCCCCCAGTTTCTGAGGGTGGGAGGAGGGACAAGCTGTCAGGCCAAAGACCCTATGAACCCTGACATCTCCAGCTGCAGCTTGGAATAAACTAGAATTATCGGGATCCTCACTAGTGTCCCTGGTCTAGAGATTTATAAATCTCAAATCCAGAGATTTGGAAACCCTTTACCGGCTTTGGTACGCAAGAGGGTGGAGCCAGCCCAGAACTTGGGTGACTGAGGCTAATGAGTGGGATTATTATTTTATGGACTCCTGGTTAGCACAACATCCCCAGCCAGAATTCCTGAAGAAGCTTTTATGGAGCGATAAGTGCTTTACCATCCCTTTTCCCCTGGTGTCAGGCACCAAGCTGGCTGGCCTGTGAGATGGGTGGAGAATGAGGTGTCATTTCCTCCATCTCCTCTCTGCCTCCTGGAGCAGAAACCCCACCTGATAGGAGGGAGTCTACTATCCAAACTGAACTGCTTTAAAGCTAATTTTCATTCCACAGTATGTAATTTTCACCTGTTTCCTCTGGTTCAGCACCCCAGGATAATTTAACCACCCTTTCTCTTTCTGCTGTCCTTATGGAAAAAACCTTGATTGCCAAGTTGCCTGAGAGTCTTTGGATGGAAGTTTCTTGTTTAACTTTGCCCTGATAGAGAGAGTGGAGTGGTTCCCAAGATTGACCATGGAACTAGGCTGTCAGAGTTCAAATCCTGGCTCTACCACTTACTAGTATATATCCTTAGACAAGACTTATCATTTCTGTACGAGAGGATACACTGAGGCCCTGGGAGATGTGAGAGTGGCTGAAACACAGAAGACACAAGCTGCAAAGGCAGAGGATAATCTGTCCCAGCTGTCCTCCTGATAAACCCCCTTCCTATGTTCCCACATATCCCCATCTGATGAGGCCCTTCCTCCAAGTTTGCTGGTTTTAAACACTAGGTGTAACTGCAGAGAGGTGACAGAGGCGTGGAGAGGCCCGATGTGAGATAAGTCTGGAGCCCTCAGCACCCTGGGCTCAAGCCCGGGCTGGCTGCCAGCCTTGGTGTCTCTTTCCATCCCTGGGGCTTTGAGACTCAGCCTCTAAAAGTGGTTTTTCCTTGGCCAGGATCCTGTAAGCAAAGGCTGGCCCAGACCCTGTCCTCTGGCCCTTCTGTGGTAAGCCCGTGGTCTGGCCCCAGTCACTCCCTTTCATCCATTGTCCTCTGCCAGGGACTGGTGGGTCTTGTTCTAGGCTGCAGGAAAGGTACACCAGTGTGTGTCCAACTCACATCCAGGATGTCAGTGTTAGAAGGGGCTTTTCGCAGCTTGTGGCTGATCCCTTCACAGAAGGAAGGAGGAAGGCTGAAAAGAGGCATCCCCAGTTTTAGAGGAAAGAACACAGGCTAGGGTTCATGAGGCCTGAATTGAGTCTTAGCTCTACTTGTTTGCTGGATGACCTTGGGGTAGTCATTTCCCCTCCATGAGCCTTAATTTCCTCAAGAAGCTCAATTTGAATGTCCATCTCCTGTGCACGGGTGACCTCAGGTGTTCCTCACTCTGTGGAGCACAGCAGAGCATGGGCTTTGAAGATAGAGCCTCTTTGTTAGAATTTTCAACCTACTGCTTCCCAGTTAAGGGACTTGAACACATTCCTTCACCTGTGAGATGGCGATCATCTACCAATGTCATAGGATTGCTGTGAGGATTCAATGAACTGTATATGCATGAAGACCCTCAGAGTATAGGCGCTCACTGACTGCATGAGTACCCGAGCATGGATGGGTGTGTGAGCATGCGTGCTCATGCGTGGGCAGGTGTGGTGAAGAATGAATGACAGTGTTTGCATCTCTATATGAGTCTGCATGGGACTTTGGGTCTCTTGTTTCCTTTTAAGGTCCACTATATGAAATTCTGAAATATAAGCACCCCTGCCTTCAGTTCCTCCCAAGCTTTGGGGATCATTCTTGGGATGAAGGTGGCCTCCCTTCTCTACCCTGAAAAGGGTCTTCATTCCCGCCTGTTGGTGGTGCAAGTCCCCCATTAGCCCTGTAGGAAGAGGGATTCCCAGGGGTCCTCCCATTCCCATAGATAGGAGACCATCTTGCTGCCTGTTCCCTGGCTCTGCCCCCCCCTTTTTTCTATCATTCTCCACATTTCACTCTAGTGGCACTTGGAAAGTTCAGATACATATTGGAGACTGAGGAAGGAGGGGAGCTGAGTGGGAGGAGTCAGGGTGTGTGAGGGGAGGCAGGGGAAGGGGTGGGACAGAGGAAAGATTTCTCCAAATCATCAGTTGCTTTAAAAGAAAGCCTATATTTAGCTGGGCTTGAAGGGCCTGTAAATATGTATTATAATTTGCAATGCAGACAGCCATAGCCGTGGGAGCTCCAGAGATATGCAGGGAGGTCAAAGAAAAAAAAATAATCAGAAGAATTAGGCAATACATTTTGTCATCAGCAGATTCAAAGAATTCTTTCTACTGCCTGCTCCCACTGCTAATAATACACATTTCTGTGTTTTGATGGTTCCTATTTTTCATCTGTTCTCTGAATCCTGTGCAGTGGGTGCCTGAGAAGGCTAACAGTTCTCAGAATTGCCTTTTTCTGTCAGCTTGTGCTTCACCTGGGTCAGGGCAAAAACAACTCTGCCCCATCCCTACTGGTCCTGATAGGCTCTGCCAGGCTTGCGCGGAGCCTGGTACAGATACAGTCTCCGTAACACCAGCTCTCAGGTCTCCCACACTCAACTCCTTGAACTCAGGTGACCTTGGAGGGAAGGGTGAAAACCCTGCCTCTTCAGGGCAGTTTGACTTCGAACTACTATTTTTATTATTCAGCTTTATTATTTTACTTTTTCAAAGTTTCTTTTTGCATTTCCTTTTTTTTTTTTTTAAGGCCGGGGGCTGGATTTGAACCCACCAGCTCCAGTATATGGGGCCGGTGCCCTACTCTTTTGAGCCATAGGCACCGCCCTCCTTTTTTTTTTTTTTTTTTTTGAAAAATTGGATGGGGACCCAGCCACTTCATGGAAACATTTTCTCTGAAGTTAGTACTGGCCGCCCCCTCCTTTTTTTTTTTTTTTTTTTTTTTCAGACTAGGTCTCACTCTGTCAGGCAGGCTGTAGTGAGGGCTCATCATAGTTCATTGCATTGCAACCTCAAACTCCTGGGCTCAAGTCATCTCTCACCTCAACCTCCCAACATGCTAGGATTACAGGGGTGAACCACTGCACTTGGCCTATCTTTAAAAGTAAGAAATGTTCAGGGCGGTGCCTATGGCTCAGTGGGTAGGGCGCCGGCCCTATATAATGAGGGTTGCGGGTTCGAACCTGGCCCCAGGCAAAACTGCAACAAAAAATAGCCGCGCGTTGTGGTGGGCGCCTCTAGTCCCAGCTACTCGGGAGGCTGAGGCAAGAGAATCGCCTAAGCCCAGAAGTTGGAGGTTGCTGTGAGCTGAGATGCCACAGCACTTTACCAAGGGCAATATAGTGGGACTCGGTCTCAAAATCAATAAATAAATAAGAAAGGTTCAGAGAATCCTGTAACAAACAGAATTTATTAGTGCTAGCAATGTGTCATTTTTGCTTTGGGTTTTTTCATATAAAAGAAAGAGAATATTCAAGCTTGTGTAAAACCTTTCCTTTTTACCCCCCCATCCTATTTTCTATCATCCCCACACTCACAAATTTGAAATACATCCTTTCTAGCCCATAATTTTTCATTATATTTTTAGTGATAGCAAATTACACATAAAAAATCCAGCATTTTAACCATTTAGCTGTACAAGGCATTGGTATTATCTTGTCGTGCAACCATCACACCATCTGTGCTCAGAACATTCTTCCATCTTCCAGAGCTGAAACTTCATACCCATAAAATAATTCTTCCCCATTCCCTAACCCCGATGGCCCTGACAGCCACCAAGCTACTGCCTGTCTCTGTAAACTTGACCACGATAGGTGCATACGTTACTTGTCCTTTGGGTCTGGCTTATTTCACTTAGCATAATGTCTTCCAGGTTGATGCATGTTGTAGCATGTGTCAAAATTTCCTTCCTATTTACATGTAGTCCGTAATATCATATTTTCCCTACACATTTAAGTATTTAAAAAGAGGCATATAGTAGTGTTATTTTATGGAGTTCTGTATTTTTTTAATTTGCCTAAGAGCCATTATACTATTTGTACCATTCTGTGCCTTTTCCCACTCCCAATTCTTTCCACAATGGAGCCACATCAGTTCATTTGGTGTGCTCATTTGGACTTCTGTTTATTATTTATCATGGGACCAAGCCGCAATTTATTTATCAGTTCCTCTACTAATGGGCATCTAGGTTGTTTCTATGTATCATTATTATCAGGACTGCAATCAACACCCTTGGACTTTCCTCAGAACCCATCTTCAGAGTGTACACTTAGAAGCAGAAAGCTGGGATTATAGGACAGGAACACTTTCACCTTAACTGGTTCTGCCAAACTGCTCTTTACGCAGCTGAACCGCTTTATCTTCTCACCATCATCATTTAACCAGATGTCCTGTGTGACCACATCCTTGCCAACATTTGCTCTTGTTAGACTTATTTTTGCCAATCTGCTGGGTGTGGAGTGGTATCTCATTGAAGCTGCATTCCCTGCCTGTGAGATTGAACATCTTATGCTCATTGGCTGGCTGGGTTTCCTCTAGGAGAACCTCTTATGTCTATATCCTTTGCTATCCAATGGTAGCTTTGGGTGCAAGTTACAGTAGAAAGACCAACTAGAAGTGGTCTAAGCAAAAAGGAAATTTTATTATCTCACACAAGAAGAAGTCCTGGGGTTGGTTCATTCGGAAGCTCACCTGTAACATCAAGGACCAGGTTCTTTTTGTCCTTCTGTAAGACCCTCCTCGTTATATTGGTTTGTCTTAGACTGGCCTCTTCTTGGTGCCAAGATGGTTGCCTCATCTCCAGGTGTTTCATGTAGACAACAATGTCCAAAGCAGAAGAAAGTGGATGTTTTCTTTTTTTAAATTAAATCAGAACTGTGTGCATTAATGCATTTATGGGGTACAATGTGCTGATTTTATATACAACCTGGAATGTTTACATCAAACTGATTAACAGAAGCCTTCACTTCACTTACTTAATTGTGTCAAAACATTTATACTCTTTTTTTTTTGTTGTTGAGACAGAGTCTCACTAGGTCACCCTTGGTAGAGTGCTGTGGCGTCACAGCTCACAGCAACTTCAAGCTCTTGGGCTTAAGTGAGTCTCTTGCCTCAGCCTTCCAAGTAACTGGGACTACAGGTGCTCACCACAACGCCCAGCTATTTTTTGTTGCAGTTGCCATTGTTGTTTAGCAGGCCCGGGCTGGGTTCGAACCCGCCACCCTTGGTGTATGTGGCTGGCGCTGTAACCACTGTACTACAGGAGCCCAGCCTATACTCTACTCTTAATAGATTTGACATGTACCCTTGCATTATGCACAATAGGTGAGGTCCCACCAATTATTCTCCCTCCACCTGGCCTCTCCCCTCGCTTCGCCTCCCCTCACGCTCCTCTTCCTTCCTTCATTCTAGGCTGTTGTGTCTTATTTGTATGAAAGTGTGGAAGTGATTGGAAGCTTTATAATTAGAATGTCTTTCCCATGGGCCTCACAGGAGATCTCTTTTCCCATTTTGGTGACCAGAGTTGCATACATGTCCATGCCTAACCAGTCTTCACTAGGGGAGCAAAATCTTCACACTATATTTAGACCAATAACAGTTCACTTGATGGCACTAGGGAAGGCCTAGCTTCCCCTAAAGCACAAACCCTTGAATCAGAGAGGGGTTCTACTGTGGTAGAAGAAGAGAAAGGATGATATTTGGAGTGGCACTAGAAAGGCCTGTTCTTTCCTTATGAATCTCTAGAAGGTCTTTATATCTTCTGAATATGAGCCCTTTAGCTGTGGTATGTGCTGCCAACATTGACACCCAAACTGTTGCTTGTCTTGTAGCTTTGTTTATAATGTCATTTTCTTAGCAGAGGAATTTTTTTT
>NW_003852413.1:28188859-28197319 GCF_000181295.1 Otolemur garnettii
CAAGTGAGTCTCCTGCCTCAGCCTCCCAAGTAGCTGGGACCACAGGCGCCCGTCACAATGCCTGGCTATTTTTTGGTTGCAGCCATCATTGTTGTTTTGGTGGGCCTGGGCTGGATTTGAACCCGACACCTTAGGTATATGTGGCTGGCGCCTTAGCCACTTGAGCCACAGGTGCTGAGCCTGCTTTTTTATTTTAATTTAAGTTTTATTTATTTATTTATTTTGAGAGAGAGTCTCACTTTGTCCCCCTGGGTAGAGTGCTCTGGCATCATAGCTCACAGCAACCTCAAACTCCTGGGTTTAAGTGATCCTCTTTGCCTCAGCCTCCCAAGTAGCTGGGACCACAGGCACCTGCTACAACACCTGGCTAGCTTTTAGAGATGGGGTCTCATTCTTGCTCAGGCTAGTTTTGAACTTCTGAGCTCAAGCAGGCCACCCACTTAGGCCTCCCAGAGTGCTAGGATTATAGGCATAAGCCATCAAGCCTGGCCTTTGATTGCTTTTTTAAAAGATACTGTGATTCCTAATGAATTCTTGCTAGTGTCTAGCTACACTGTTGAATTTTGTATTTTATTTGTATTTGGATGTTGATCTTTGTCCGGCAACATTGCTGAGCTCACTTAATAACTCCTAACAATATGCCTGGAGAATCTCTTGGGTTATCATGTCATCTACAAAAGATGTCAGAGATTTTGTCTCTTTTACTTTCCTTCTGTGAGTGAATGGTGGCTTCTAAACCTGAACTTTAAATCCAGCTCACAGGCTCTGCTGGCCTTGGGTAGCTATTGCCTTGCACTGTCAGTTATAAATAAATAAAAGCCCCCTTACTTTCTCCAGAGCTTTACAGTTTACAAAGCACTTCCCCTCCCATTATCTCATTGATTCTTCTTACACCCACTTTACAGAGAGGGAGTGTCTGGGTAGAAATGGCTCTGGGCTCTGGGTCCAGAAATCCAGCTGTGAGGTGGCATCTAGGACAATCCCTCCCCTTTTGTTTCTCCAGTAAACTAAAAAGCTTGCCCAGGAATGGTCTCTGGCCTTCTCCAACTAATGTTTGGTGGCTTTTAGTGGCTGGAGGCTCTAGGAACCCTTTTTAGGGCTGAAATTTACCAAAAAAAAAGGTAGGCAGCTGCATGTGGTGACAGGCCCCTGTAGTCCCAGATACTGGGGAGGCCGAGGTGGGAAGATGCTCGAGCCCAGGAGGAGTTCAAAATCAGCCTGGGCAACATAGTGAGACCCCTGTCTCTAATAAAAGGGGGAAGAGGAGGGGGTAGATTCTGGAGACAGGTGTTCAAGCTGGAACCTCCTGAATATGGCGGGGAGGGGGAGGGGTTCAGAGGGATATGGAAATATCCTTGGAAGTCGTAGGATTGATATAGATGATGGTGTGGGGAAGAGATCATTATGTCCAGCCCCCTGCTTCCATATGGGTTTTCCTCTTCCGGTAGGGAAGAAATTCTCTGGATCCGGAAGGGAAGGGCGACACAGAACCCGTGGCCTTGAATCCCCTACAGCGGTGCTCAACGTGCGCTGCTGACGATCATCCGCGGTGCCGGGCGGGGCCCTCAGACGCCATCCCACCCCCTCCCCTCCGCTCCGCCCCAACATTGCGCAGGCGCAGGGACGGACTGGAGCCGGTGAATGCGCCCTCTCGTGGCGGACTTGCGGAGCCGCACTCTTTGTTGTTGCGTTGTGGGCGGGGAAGGGGAATGGGGGAGAAAGATGTGGGTGGAGTCTGGGAGGCAGATGAGGGAGTCAGATCACAACGACGACAATCCCTTTCCTTTGTCCCTCACGACAACGTATGGATGCAGATAAAGAAGATACAGCCCTCAGACATCAAGAGACTTAGGTTCCTAGAGACTGAAGTGGAATGGGACAGAATTGACAGAATTCATTGATTCATTAAGCAAATATTGTCTGGGACGGGGAGAGATAGGGACAAAGGACCAGAGGGCTTGAATTTAGGCACTGATGGGCAGAGATGGCAAAGAAGCATGGACAGAGAACCAGCTCTCTCAGGGCAGGCTGGGTGGCAGGAGAAAGCTGCTGCAATGGGAGCTCCGGGTGAGACTAGGCCTGGAGAGGCGGTGAGACATACCCTCCAATTCCCGGAGACGGACACTCTAATTGGGACAATTTGAGCACCAGGAGGTACACTCATTGCAAGGGATTGAAGCAATCAAATGTTTAAACCATAAATTCATAATTATACTATTAGTGGAAAAAGCCTGAATTGGTTACAGTCTGGAGGATGCCAGGGAATCAACTTATTTTAAAACTGATGAATACAGAAAAAGAATCAAGCATTTATCCCGTCTTTCCCATATGAACTATACCATTCACTCAGTAACCAAATCGTGAGAGCATTTTCTCTGTCTAGAATTATTCTATCTAACAAAGGAAGGAATGACTGAATTTTGAATATCACCATGGGGGAGAGGGAACTCACAGAAGACCACAGAAACACATGGTGTGTTTCCAGATGGAAGAACACCACCGCCACCTGAAGTGGTCTTCCCAAAGACGCTTGAACATAAACCTGATCAGTCTTCTAGATCCAACTACAATTTACAGGACACTACAATGTACAGGGAATGCAGAGGTCAGGGGAACCTGACAGCGAACACCACAGACATGCAATCAGCAAAATCCAGACTGTGGAAAACTACAGATGAACTGGTTCCTTCAAAGAGAGGGAGAGAGAGAAGTGAGAGAGGTATATGGGGAAACTTACAGATCTGAAGAGATTTTAAAGAGACCTACCAATCAGTTTGCAGTGTGCACACCTTATTTGGATCCTTATTTAAACAGACATATTGTAAAAAAAGTGACATTTATGAGAAATGGGAAATTTGAACCCTGGAACTTTGATATTAAAGAGTTATTGATGAGGCCGGGCGCAGTGGCTCATGCCTGTAATCCTAGCACTTTGGGAGGCAGAAGCAGGTAGATCTCTTGAGCTCAGTAGTTCGAGACCAGCCTGAGCAAGATCAACACCCCATCTCTAAAAATAGCTGGGCGTTGGGGTGGGTGCCTGTAGTCCCTGCTACTTGGGAGGCTGAGACAAGAGGATCATTTGATTTTGAGGTTGCTGTGAGCTATAATGTCAGTGCATTCTACTGAGGGTGATAAAGTGAGACTCTGTCTCAAAAAAAAAAAGTTATTGATGATGTTAACATGTATTATGTTAAAAAGAGTCATTATCTTTCAAAGATACACACTGAAATACTGACAGATAAATTTAAGTGGGAGGGAAAAATTGGCAGGGTATGGATGAAACTAGATCAGCTTTAAGTTGATAACCGTTGAATCTGGGTGATAAATACATGGGGACTCATTATATCATTCTATATACTTTTAATTTCTTTCCCAGAGTCAGAAGTTTAAAGACCTTGTGAGAACCCCCATGGATGCTAGTTCCCAAGAGAGAGAAGGTGCTGCCTATTACAACAGCAGATTACAATCAAGACAGCTTGGAATGGGGAGGTCCTCCTGTGGCCTAGGGGCCAAGAAAGGTTTCTGGGGACTTCCAGCTGGCTCCTGGGATGGTCCCTGGCTTCCCTGAATTGGGGGGATCAGAGGGAAAGGTGGTCACATCTTTTCCATTGAGGAAGACTGGCCTCCGTGGGCCTGGTGACTCAGGGTGCAGGCACTGTTACCTTAAGACAGCTGAGGGTGTGAGTGGGTGGCTCCAAAAATAGCAGAGGGGCGGGGTGGTGGAGGGATGGGAGTCACATGGATAAGCTCAGGGGTGAGGCCTGGGCAGCTTACCAAGCTCTGGCTTCTCTGCTTGCCCCCCCACCCCCGCCCCAACCAGCCCTCTAACTCACCCTCTGTCTCCAGAAAACCTTTCTCCCTCCTCCATCTGTCTCTGAGCTGGCAGAGAGATGCCAAGGTGATTCTGGGAGAAATACCACCTTGTCTGAGAGCCTGAGTGGATGCTGACTCTGGAATTTGGTGGCTCTCCAGGGATGGGTGGGACAGTCAGGTAGAGAAAGGAAGAAAAGACAAGGACTAAGTAACCTTCCCACCAGTCACCCCAGTTTGCAGGGCAACACCCTCGCCCTTAGGCCTGACCCAGCCTGCCTTGCCTGGGGCGTTTGGTTGTGGGGGTGATGGGACAATACCTTTCATCTTGAAGCCCTGAGGCATTCTCACACAGGCACTAAGATTTGGGATCCCTGGCAGCCATGGGCCCTTGGGCTGAATGCCCCTTTGCCTGCTCTAGTGGGGGAGTCTGGGAGAGAAGGGCCCCCCACCCCATTCATGCTTGGACCAAGATTCTTTGGCAGACTCCAGAAGAAAGGGGAAGGAGTGCCCACAATTGCGTTGACAGGGGTACTGGGCTAAGCACTTTACATGCATTCAACTACTCAGCAACATGGCCCTGGGGAAGCGATGCACCCTTGTGCCTCAGTTTTATCTTTTATAAAACAAGGATAGCTGTAATGTCTGCTCATGGAACTGCTGTGTGATCCCTCACAAGAACCCAAGGAGGCAAGCACTGTTCTTGCCTGTTTGTAGCTGTGGCTAAGGGGAGACGCATGCCTACCTCCAGGCCCGTGTGCTTAGCCCCGACTCCATTGCCTGAGAGGTCACCTCCACTGCCCACCTGTCTCTACTCGGCTATTCCTGTCCAGGGCGCTTTCTCTTCCCAGACGTACACAATGAGGGTGCTTGGTCTGGAAGTAAGGACTGAGTGAATGGCCATTCATTTGCTGTTAAGGAAGTTGTCACCCAGCCACTACACCTAGAAGTCACCCATGCCCTGTTCCAGGTCCAGGGATGCAAAGATAATAAGATCCTGGTCCCTGAGGAGCTCAAAGCCCCTATACTACTCCCTGGTGCTGTGTGGCTGGGTCACTAACTAAGGGGGCACCCAGCTTGGCCTAGGAGAAGGAAGGAGAACAGAGAGTCTTCAGAGAGAGGAGATATCTGTGCAGAGTCTGGAAGGGGGACTGGAAGTTTGCGTCTTAGATGAAGGCAGGAAAGGAATCCAGGCAGAGGGAACAGCTGGGCAGAGGCTAGAGACTTCAGAGCATCTGTCACACCAGGGAGGGGCAGTCAAAGGGAAGAGTTAGAAAGCCCTCAGCTGGGCATGAGCTGGGAAAGCAAGGAGAATGGGAGCCATTAGGATTTTAAGGGAGGACCAAGGTAGCCAGGTTGGGGGTTTAGAAAACATAACATGACCATCAGAGGGGATAATTAGAGGACACTGTGTGTGAGGAGGATGTCCTCCCAATTCAGTCCTGCTCTGGGCAGGGATGGGGCAGCGCCAGCTGCTTGGGAACACCTCCTCTCCCTCCCTCCTTCTCTCACTCCTCCCTGCCCCTGTCTCTGTCACTCATAAGGCCTGGCCAGACAGGCACAGCCATGGCAGCAACACTAACCTGGATTCCTCTCCTTGTGGGTAAGTTGGGGCCTTCTTCAGGGGGAG
Organism: Otolemur garnettii; assembly: GCF_000181295.1. Classification (NCBI taxonomy): domain Eukaryota; kingdom Metazoa; phylum Chordata; class Mammalia; order Primates; family Galagidae; genus Otolemur; species Otolemur garnettii. The sequence goes on from NW_003852413.1 coordinate 28,194,300, forward strand.
GCCAAAGATCAGGAAGGGGATTCAGGATAATGACATGGAAGTATGGGTGTTCTCAGAGGAGGGCTAGGGGAGGGGGTGAGGCAGGGGCCAGCAGTGCACTGGGGTGTTGAAGCCACAGCCAACAGGGGGTTCAGGGAATGGGCTGGGAGCTAGGCTCTGGGATGTGGGGCTGTGAGCTCTGTGGACTGGAGGTGTCCTAGGGCCGGGCGGGCCTGCCAGCCTAGGCCCAGAGCGTTGTGGGTCCTTTAACGGACTGGCAGCCACTGCTTCTATCTAGGCCCTGGCTAAATTTGGCTCTGAGAGGGAGGGTGGGGTGGGCCAGCAGATCTTCTGGTTCTCTCGGGGATTAGGGTCCCCTTGGCTCAGCTCCTAGATCTGCATGTTAAGGGATGCAGAAGGGGGTTTCCAGGTCCCAGAGTGACTAACCCCTCATCCCCCTCCCATCCAGCCTCTCAGACACTTAGCATGAGTATTTTTTCCCAAGTTCTCTTGAAACACACACAGGTAAACTGCCCACTGTAACCCTTGTGAGTGGTGGTGGGGAGCCTCAATTGAGTACTGAAAGATTGTCATGGGGGTGGCTCCCCATTGATCCATCTTGCTGCTGCTGAAAGCATCCAGTGCCATCAGGCCTGCCCTCCCTACTGCATGCCCTGTCCTTTCCTCGGAGCCAGCACAGGAGTCCCCTTCTCTGAGTCTCATAGGATCACCAGGGACTTAGAGAGGAAGGGACTGAGGCAGGTCTGTGAGTTTGGGACTTGTGGGGTCTGCACAGGTCTTCTGGTCAGGCTGAGAGACACCATGGCCCAGCAGACCACCCTACACCCACTTGTGGGTCGCGTCTTTGTACACACTTTGGACCGCGCAACCTTCCTTCGCCTTCCTGAGCACATTGGTGAGAGGGGTCTGTAGGGCACAGGGAGGGCTGGGGTGGCCTTGGGGGCTCCTGGGATGACTCTGATCCCCTCTCTCTTCTACCAGCTGTCCCCCCCACCGTCCGCATTACCTATCATGCTCACCTCCAGGGACACCCAGACCTGCCCCGGTGGCTCCGCTACACTCAGCGCAGCCCCCACCACCCTGGCTTCCTCTATGGCACCGCCACCCCAGAAGATCGTGGGCGCCAGGTCATCGAGGTGCCACTAGGGACCCTCAAAAACTCAGGGGTGTGGGGTGGGTCAGGGAGGCCTCTCAGGAGCAGCTCTGATGGTGGGAAATGGATGTTCCTTCACTGTCATTTACATATAATTTACATACCCCTAAGCTGGGGTGGCATCTCAGTCCTCTCTTGCCAGGCCCCAGCTGTGCCAGGTTTCTCCTCTGGTCCCACCTTTTAGCTCTTCTCCCCATTCCCCTAGGTCACCGCCTATAATCGGGACAGCTTTGACACCACTCAACAGACATTGGTGCTGGTGATTGAGGACCCAGAAGGTACTTCAGGCCTCACCCTTTACCCAGCAGTGCCAGTACTGAGGGATTCTAAATTGGGATTCTAGCCTCTGTGAGGCCTTGTGCAAGGCTGTGGGTAGTGGGAAGGGCCATCGGGCCTGTGGGGTGATGTACAGGGCCTTAGGGGGTACGAAGGGTTGTGGAGGGTGTGGGGAAGAGCTTGGGGAAGGCTTAGGAAGGATCTGGGGCAGAGGTGGGAGCTGGGTGATGTCTGAGGTGCCTATCTGGCCTTCTCAGGCCCTCTGCTGCCACACCAAGCTGAGTTCCTGGTGCGCAGCCATGATGTGGAGGAGGTGCTACCCTCAACGCCTGCCAGCCACTTCCTCACAGCCCTGGGGGGGCTCTGGGAGCCAGGGGAGCTTCAGCTGCTCAACATCACTTCTGCCTTAGACCGTGGGGGCCGTGTTCCCCTTCCCATTGAGGGCCGCAAGGAAGGGTAGGTGTGCAACCCAGGAGGGCTTTCTGAAAGAGGAGGCAGTTTGCTTTTCGTCTGGATGGTAGTAGTAGAATAGGGGTCCCCCTAATTTCCATGAGAGTCTTCACCACATCCACTTCTACCTCCCAACTTCACGCTGCTGTCCACACCCCCATCTCCTGCCTGTCTTTGCTAAGCCCAAACTCTTGTTACCCTGAATGCGATACTTCCTGTGCCCTATGAGGGCATAGAAGTTTGGCCCACCCCCAAATTCTTTGGGAGCTAAGGCCCCCTAGAAGAGTGGGGTACTCTGTGCACTCTCACCATAACCCCAGATCTCAGGGGCTATGCCATCTGTTTTGCCAGGCCCTCGCTGTCCTCCCCTCTCCTGCCCCCAGGTCATAGCCTGCAATCAGGACAGTTTCAAAGACGTCTGGTAGAGGGGTTCCTGGTGTCCCCTGCTCTGTTGACAATAGCGTCTCTCTGGGCTCAGGGTGTACATCAAGGTGGGCTCTGCCTCACCCTTCTCTACTTGCCTGAAGATGGTGGCATCCCCTGACAGCCATGCCCGTTGCATCCAGGGCCAGCCCCCACTTTTGTCCTGCTATGACACCTTGGCACCCTACTTCCTCGTTGACTGGTGCAATGTGTCCCTGGTAAGAAGGGACCCTGGTTCTTGGGAGGAAAGACCCCTATCACTGTCCCCCCTCCCTCTGCACTGCTTCCCACTCTAGTCTCTGGTTTGTCGGGTCCCTGCTTGTCCCACAGTCTGTCTTGGCTTCCATGAGTCTGTGGTCTTGGTCTTTTGTACACTCCATGAAGTTCTTCCTTCTCCCACGAGAGGGCGACAGAGTCTGTGCTCCACTGTTGGGGTTGCCCACCCCCAGTGTCCCAGATCTGCCCAGCCCAACATCTAAAACAGTCAATCACATGCCCTGGGTCAGTTCCCAACCCTTTCCCCACCAATGGTCTCTGTGCGATAACTCTGCTTCTTTCTAAGGTGCCTCTTGGCAAACTCACCTGCCACAAGGAGCTGAGAGTGCTCTATTATAGCTCAAAGATGCTCACTACAGCTTTTGATATATTGAGCTGAGGTCCATAGGGTCCCACTGCCTGTGAATTGCTGACAGAGCAGGAGCTTATTCAGGGTTGACAG
>NW_003852413.1:28197486-28197689 GCF_000181295.1 Otolemur garnettii
TAAGGCACTTACAGGTAAGTCATCCCAGCTAAGCACTTGTCTGAATCAGGATTCAAGCCCAGGCAGACTCTAGAGCTGTGCATTAACCATTGTACTGCCCTGCCTCTGCTGGACTTTGCTCTCTAGCCTCCTAGTCCAGTCCCTGTCTAGCTGGGCAACTCAGGCAGGAGGAGGCCTGTGGTTGCAAGAGATAACAGGTAGTA
>NW_003852413.1:28197903-28205843 GCF_000181295.1 Otolemur garnettii
TCATGTGCTGCCGGCGGGAGGGACGGTGTGTGTTTGGACAGAGGGTGGGGGAGGTGCCTGCTGATGCTCAGACCCAGGAGATGTCTGGTTACTTACACTGCATGGGGACCTAGACCCTCAGGGAGTGATGTTCTCAGGCAAAAAGGAGTGTGGGGCCCCTTCCTGGTTATGTAGGACCCACTTGTCCTGGTACCAGAAGGAGATTGTGAGTAATCTCACATCTGAGCCCTGGGGCACCTTGGGTAAAACCCAGAGCTGGGCTAACCCTCCCCTTTCTCTTCCACAGGCTGAAGAGAGACCTGGCCACTTCTGAGTGAGTAAGGGAGATGGGCACTGGGTGGGAGTTGCTTAGATCGCTAAATTAGGCCCACCAATCCCCATAGGCAGCACAGACAAAGCAGATTACTCTGGGAATATGAGCTACCCTTGACTGCTGAGCCTTAGCCCTGGGATGGTTGGGCCTGACCTATCCTGACCTTGATTTCTTATTTATTGGTCCCCATAGAAAAGATTTTTGTATCAGAGGGGAAGGGGACTTGATGCCACCTTGTGGGAAAGAGTTTGAGAATTAACTTTAGAAGCTCCAACGTGTACACACACACACACACACACACACACACTCACCCCACTGAGTCAGACATCTGGGGTCCAGGCCAGGCTCTGCCACACAAATTACTCCATCATTCTCTCTGGCCTCAGATCCTCCATCTGCAGGGTGATGTGGTTGGACTAGCTGTGTCTATGGCTGCTTCCAATTCTACCAGCCCTTCCCAGATCCATCTCACTCTTATTTTGCCCAAGGATTCCCCTACCCATGGCCTTACCCCTCCCTCGCACCCCATTCCCCTTCTTCTCCAACTCCCCTGAACCCCAGATTCCAGGAGGCAGGTGTGAAATAAGTTAGGCTCCTTTTATTTCCACTGCACTGAGCCTATGGCGGGCCTGGCGCCCTGACCACTTGCCTGGCCTGCCTTGTTAATTGTAGCGGCCTTTGGCCACTCTACGAGCCCTCTTGAAAAGCCGCTTGTGCCCCCGTTTGGAGCCCAATAGCGACCTGCGCTGTCCAGAGCGGCGCTGTCCAGAACGGCGGTACCCAGTGCTGCGCTGCCCGATGCGGCGACGCCCAGCCCTCTGCCGACGCTGCTGCCTTCTCTTGACCTTGAGCTTGGACTTGGAGCCCTTCTTGCCCAGGCGGAAGGAGCCTGAGGCCCCCTTGCCAGTCACCTGCTGGAGCATGCCCTTGTCCACCAGCCCCTTGAGTGCACGCTTGAAGTGATAGGTGCTGTGTGACACGTTGTAGCCCATGGTGGCAACAGTCTTCTTCAGGGTGGCCAGGGACACACGGTTGCGTGCTCCCTTGTCTGTCACAATCTTCAGGATCACCTTGGACATGGTGGGCTTCTTGTGGGATTTGGAAGAAGTGAGGCTCTCAGTCTCATTCTTGCTAGAGACCCCTGCCACAGTGGCCTCCCGGCCTCCACCCAGAGAAGTGTTTGAGGCCAAGGGTACAGATGCAGGCAGCTGTGAAGCGTCTTTCTGCATCTCTCCCTGAGGCAGGTGAAGGGAGTCGGGTGTGAGGACCTCCAGGATGGCAGCTGGAAATCCCCTGAGCTGCTCCTCAGTGGGTGGGTGAGATGCGTCCCTGTTCCTGGTTCCCTCAGAGGTTTCCTCGTAGAGCTCTGGCCTAGACCTTCCCCTGGGTGGCCAGAGGGAGGACCAAGGAGGTTCACCCACGGTGGCCTCAGCAGACTTGTACTGTAGGTGCAGGGGATGGTAAGGTTATCTCTGCAGTGACCTCAGAGGGACATTGTGAGGCCATCAGAATCTTGCAGAGGTCACAGTGGCCCCATTGTTTCTTCCTGGGAGGGGTGGACAAGAGATGCCAGAGGGTGTGGGGTGTGATTTGGGAGGTGTCCTGGGAAGAAGCACTGTGGCTGTGGGTCAGATGGGTCGCTCACGCAGTGTGTTCACGCTCATACATGCACGTGCTCTAGTCAATTTCAGGGTATTCTGGGCTCACAGTTTTAAACCCACCATTTTGACCCCACCATGTCCACCCATTGGGTTTGGGGTTGAGGAATACAAACATTTTATACATCAGAAGTATAGCTATCACCATTTTATGGATTTTTGTACAGTATATGTTTTCTAGAGTGAACAGAGATATGACTCCTTGATCTATGTTAAAGTTGATTTAAATCCTTGAGCAACTTTCTGTACAAAGCAGTTAAAATGTTTTCTTATTATTTTCTTTTTTCATATTTATTTTATAGAGTTCCTCCCCATTGGGATCAGAGATTTTTTGTGTAAATTTCGCAAGTTGATTCCTCACTTTTTTGGGGGGAGGGGATGGTCCAAATTTAATCAATTGTATCTATTGCTGTGGTGATTATTCTCTTGTGTCTGATAGGGCCCCGCGTCAATTCTGTAGCTCAGATGTTATCAAGAAAATCCGCTTCCTCTGTCAATCGATAATCAATTTTACCATTTGCAATGTTGGCCTTAGTTGGTTTGGATTTTGTGTTGATTTATTTCTACAAAATCCAGCCAGTCCTTCCTTCCTTTCTTTCTTGACAGAGTCTTTCTATGTCACCCTTGGTAGAGTGCTGTGGCATCACAGCTCAGAGCTACCTCAAACTCTTGGGATTAAGCGATTCTCTTGCCTCAGCCTCCCAAGTAGCTGGGAGTACAGGCGCCTGCCACAACGTCTGGCTATTTTTTTGGTTGCAGTTGCCATTGTTGTTTAGCTGGCCTGGGCTGGGCTTGAACCCACCAGCCTCAGTACATGTGGCTGGCGCTGTAACCACTGTGCTACGGGCGCCGAGCCCAAAATCCTATTTTTTCAGATGGTTTAATCTCTACCATTTTAAACATTTATCCACAAGTTGTGATTGGCGCCGAGCCCAAAAACCTATTTTTTCAGATGGTTTAATCTCTACCATTTTAAACATTTATCCACAAGTTGTGATTCTGCAGCCTGGTTTTCACCTGGATCAGATTTTACTGGTCACAGACTTCTCCAGGCCTGGATAACCCTCTCCTGTGGGTCTGTGTGCCAGACTCAGTGTTGGTCTGGCCACATGTTGGTGGTAGACTGGGTGTGAGTGAGACGTGGACCACGCGTGTGCAGGCGCATGTGTGGGAAGGCCTGTGTATTCATCAGGCTGCTTAAGTGTTGATGTGGAAGGACTGGGGAAGGTACTGAAGGGCCTGGCTTTGGCTCTTCCTCTAGAACAACATCCCCAGAACACTTTTCCACCTGTGCCTTACCAGAGTAATGAGACCCCAGAGATGTGGGGCTGGGGGGATGAGGAGGGGGCATAGTGACTAAGACCCTTCCCCGCTGGGGCATCACCTGCCTGGCTGTCTCCATCAGTGTCTACACACTAGTTTCTGTATTTTCCCTTAGTCTTCCCTTGCCTGGGAATGGAAAATTGTGTTTTGGACAACCCAGCTTGCCAAATTCCAGACTCAAGAGCTCATTGTGACCCTCCCCCGCTCGAGACAATGACTCCACCTCTTCCCACTGGCCAGACAGGACTAGGTCCCACCCACTCCAAGGAGGAGTGTGGCCTATTCAGTGTGAAGCTGGGAAATCTTTTCTGTAATCAGACTGGTTGGTCAGTCTCTAAGTGGAGTCTGTATCCACCAACTGAGACCTGGACATGAGTGGGGACCACAATAACTGAGTGACAAGTGGGGCCCATTCAGCCCTACTTTGGGCCCCAGCCCCTCTAAGAAAACCCAATTTTGTTGTTTATAATGAAAAGTCCCAGCTCTGTCTGACTTGGCAGCCAGGTAGTCTGGGAAAATGTCACCAGGCTGGGACAACTAATATGGTTCAAGTATAAGGGGCTTGGAAACATCTTCCACTAGAGGCCAAGTTCACCAGTGGGCTTGCTGTAGTAAAATAACACTGAAGATGATAATGGCAACTGAAAGCTCCCTATAATAATAACTACCACTTGCTACAAGCTTGATCAGAAGACATTCTAAGTGCTTTTCCGGGCTCAGCTCCTAGCTCAGCAGCTAGGGTACACAGACTAAGGCTGGAGGGTTCGAATCCAGCCTGGGCCTGCCAAACAATAATGACAACTCCAACTAAAAAATAGCTGGGCGTTGTGGTGGGCGCCTGTAGTCCCAGCTACTTGGGAGGCTGAGGGAAGAGCATTACTTAATCCCAAGAGTTGGAGGTTGCTGTGAGCTGTGACACCATGGCACTAGGGCGACATAGTGGGACTCTGTCTCAAAAAAGAACCCAAAAAACCTTTTCTATATTAAATCATTTAATTCATACAACAGCTGTATTGCAGTTGAGGAAACTGAGGCACAGAGAGGTTAAGTAATTTTCCCAAGGTCACACAGCCGGGAAGCAGTGAAACCCAGATTCAAACTCAAAACAAGTCTTCATGTTTAACTACTGTGCTACCCTGCCTGTCAGAATGAACTAAAGCTTGCCCCTGGAAAAAAGAAAGGAAATCCCTGGGAATGGCAAAAGAGAAAAGGGCAGCCACCTGGGGAGGAACTGGAGCTAGCACACAGAAAGGACTTTCAGGTGGCTGCGACCCCTCAGTACTGCTGGGATTTCCAGCCCCTTGGAAAATCTGAGGGTGGAGTTCAGTGTCCAGCAGAGGAGCGCTGGTCTGAACCAAGCCTAGGGAGACAAGACTGTGGGAGCTGGTTAGTGCTGAGGGTGTGCTGGGGTGGAGCTAGGAAGGGGTCAAGGTACAAAGAGAGTGGAGGAAAGGCCTGAAGAGCGGAAGATGAGATGCTCAAGGCCTGGTAGGATGTGGGGAGGTATCCCTGGAAGGGGAGACAGATAGCTTGGGCAAACCTTGGGGGTGAGGAAAAGTAGAAGGAAGGGAGGTTTGCCAGTTCAACAGAGAGAATGGAGAGGAGGGAGAAGGGTTAGATGCTCTGTGGTTGGAGAAAGTATTGAGGGAGGGAGCTGAGTACAAGAAGGGACCCAGAGGGTCTCCAGAATATAAAACCAGAATACAGAATAACGCCTGGGAAACACTGGATTCTGGAAAAATATATCCACTGTGGATATGTATTCATGTCTTGGTATCACACAAGCACGTACCAAGTGCTGGCCACTGTTCTAAGCATCGAGCCACATTTTCTCATTTCATCTTCACAGCAATGCTAGGAGGTAGGTATTATTATCCCCATTGTGCAGCTGGGGAAACTGAGGCACAGAGTAGTTAAGCAACTTGTTGAGGACACACAGCTTTGAATCCAGGCTGTTTGCACTCAGAGCCCATGCCTCAATCCCTGGGCACTAAATGGGCCCTCATCCTGTGTTTGACTGGTAGGGAGGACTGGGGGATGACTCTTAAGTCGTGCTAGGCTGGACCCTGGGGTGACCAATTCCTAGAACTGATGGCCCCTTGACCTTGTGCCTCCAGCATCCAGATGGTTCACCACTGCACCATCCATGGGAATACAGAGGAGCTGCGACAGATGGCAGGCAACCGTGAAGTGCCCCGGCCACGCTCCACCCTGCCCATGTTCAACGTGCGCACAGGCGAGCGGCTGCCGCCCCGTGTGGACAGCGCCCAGGTGCCCCTCATCCTGGACCAGCACTGAGGGCCTGGCCAGGTGGGTTCAGTGGACACTATCAGCTTCCTTTCTGGAAATAAAGTGCCCTCTTTCACAAGGCTGGGACAAAAGGTGGGGTGTGGGGGATGTTGGGGACAGGGGCATAAAGACCTTCCTGCCCCTCTGAAGCAGACGTGGGGGTGCCCAGAAGTGCCAGGGCTATGCCCTCAATAACAAGCCCTTGGGGTTGGAGGGTCAGGGTGGGGGAAAACAGAAGGACTAGGGTCTGGCCCTCTCAGCCCTCCACTGTCCCTCCCCCAGCTGTTCTAGGTCCAGTCCTGGCCTCATCTTCCCTTCTCTGTCCACGATCCATGGCCAGCTACATCCCACCTGCTGGTACCGGCTTCTGGCCCAATTGGCTCCCAGGCTCTGAATAAGCAGAGAGATGGGTGGGGCGGGGTGAGGGTGTTTAGTGTCAGGACAGACAGAATAAATACCTGCTGCTCTGTCCATCTGTTGCTGCCAGTGTCTTCCTCTCAGTAGCCTCTCCCCACCCCAGTCCACACTGCTTCTGCCTCTCCTGCTTTCTGGAAGTCTCCGGAGTCACCGACCCTCAACTTTTGGACATTTTGCTATTTAACCAAATCCTCTGGGAGAAGGAGGGCAGGACCTCTTATACATGGCTCTTACATAAACTTGACTGCAAGGGATTACTACATCATTATCCCTATTTTACAGACAAGGAAACCAGGGCTACAGAGAGTAAGTGACTTACCCAAGGTCACAAAGCAAGCAAATAGCACAGCTGGGTTTGAAACGTTACATGTCTGGAGAATTTAGGGGTTCTGAAAGCAGGGGATCCAGGCTCTTACCTGAAGATTTAGCTAAAGCCTGTCAAGATCCCCTGGAGAGAAAGTCCCGTTGTACATTGTGTTGAGAGAGAAACCAGTCTATTTTTTTTTTTTTTTTTGAGACAATGTCTCATTCTGTTGCCCCAGCTAGAGGGCCATAGTGTCCTAGCTCATAGCAACCTCAAACTCCTGTCTCAAGGAGTTGCTTTGTAGCTGGGACTACAGGCACCCGCCACAATGCCCAGCTAGTTTTTCTCTTTCTAGTAGAATCCGGGTCTCACTCTTGCTCAGGCAGGTCTCAAATTCCTGAGCTCAAGCAATCCGCCTGCCTCCGCCTCCCAGAGTGCTATGATTACAGGTGTGAGCCACCTGGTGGACAGAGAAGCCAATCTAGCCATGGAGAGAGGATGGAGTGTGGGACCCTGAATGCCCTGGGCTCAAGGGCTCCCCTCCTGGTAGGCAGAAGATACTGCACAGCATAAAACCCTGGTGGAGCAGGGTCACTGCCAACCACTACCAAAGAGGGCTGCTGGCTGCCGTCCTGGCCAGATCCGGTCTCACATTTTCCACTCTTAGTGTGAGAACAGGCTGCGGACTGAGCCTGAGAGGGCACCAGGGAAAGGAGGGAAGGCAAAGGAGGAAGGACACATGGCCAGCTCCCACCTGGCCTTACTCTGGGAGGCAGCTTCAAGAGAATCCAAAAAGGGGCCACCCACCACCTGGGCCTCATCATCCCTCTTCTTCTGCAGGGAACCCCAGCCCCCACAGCCACACAACTCCCTTCTTAGGGAGGGTTTTGTCTCTGTCTCTGAGAGGGCTTCCCTGTGTCCTTGCAGCCCCTGGCCTCAGCTGCCCTCTCAGCATTCCTCGTTCTCTGGGAGGGTGGATCTGCTGGGGCTCCCTTGTTCCCTGTTCTCTTCCCGCACTAGAGTGCAGGATTCTGGCTTCCCCAGGAGGTGCAGTGCCTGTGCACAGTAGATGGTCATGAAAAATGTCCTAAAGGAATGCAGGAAGGGACGTGCAAGGCCAGCGCTAAAGCTTCTTCTGTTGTTATCTCTGGCCCACCCCTCCCTGCCCACATCCACTGGTTGGTTAATCAAACCATCAGACATTGATTCAGACAGAGCACAGCAAATGTCCTTAATAAACATTTGAGTGGCTGCTCTTTGGATGCATGCCCTCTAGCCAAGTGGGTTGACTCAAGGTGCTTCTGACATCTCATTTACCATTTCCTCCTTTTTCCTGATGGAAACCAGGAGTTGCACAGGAGCGGCTCAGACTGGAGACTCAGAGCAGGCCAGCTGTCTAGGGACTCCTCCTTGGTCCTTACTCCCTCAGGCCTCCTCTTTGCTCTTCCTGTGCTGGCCAAGGACAGGAGAAGGAGAGGCCAGCATCTCTGCTTCCCAGCTCTGCCTTGGGGTCTTGGCAGCGCCTTCCTCCCTGCTCAGCTCCAAGGAGCACACGGGAGCCTGGCTGCCGGCCTGAGAGGAAGTGGCCCAGACAAGTAGCGGGGAGGATGGCGTGCCTACAGAGGACACTGAGCCG
>NW_003852413.1:28206704-28211265 GCF_000181295.1 Otolemur garnettii
TCACAGCTCACAGCAACCTCCAGCTCTTGGGCTTAGGTGATTCTCTTGCCTCAGCCTCCCGAGTAGCTGGGACTACAGGCACCCACCACAATGCCCGGCTATTTTTTTGTTGCAGTCTGGCCAGGGATGGGTTCAAACCCACCACCCTCAGTATATGGGGCCAGTGCCCTACTCACCGAACCACAGGCGCCACCCTTCTTTTTATTTTTTTAAATAAATGAAAAATACATATGTGGTTCTCTTTCTATGTTCATAGCTCTTCCTTCTCTCCATCTCAGACTGACTCACGCACACAGCCCCTTCCCTTGCTTTTTTGCAGGACACCTGTACACACAGGCCTCTGCACACAGCGGTGAAGCCCTGGGGAGCGAGCAGACTGTGCCCCACAGTAGTGAGTTCACCTAGAACTTGAACATGTGGGCTCCTTGTTCCAAAACATGCTTTGGTCCTCACCATGGTGCTCAGCCACTGCTTCCTCTATCCTCTGTCCCTTTTCATTAGCACCCCTTTCCTAATTCTTCCCATTGTCTTTAACAGAGAAAACGCCCCTTTCTCTAGCATCACCAAAACTCACCAAAACTTGCTTCCCTCTTGGCCTCACCTTGCATATACTTGGCCACATGTCGAAATCTCCAAGTATGGAAGGACCCGTCACTCTCCTGGACAAAAACCCTCCTTCTTCCAGGGTCTTGCCTCCCAGTCCACAGACATACCCTCCTGACTTGGAACCCTCTAGAGCACATGCAGAGGAAAGGGACAGGGAGACATAGCCCCTCCCCAGCACCAGGGCTCCAGCTGGATGGGGGACTTCCATACCCATTCATCTTCATTCACGCAGACAGATCCCCCTATGCCCTCTGTCATGCTTGTGCCACATGTGTCCCAGATGCCGTGATCTATGAGTTCTCACAGTTCACAGTGTCATTTCCAGTGCAGTGCACGTGTGGGGAAGCTGCCCCCAACACACACAGGCACACCAACAAACACATTTGCTCACGGGTGGGGGCACGTTCTCCGCCACACAGGCACCCCCACGAGCCTCACATGGAGACCACTCACGGCACTCACCTTACTTCCTCATCGTTCAGGCTTCCTCACATGGGCAGTAGCCTCGAGAGCAGCCACCCTGTCTGCCACGTGGCCCCACGCTCACACCTGTCCCACACACAGCCCCTCGGCCGGCCACACATTGAGCGTCCCCAGCTAGAAAGCCTTCTCCCAACCCCTCTGGCCTCAGCCCCACCCAGCTCTGTCCCTTGAGGCCAGCCTTGGAGGCACCGGGAAAGCTGGGGGCGAAAAAAGGGAGGGAAACCCCCCATATTCCAGCTGTAGAAAATCCTGCTAGGAGCTGGGCTCGAGCCCCAATAGGGACCCACGATTCTGAGACAGCACCAAAAACAAAATATCCAGATGAAACCTCCTCTCTTTCCAGAATTTTTCATTTGGATTTCACTGAAAAATCAGCCACAGAAGCGTGGCCCTTCTCACAGAGAAAACAAAATTGAGTGCAGAAGAGCAGCAGCGCCGGGAGCCGCAGGCTCTGTGCCACTGCACGGGGCAGCGAGGGTCTCCGGGAGTGGGTCTGGGCGGCTGTATTTAGGGCAGCTGTGATGTCATCGAGAAGGAGGGCTTGAGCTGGGAATGTGGCACAATGGACCCTTTGTCCCCCTTCACTCCTGTCCCACACAGACACTGAAACCACTTGCTGTCTCACACCACGTGGTACAGATGTGGAGCTGCACACAGGACACGGGCGCACAGGCTGCCACTCCACCGCCCTGACCCTGGGGCAGGTGCCCACGCGCACACACACACACACACACACACACACACGTAGATCCGCACATACGTGGTGGGAGGCAGACTCACTGCTGCGCCTACCACTGTGCTGTCCAGTACAGCGGCCACCATCCCACATGGAGCTAGTAAACGTAGACATCAAACTCCTCAGTCACACTAGCCTCATTTCAAGTGCTCAGTAGCTGCACTTGGCTGCTGACCACTGCGCAGGACAGCCCACCTGCCAGGCACCTTCCCAGCTGCACAAAGCCTTGGGCTGAGCCCTGCAACACCTCTGGCTCCCTGGGAGGGCTGGTTTTCACCTGGCCTTCCTCAAACACTCGCTCACCCCTGTGCCCAAAGTGCACACAGCACCACACTCTCACCTGAGGGACAACCTAGCCCACTTGCTCTTTATGATAACTGTCATGGATGGAGGGCTGAGGTCATCTTTGCAGAAACTCAGAGGGGCTGAGAGCAGCCTGGGTTCACCAGGGCAATGGGGGACGGTGAGACATTTGAGCACTGAGCAAACAGAGAAGGGACACCACTTCAGGCATGGGATGGGGCAGCAGCAAGGCCTGGAAGAGGGGAAATGTGGTATCTACATGGAAATTATAGTCACCCTCTTTGTTTGGTGTGACAGATAAAGGAAGGGAGGGGACAGTGAGCCCAGATAGGTGGGCAGGGGCTGGGTAGTGCCTAGGGTGGCTCAGCATGTTTCTAGTTTCCCCGGGAGGGCAGGAGAGGATGGGATCTGAACAACAAGGGTCCCCTCCCAGGGGCCCAGGTAGATGGGGGTTACCTGCACTGTGTCAGGCAGGCAGACATCACCAGATATGCAATGCATTAATCCACAGAGCAGTGAGCACCACACAACTTTGGGTAATTTTCGTATGAATAAGCTTTCATTTATATGCCATAATTTCTTCTCCTCTAGACAAATTCCCCTTCCACAGCATCCTAAGTGTGGTAGAAGTGCTAATGATGAATTATTAAAGGCCATAATGAATAGCCATGAATACTTCATGAAGCCATGGTGTTAGCACTGCTGATGGATGGCATATGCAGACCTGTGCCTCTCTCTGCACACTTCAGGGAAGAACAGGGTCTTCCTTCAAGGTTTAGGCCCTGAGACCCTGGGTGCGAAGGGTGACCTGTCTTCCAGTCTCTGCGTGGCAGGTTTGCTCCAGACTTCTGGTGCCCTGGAGTCTCTGCACCTCCCCCGCCCCCACACCACTGTCCTCATTCCCTGAGATTGGAGAACCAACTGGCCACCTTCCCTTTGGGGGCCTCAAGTTCTCAGGCAGGCAGAGGGAGAAGGAAAAGGGACAGGAGGGAGAAGGAGGAGAAAGAAGCAAGAGTTTGAGAAAAAAGGAGGGGCTGGGCTCTCCCCAGGCTACCTCTCCCAGGGGTCTCAGAAGGAGAGGTGGCCTAGGGGGAGCCCAGGATGGGCCCTGGATGGAAGGCCTCAGGTTATACCAAGCAGGGGAGGCCTCCGTCCTTCCTGAAAGCACCCTGTGACTACCTGAACCCCAGCTCTCCCCAAACCCCCAATCACTCCCCGGACAGCTCAGCAGACCCTGCCTCAGGCTGTACACCTGTTGCTCCCTTGGCAGGAGCTCCATAAAGGTAAGAGGGAGCAGAGCCACATGGCCTTTGTCCAGACCCTGCCTCAGGCTGTACACCTGTTGTTCCCTTGGCAGAAGTGCCATAAAGGTAAGGAGGGAGCAGAGACCACATGGCCTTTGTCCAGGGAGGGGCCTTGTCCTCCTCACCAGGTCTATGTCCCTCACCCTCCCAGCACCCTGAGGTTCCTGGTGCCCTTGTGCAGTGCCTCCCACCATCCCCAGTCCTGCTGGGTGCCCATGGCAGTGGGGAGTTGAGGGGAGAGTGGGTGTGAGGGTTGGGCAACCCAGGATCCGAAGGGAAGGGCGTGTGCGCATGCGTGTGTGTATGTCGCCGCACACGTGGGTTGCCTGTGTGGCACTGCAGGGGAGAAGAGGATTTGGAAGACATGCAAGGACACTTGCAAGAGACCGAAAAATAAAAGAGGAAAGAAAAAAGTTTATGACGTAAAGAAGGCAAGAGGAAGAGGGGGCTACTGGGGGATCAGAAGAGAAGGGGGAGGAAATGGAGGGCAAGCCCACCCACCCCCGAGCCCCCTTCCCCATGCCTCTCCCTCCCCAGCCTCCAAGGAAGGAAATTAGGAGACCACCGCAGATATATTTGGGTCATTTCCACATGCTTTATTCCAGCAATCAAAATAATTAAAAACATCTCAAATTATTATACACATACAAAATAGGTACAGAGTCTCTTGCTTCCTCCCACCCTTAGGGGGAAAAATTGCTTTGTGCTTTGGGAAGTTGTTTCTGAAACCCAGTGGCGAGAGAGGACACAGGACAGACCAGGAGCGAGGCGGGGAGGGTGGGATGCAGCTGCAAGAGGAGAGGGTTTCAGAGGAGAGAGAGGTGGGGAGAGCAGAGGCCTGAGAAGCCAGCGGCAGTGGAGAGAGGGTGGAGAGCTGGAGCCGAGGCACCTGCTCCCCTCATGTTAAATAGCACCTTTAGAAAATTCACGAGTCCCCATCCACAAAAAAAAAAAAAAAAAAAAGGAAAAGATGTGGTGGGTGCCTGTGATCCTAACTGCTAAGGAGGCTGAAGCAGGAGGATCACTTGAGCCCAAGGCCTGAGAAGCCAGCGGCAGTGGAGAGAGGGTGGAGAGCTGGAGCCGAGGCACCTGCTCCCCTCATGTTAAATAGCACCTTTAGAAAATTCAC
>NW_003852413.1:28211285-28241497 GCF_000181295.1 Otolemur garnettii
GGAGAGCTGGAGCCGAGGCACCTGCTCCCCTCATGTTAAATAGCACCTTTAGAAAATTCACGAGTCCCCATCCACAAAAAAAAAAAAAAAAAAAAAGGAAAGAAAAATATCAAGGAATAAAAATAGACTTTGAACAAAAAGGAACATTTGCTGGCCTGGGGGGGCATCTCAACTTCTATAGCACCAGTGATTCCCTCCCCACCCCATCCCCATCACAGAGATGTAGCACCTTTGATATAAAATGGGGCGGGCTTCCACCCTGCCCCCACCCCCGCCCCCACGCAGTTGCCCCGGTGACACATAAAGACAAGAACGAGGTAGTCTTTCAGCAACACAATTACACAAGGCACAGAACAATCTCTCCCACCCAGCCATTTGGCACAGGGATCGACACGCTTTCCCCAAATCCGATGTTTCCGCTCTGTCGTGGCCCTTCCTGACTCTCCTCCAAACCTGGTTGGGGATTGGTGGCTTCCCCAGCAAGGACCCCTCAAAAACGAAGAGGGGTATGTTGCAGGGGCCATAGGGATGCCAGATGGCAAGGCTTCTTTGGCAGTCTGAGAACCCCAGGTCCCTCCAGGGTTTGGCCGTGCTGGGTGGGCTGGGGGTGAGGCCACTTAGGTGTTTCAGCATTGTCTTTGGTTGCTGGCCGACAATGCAGTGTTTCTTGTGTCTTTCAGGGAGACTTAGATTGGGGGAGCAGTGGAGGGGAGGCCCCAAGGTGGGGTGGAGAAAGGAACAGAGAGGGCAGCGTTGGGGGATCATAAGCCCAACGGGCAGAAAAGGACTTACCCCCACATGGGTCTTCAAGCAAGTGGACCAAGCTTCCTTTTTTAAAAAGTTATTTATTTATTCTTTTTTGTTTTTTGGTAAGGTTGAATGCACTTTTGATTTTTGGTCATGTTCAGTTGGTCAAAGATAAAAACTAAGTTTGAGAGATGAATGCAAAGGAAAAAAATATTTTCCAAAGTCCATGTGAAATTGTCTCCCATTTTTTGGCTTTTGGGGGGTTTAGTTTGGGTTGTTTGTCTGTTTCCAGGGAGGGGAGAAAGTGGATTGGGTGGGAGGGAGCCAGGTTGGGCTGGAGGGAGTTTACAGGAAGCAGACAGGGCTAATGTCGAAGCCGAATTCCTGGTCTGGGGCGCCAACATCCAAGGGGGCCACATCGATGATGGGCAAGCGGGAGGTCTTGGTGGTTTTGTATTCGATCACTGTCTTGCCCCAAGCTCCAGTGTGACTCTGGGGTGAGGTGGAGATGAGGGGAGGGAGGCATTACTAGGTGGCAGTGATGGAGAGAGGGCACTGCCCAAGGAACCAAAGCCCAGAGAAGGGGGCTCTGTGGGAGGCTCAGGGGGACTCACCGTGCAGCCATCAACAGTGACGCTGTATGTGAAGCGGCTGTTGCCTTCGGCCCGGATCTCGATCTCGTTGGAGCCCTGGAGGAGCAAGGCCTTCTTGAGGTTGCCGGTCTGCTGGTCCATGTAGGCCACGCTGTTCTTGCAATGGTAGGTGATGTTCTGGGAGGCCTCAGTGGACATCAGGCGCAGGAAGGTCAGCTGGATGGCCACATCAGCAGGGTCGGAGCCCTCGCCGCCGTACTCGAACTGTGGGAGAGGAGAGAGAGTGAGGGGCGATGGCCATGCCACAGCCTACAGTGCTAGCCTCCCTACTCACGTGCCCACAGGCACCCTGTGTCTGAGACAGTGTCAAGGATCCGAGGCCCCTGCCCCCCAGCTCAGCAGCATCTGTCACACTTAGCAGAGATGGAGTCCACTCCAGGCCTTTATGCCCCTTCTAGGCACTGGGCTAGCCCACATCCTGACCACAGGTCTAGGGTCCAGCTCACACACCTGGAATCCACCGGTCATGCTCTCGCCGAACCAGACATGCTTCTTGTCCTTGGGGTTCTTGCTGATGTACCAGTTCTTCTGGGCCACACTGGGATGAGTGGGGTACACACAGGTCTCACCAGTCTCCATGTTGCAGAAGACCTTGATGGCGTCCAGGTTGCAGCCTTGGTTGGGGTCAATCCAATACTCTCCTGTGGTGGGGTGGCAAGGTGGACTCAGTGGGGGGTGTGCAGCCAGCACCATATGGGAGGTAGGGCACGTGTGGGCATGAGACTCTCGGTATAGGGACCCTGATATGGCAGGAAGAGCTAGGGGTGGCCAGGGCAGGCCCTCACCGCTCTTCCAGTTGGAGTGGCACATCTTGAGGTCACGGCAAGTGCGGGCGGGGTTCTTGCGGCTGCCTTCGGGGCTCCGGATGTTCTCAATCTGCTGGCTCAGGCTCTTGAGAGTGGTGTCCACCTCGAGGTCACGGTCACGGACCACATTGGCATCATCAGCCCGGTAGTAACGGCCTGAATCCTGAGCCTTCTCTTGAGGTGGCTGGGGCAGGAAACTGAAGTCGAAACCACCGCTGGGAGGACCAGGGGGACCAGGGGGTCCAGGAGGGCCGGCAGGACCCTGCACAAAGAAGGAGAGTGGGGATTACCGGTGTCCGAGTGCTCACAAGACTGGAGGGCTGTGAGGCAGAAGGGCTGAGGGGCTACGTACAACAGGACCAGCATCACCAGTACGACCACGAGGACCAGGGGGGCCAATGGGGCCTGGGAGACCGTTGAGTCCATCTTTGCCAGCAGCACCAGCAGAGCCAGGGGGACCCTGGAGGGGGGAAATGGTTAGAGGAAGACTTCCAGCAAGCTCAAGGCAACCCCAACTCTAGCGAAGAAATCTACCACCCTCCCTACTGCTCTGGGCTGGGCTCCACAGCCTCAGATGTGTCATTGCTCATTCCCATGGCTGGGAACATTGTGTGGGAGGAAGAAACAGGGCAGGGAGAGGCTGAGGCTGGATCAGACTGTTAGTTCAGGACGCTTCTTCCCTTCACCCACACCCTGCCCAGAGAGCTCAGGGATGCTCGGGTCCCAGGCAAAGGGTCCTGTGGCGAGGCTGTGCCTGGGCCCTGGGAAGAGGAGATCAATCAGAGGTTTTGACTTACTCGGGGACCAGCAGGACCAGAAGCTCCAGAGGGGCCTTGTTCACCAGGAGAGCCCTGAAGGACAGAGACAAAGGCAATTCAGGCCCGGTGTAGGTCAACTGCAGCTGGGTAGGTGAGGGGCAGCCCCATGCCTCCTCATCATCCTGGAAATCTAACCATGGGGGGGGGTCCACAGGCTGAGACTCCTCCCACGGTCCCTCTCTGGGCGCCCTCTCAGAAGAGACTTGGAAATGTCCATAAATCTTCAAACTCCAGTCTCCACTAGGGAGGAGTCAGAATGACTATCCAGAAAGGGAAACTGAGGCAGAGCATCCCCCCCACCATCACATAGCACAGCATGGGGACTGAGGAGGAGTTGAGCATACTCACAGGAGGACCAGGGGGACCCTGGAGACCGGAGAAGCCACGGTGACCCTTTATGCCTCTTTCACCCTGTTCGCCTGTCTCACCCTTGTCACCACGGGGGCCTTGGGGTCCCTAGAAGAGACGAGGGGACAGCCTATCAGGTGGAAGTTCTGTGGCACAGAGTGTGACACTGCACATCTGCACAGGGCTCTGAGGGCAGGGGAGGCACAGAGGTCACTTACAGCAGGGCCACGGGCACCAGCGGGGCCGACAGGACCAGCAGGACCAGAAGGACCCTGAGGAAAGCAGGCAGAGCATGAGGGCCTGGCCCAGGGTGGCTGAGGCTGGGGATGACATCTCCCCTTGGCTGACCACCTTTCCCAACATCCTTCCCCACTGTTGCCAGCTCTCCAGACCCTCAGGTAAACCTCCCTGGAATGCCAGAATGACCCCACTCCTTGGGGGAGATGGATGTTTTGGGAGGGGGCCATGAGGCTGAATTGTAGCTTTTTCTGCAGGGAGGCTGAGGTCCCTGGCATCTTGCCAGATTTCCCCCCTGCCCCAGCTTGGGAAAAGACAGACATCCATCCCCAGGTCTCTAGGCCTGCTCAGAAGCAAAGAGCTGGAGCCCAGCTACTTACAGTCTCACCACGATCGCCGCTCTTGCCAGCAGGGCCAACAGGGCCAGGGGCACCAGGAGCACCAGGGGCACCAGGGGGTCCAGCGGGGCCGGTCTCACCACGGTCACCCTGGGGACGGAAGATCAGAAGATGTGGGTCACCTCTGGCCAAAGGAGCCAGGCTGGGTAGGAAAGTGGCAGGTGTGGCCATGACCCCTGAAGTAGCCTCTTACCTTAGGGCCAGGAGCGCCATCTCGTCCAGGAGAGCCCTCGGCACCAGGAGCTCCCTGCAGGGAGAGGAGAGGTAAGAGTCAGCAGGCAGGGCTCAGGCCAAGACCAAAATGGTCTGTTGAGGGTACTGGCATGAGGGCTGGGGACGGCTCACCTCACGTCCAGATTCACCAGGGGGTCCAGCCAATCCAGGGGGGCCCATGGGACCAGGGGGACCACGTTCACCACTTGCTCCAGAAGGACCTTGTTTGCCGGGTTCACCCTAAGGGAGAAGAAAAAGTCAGGCCAGAGATGGGGGAAGAAGGGCCCTAGGGCCCCCACTCTAGGTCACCTTTACTGAATCTGTCCTCATTGGTGCCCCACCCCTATCCTGTGACCTCCAAATCTTGTGATGGTTTTTCTTGGGGTTCCAAAAGTTGAGGGGAACACTCACAGAGGGGCCAGGAAGACCAGGGAAGCCTCTTTCTCCTCTCTGACCGGGCAGGCCGACCACACCACGTTGTCCAGCAATACCCTGAGGTCCTGGAGTGCCAGGAGCGCCCTGTGGGAGGCAGACAGGGGTGAGATGCCTTATCACAGCACAGGGACCACTCCCCAGCTCGGGACACCTCTGGAGCTGCAGAGATCTGAGCTGGCACTTACAGCAGGCCCATCAGCACCAGGGGAACCTTTCTCGCCAGCAGGGCCGGGAGGACCAGGGGGACCAACTTCTCCAGTTCGTCCAGCAGGGCCAGTCTCACCACGGGGACCTTTGGAGCCTTCTTTGCCAGCAGGGCCAGGGGGGCCAGGGGGTCCAGCATTACCCTGGGCAGAGAGAAGAGGGACTGTCAGACTCCAGTGGGTTCTAGTGAATCAGTGAGGCCTCAGTGGGGTCCACTGTCCTCCTGACAGCCTAGGCATACCACCCCAGACCTAGAGCAGTGACTTCCCACCATAGACTTACAGAGGGGCCGGGGGGACCAACTCGTCCAGCAGCACCAGGGAAACCAGTAGCACCCTAGCAGAAGAGAACACAAGGGTAATCAGAGGGAGAACAGCCAACTCACCTGACCCAGCTGTCACCACCGCACAGCATCTGGGGACAGACTCAGCAGAGAGGTGGGCAATACTCACAGGGGGACCAGCGCTGCCACGAGCACCTTTGGGTCCAGGAGCACCAACGTTACCCTGGAGGAGAGCATAGAGACGTCAAGCCTGAGCTGGTCCCAGGTCCCAGTCTGCCAGTATCTCAGAGCCCAGAGAGTGCGCTACTCACAACAGGGCCAGGGGGTCCAGCAGGGCCAGCAGGGCCAGCGGGGCCAGCATCGCCTTTAGCACCAGCATCACCGGGTTCGCCTTTAGCACCAGGCTGACCATCAGCACCCTGGAGGAGGGGGAGTGTGGTGAGTGGAGGGAGAGAGGCAGGAGGCTCCACAGGCTTGGGGAGGTACCAGGGACTAAAGGCCACAAAATGGGAAACAATGTCTCTCCCTAACTCAGGCTGACACCTGTCCCCATTCAGGAACTCAAGGTTCCAGGTCCTAATTGGTGATGGAAGATGAAGGAGGTCTTGGTACTCACAGGGGGTCCGGCAAAGCCAGCAGGGCCGGGGGGACCAGGCTCACCACGATCTCCCTAAAAGCAAAGGAGTCAAATCAGAGAGCTGCCCTGACATGGAGGAAGGTGGGATGGGATGGCATGGTAGGGCAGGAGGTGGGGGACAAAGTCAGGGCCAGAGGTCAATGGGAAGGAAAGAAGGCCAAGTGAAGTCTTAACTGGGTCTTCTGTACTTACCGGGGCACCACGAGCTCCAGTGGGACCGGCAGGGCCGCTGGGACCACTTTCACCCTGAGAGGGAGGGACAAGAGACTTGGGGTCAGGGATATGCCTTGATTACTCTAGACAGGTGACCCCAGGAAAGCCTTCCTTCTGTCCTGGTCCCTCCAGCTTCCTGGGCTGCCAGCTTGGTTTGTCAAGACCACCCTCCACACATCCAAGGCTTGCTGAGGAAGCTGTATATTAGGGAGGAAGGTAGGGGGCTACCTCACCTTGTCACCAGGGGCACCAGCAGGACCAGGAGGACCGATAGGGCCAGTCAGACCACGGGCGCCATCTTTGCCAGGAGAACCATCAGCACCTTTGGGACCAGCATCACCCTAAAGACATGTAAAAACCTGAGACTTCCAGTGTGGGCAAGGAGATGACTTACAGTGTTCTGCTTCTGTTTGGGACCACTTGAGAGACCCTCCTTAGCTCTGCCTTGCCACCACCTGTGCCAAGGCCTCAAGATCTTTTCACTGGAAAAGGTGCCTGCCTGGGAGTTTAGGTGGATGGGTTAAAAGGCCCCTGTCTTATATAGCAAGATGAATAGGGAGGCTCCATCAAGGAGACATCTCCACCTCTCATCACCATGGTAACTCATGGGGAGAGAAGGGCCTGGACTACAGGTAGAGGATTCATCAGCAAAGAGGCCAGAGGGAAAGAAGGGAGGATACAGGAGGTGAGGGAAAGATCCCAGGGAGAAGGAGAGAAGCTAAGGAATTGAAAGCAGAGAGAAAAATAGGAGCCACAAAGGACTCAGGGAAGGGAGAAGGTTGAACTTACTCTGTCACCCTTGGGGCCTGGAAGACCAGCTGCACCACGTTCACCAGGCATTCCCTGAAGGCCAGGGGCGCCCTGGCTACCGGGGGCTCCAGGGGCACCAGCATCACCCTATGACAACAAAGAAGACTGGAATAAGAGCTGGAGTCCCTGAAATGGGTCATCACCCCAAGACCCCTCTCCCAGGCTTGGTTCAAAGGCCAAAGGCAGGTACCAGCTAAGAAGAAAGATCCACAGGCCAGTCTTGAAGCTGCACATGGGCCCCCCCTCCCCGGTCTTGCCTCCCACCCTCCCTCATCTCCGTGGCTTTGGTCATAGCCAGCCATCCCCTATTGGAGAAGGGGAGAAACCTGGTCCCTAGGGTGCTTGCTGGAGCCCCTTTGGTGCTATCCTCACCTTAGCACCATCATTGCCAGGAGCGCCATTGCCCCCACGGGGACCAGCAGGACCAGGGGGACCCTGCACACCACGCTCGCCAGGGAAACCTCTCTCGCCCTAAAAGAGAAGGACAGGGCATGTGATGGCTCCTCCAAAGACAGGGCACATGGTGTCATGATGGAACAGTGAGAGAGGATCTACTTACTCTTGCTCCAGAGGGGCCGGGGGCACCAAGGTCTCCAGGAACACCCTGAGGGAGAGAGAGGAACAGCCAGTGAGCACAGTCTACCTGCGGCCACCACACTAGGAACAATTCCTGTCCCTCCTCTTGGAGGCTGGCCCCAGGGACCATGATTAGAGATGAAACCTCTCTTGGATTTGGGATTATCCTGTATAGCCCCTTTATTCCTCCTCAGGATATGTCAAAGGCCTCCCTGCCCCCAAACTTTGTACCAAGAGTTATATCAGAAGGGTTGAGAATATTATAGCAGGTCTTGAAAGAAGCCACCCAGACTAGCAGCCTGCAGCACCTGCTTCCCTTTGTGTAGCTCCCTTCATGATAGGAAGTTCTCCCTGGTGTCTAACCTCGATCCCTCTAGCTGATAGTTGCCTGATTAGGTAGGAGCAGTGGCCTGTCTCTCTGTGTGTCCTGTAGTCCCCACCCTTCTGGCTGATTGCTACCTCTTACCTGTTCACCAGGTTTGCCTGCTTCACCAGGAGGACCAGCGGGACCAGGGAGACCCTGCAGGTGGGAAATGGGGAGGAAAGAAAGAGGGCTTAGAATCTGGAAGAGAACAAAGAGGTGTTTCTGCACCTCCACCCTCTCCCAGCACCCTGACAGCCATGAGGCCTCACCTGGAATCCGGGGGAGCCTGCAGGGCCTTGTTCACCTCTCTCTCCAGCGGGACCCTGTGTGAAGAGAATGCTGTGGTCACAGCAAAGCCAAAGAGAGAAGGGACAGGGGTTGTCTGCTCATCAGGGATACTTACAGCAGGGCCGGGAGGTCCTTGAGCTCCAGCTTCTCCATCTTTGCCAGGAGCACCCTATGGAGGAGAGTAAGGAAGAACTCAGCGGAGGAGGCCCAGCGCAGCTGGGGGAAGGGCAGGTGGCAGGGCCCTGGGACAGAGCAGACCCAACAGGGGACTGCTGGTACGCTTCTGAGGGGCTGTGGCCTCTTGCGTCCCTCCTGTGGGAGGGGGATGTGTCAGGGGCAGGGGCAGGGGCAGAAAGGGGAAAGGGACCAAAAGGAGATACTTACAACAGCGCCAGTGGGTCCGGGAACACCACGCTCTCCAGCTTTGCCGGGCTCTCCCTGTGGAAGAAGGGAGAGCATCTTCAGGGAGCTGAAAACAGGACCTCCTGGGTCCCTCCAATTTACTATGAGTGGAATTTTTAAAGGGGTTTTCTTTTCACAAGACTCTGCAGGCTCTATTTACAAGCTTTGGCCCTCTGGGGACACCTTTGCTGGTTTCCCTTGCTCGGTGCCTTAGCCTATCCCCAGCCCTTTCCTCCAAGACGCCCTTTCAGGCTCCTTCTCCCTGTCACCCTCTCCCCATTCTTCTTCCTATTATGTGCCTAGTGTGACCCGCACTGAAAAGGGCTCTCATCTCCTCTGGTATCTCCTTCTGAACCTCAAAGAGTCCACCAAGACTTGTGGATCCCTATTCTATGAAAGGCCCATCCTATCTGCACGTGTATGGGGGGAGGGCCACCAACAATACTCATCCCCAGGGATAGGGCAATGCTGGTGAAGCCTGAAGAAGTCTCTCATTTTATGGCTAGGAAGACTGAGGCCCAAAAGGGGACATAAGTCGCTGAGCCCAGAGGCCAGAACGCTCACCTCCCAGTCCTATCTGACCCAGGCTTTACATCACTGCCCACTGAATACTCACAGCAGCACCTTTGGGTCCAGGGAATCCCATCACACCAGCCTGACCACGGGCACCAGGGGGTCCTGGGGGTCCAGGGCGACCATCTTGACCAGCGGGACCCTGAGGATGAGAGACACACAGGTGGTGGTGAGGACAGACGGAAAGCAAATAGGAGAGGGAGAGGGGGCCCAGGGGCAGTGATACTTACAGGGGGTCCAGTTTTGCCATCAGGACCAGGGCTGCCAGGGCTGCCAGTCAGACCCTAGGGGAGAAGCAGGAAGGTGTGAGTAGGGCAGGGGAGGAGGCGGATGGAGGGGCGGGGAGGGAAGACTCCAGAACGCTTCGTCCCGGACCCCACACAGGATGCTCAGAGGCCTGCCTTCTCACCTTGGCGCCAGGCAGGCCAGCTTCACCGGGGCGGCCAGCTTCACCAGGAGAACCTTTGGGGCCAGCAGGGCCAGGAGAACCACGTTCGCCAGCGGGACCCTAGTTGGGGGGAAGTCACAGGACCAATTAGGGTCTCGAGTCTGGGCCTTTCCCATGGGCCAGCTTCTTTCTTTTGGGGAGAAGAGGACAACTGGTTCAGGCAGGATTTGAGAGGCATTAATGGGGGTGGGATGGTCCAAGGGAGGTCCAGTGTGAAGTATGAGACACACTTCTGCAGCCACAGCCTGAGCACTAACGATGGGGGTGGGGTGACTACATTGGAAGAGGAAGGTCTTGCCAGGGAGCAGCAGGGTCAGCCTCCCAGCCTAAAAGAGATGTTACCTTGGGACCAGCAACACCATCTGCGCCAGGGAAACCACGGCTACCAGGTCCACCCTGTGTGAGGAGAGGAAACCAGTGAGCTCAGGGACATGATGGTGGCCGAGAAGGAGGGAGGGGGCAGCCAGGGGGCACTTACGCGCTCGCCAGGGGGTCCAGGCAGGCCAGTAGGTCCAGGTTCACCTCGGGCTCCTCGCTTTCCTTCTTCCCCAGCAGGGCCAGGGGGTCCTTGAACACCAGCAGGGCCCTGGAGAGGGCAGAGAGGAGGGGGTGGCCTGTGTTGAGGACCCATCCTGGTGTCAGCCCTAGAGCTACCCTGAGGCTGGGCCGCCAAATCAGGCCTCCCCCAGGAGACTAGGGACTCCCAGTGCAGGGTGGGCTGGGCTGCAGCGGGGTACCAGGGGGACTTACAGGCTCTCCCTTGGCACCAGTGTCTCCTTTGTTGCCGGGAGCACCGGGTTCACCCTGTGAAGGAGGATAAGACAGGCTGAGTCCAGAATGCTCAGCTGGCCTGCACCTTCCTGCTCTCCAGACGAGGGCCACGCTGGAGCTAGGGCATGGGGTGCCAGAAGGGAGAGTTTTGTACTTACGCTGTTACCCTTGGGACCAGGAGGGCCGCTGGGGCCCTGGGGTCCAGAGGGGCCTCGGGCACCAGGGAAGCCAGGGGCACCAGCAATACCAGGAGCACCCTGTGGGAGGCAGAACAGACCACTGAGGCCAGGAGCGTCGGGCACAGACAGGTGGAAAGCAGGCTCCAGGACAGGCAGGCAGGACGGATAACTGTCAGATACTTACGTTGGCACCTTTAGCACCAGGCTGTCCATCAGCACCAGGGTTTCCCTGTGTGTGGCAGAGAGGAAGAAGAGTGAGTGACAGGCAGAGATGCTGAGGTTGAAAAGTGGCACATGGGACACTGAAGAGGAGACACTTACAGCAGGACCAGCAGCACCAGCAGGTCCAGGGGGGCCGGGCTCACCACGCACACCCTGGGGACCTTCAGAACCTCGGGCTCCTTGGGGACCAGCTTCACCCTAGATCAAAAGATAGGACATGTCAGAAGCCACCTAGGAAACCCAACCTTATCTTTGGATGGTAGGAGGAAGGGGAGAGAGTAGCAGGAGACCAGGAATCAGGACTCTAAGATCAGAGAAAGGGACTCCAGGACAAAGGTGTTAGAGGATGAGCTTCTCTCTTGCCATTCTAGGTCCCTCTGGTTTGGGGAGCAAGGAGATACTTGGCCTTGACAGGTGTATGTCATGCCCAGAGGAGGGCAGAGTCTCACCTTAGCACCGGCAGCACCAGGGAAGCCAGGAGGACCAGCGGGACCAGTGGGACCCTGTAAATGAAACGAGGATGTTAGTAAGAAAGAAGGCACAAGTCATACCCTGGGACAGAAGAAGTCCTAGGGTTCAGACCAACACAGGTCACCCTTCCCACCATGTCAGCCCTGAGAGCTGACACTGAGACCCTCCCCACTCCTAGGCACTGAGGTCCAGAGGCCACACTCACCGGGGGACCAGCAGCACCAGTAGCACCATCATTTCCACGAGCACCCTGCAGAAGAGAAGGGAAGCCTCAGTTAAGTCCAGTGAACACTGGCCAGTCCCTTAAGCTTCTGGAGACCCCTTCTGGAGTCCAGGGATTCCCCCAAGGAGCCAGAGGTACTTACAGCAGGGCCAGAGGGTCCAGGGCGACCTCTCTCACCAGGCAGACCACGGGGGCCCTACCAATCAAACCAAGAGAAGTCAGATGAGAGGGGAGACATTCCCTTCCCCCGGCCTCCATCTTGTCCCTGCTTCCTGCCCCCTTCATTCCTCCTAGAGCCGGGCACACTCACCATCTGACCAGGAGCTCCATTTTCACCAGGGCTGCCAGGCTCACCCTACAGAGCAGAGAAGAGAGTGAGGAATTCCTTCATGTGGAACAGGTGGAGGACCAATGACATTCAGACAGCCTCTTACCTTGGGTCCAGGAGCACCAGCATCTCCCTTGGCACCATCCAAACCACTGAAACCCTAAGATAGGAAGGAGGAACAAGATGAGAACCTGTGGAGAGGTGAACCACCGTGACACCCACCCAGGTCTGGGAAAGAGCCTTGGAAGGTCATCACAGCCACCCTTGTCTCTGAGCTAAACTAAACCCCGATGAGCCCAATCTCACCCAGTCCCTTTATTGGGACGTCTTTATCATGGAGAGAAGCACTTTTGCATGTTTACATCTGTACGTCCCTTGGGACTTTGTAGCTGCCACCCACCATGATGCACACCAGGATTGTTAAGGAAGGGGTGGAAAGGTAGGATGCTAGGGACTTTTGCGATGTTAGATGACTCAAAGGGCACTCACTCTGTGCCCCTTCATTCCAGGAAGGCCAGCTGTTCCAGGCAATCCTCGAGCACCCTGAAGAGAAAAGAAAAGGAAACCAAGGAAGGGCCATTAGAATGCACCGACATGGACCCAGCTCCCAGGTGAAACCCAGATGCAGCAAAGCCTGGTGCCCAACTGTATGTAGCCCCCTGCTCACCTGAGGCCCAGGAGGCCCACGTTCGCCAGGACGACCAGGTTTTCCAGCTTCTCCCTGAGAGGAAGAGAAAAGATCAGGATGTTCATGCCCTCCAGGGCTAGAAAAAGCAGGGAAGGTCTCAGTCTTCCTGGGATTGTTGCAAGTCAGGTTTAAGGGCCCAGAATCTTATCTTTAAATCTAAAGCTCAGTTTAAATTTATTATGAAATCTTTCTTTGGTGAAATCTGAGTCCCTCCAGGGGAATTTCTGTTTATTTCTGTGACCAGCGTTTTAATCTCACCATCTGTGCAACTGTTTACACTGAGGGATGGGTTGGGGATTGCTTTGAGGTGGCTCCAGTACGGGAAGGAGCTGTCTCCCTGTTGGGGAATTGGGGGAACATGTCCCATTAAGGGTAAAGGTCATCGCTCAAGGGTAGTCCTGTGCATCAGGGAGAACTTGCCCTCCTTCCTCTGGACATCACCCCCAAAGGTGGTGGAAGCACTGGAGTGGAGATTATGTGACCTAACCATGGAGGCTGTTGGGGTCGGATGGTATCTTTTCACCGGGGCTACTTACATCATCTCCATTCTTTCCAGGAGGACCAGGGGGGCCACGGGGACCCATAGGACCCTAGAGAAGATAGGAGAAGTGATTAGAATCTTTCAGATAAGGAAAAAGAAAGAGAAGGCTGAGACTGGAAGGAGGTGCTGAGGAAGACTCCAAATGGGGTCTTCAATAGGAACATCTATGTTTGTAGAGGGAGTATCTGTATAGAGTGCTTACTGCAGATCCAGGCTCGCCGGGCTCACCAGGGGGACCTTGGAAGCCTTGGGGACCCTGGAGAACAAAGAGAGAGGTATGAGGTTAAAAGGGAAGGCCAATCTTCCCCTATATCACCAAGAGATCTCTGAGCACCTTCCCTTCCCCCATCCCAATTTTCTGCCCCAAAGACCAAAGCCCAAGGAGATATATGAAGACTTCCTGGATACTCACAGGTGCACCAGGGGGGCCAGGGAGACCACGAGGACCAGAGGGACCCTAGAGAAGGAGAAGTAAAAGGGGCCATGGTGATCTCTCTGCAGGAAAGCACAACATGGCCTACTCATGTGACCTCCCATTTGTGCCTGTTGGGACCACTCAGTTGTCCTGCATCCTCTTTGGACTCTGAGGTCTCATTGATTGTCTTTACCTCCCAAGCCATCTATGCTAGCCCCATATGCCAACAGTGGCCTGTCTCCTTTGGATTCCCACCTACTCCTCTTCCATCATCCCTGCTCCCCCTGGTGGCTCACCATGGGGCCAGGCACAGAAACTCCAGCTGATTTCTCATCATAGCCATAAGACATCTGGGGAGCAAAGTTCTAGGGGAAAAAAAAAGAGAGAATGAAATCAGGGTCAAGACAATGAATTGAAAGGCAGAAGACATTACGGATAATGGAGAAAGCTGACATCATGTGCTTCCTGATGAGATAGACAGCAGCACTTGATAACACAGCTTGTGAAGTGGGCCCACCAAAAATGCATCACCTGAATCCAGTCTAATCAGGTAATAGCAAATTGAGGGACAGCCTACAAAATAATTGGCCTCTAGTAAACAACTGGCCTCTTCAAAAACTTTCAGTATTGTGAAAGACAAAGAAAGTCTGAGGAATATTCCATCTTCATGGAAACCAAAGAGATCTGACAGTTGCCTGCAATTCATGATCCTTGATGAGATTCTGGACTAGATTCTGGATCTAAATTCTGGATCTAAATTCTATAAAGGACATTACTGGGACATAGGTGAACTTAGAATATGGATCGAACATTAGATAACAGTATTGGATCAATGTTAAATTTCCTAAATCTAATTATTGTGCTATGGTCACCTAAGAGAATGCTCCCATTCTTAGGAAAAATATATCAAATATTTAGGAGCAAAGGGGTATAATAGCAGCCACTTATTCTTAAAATGTTTGGAAAAAAATGATAGGCACACATAAACAGACTGATAAAGCAAATGCAACAAACTGTGAAGGGTATATGAGAATTCGTTGCACTATTCTTGCAATTTGTGTGTAAGTTTCAAATTATTGCAAAATGCTAAATTATGTCATCAGTCAAAAACCCAAAACAAAACAAGGGAGAGAGGACACAGGAGACCTTCCATAGATGTCTCGACCCTCCACTTACTCCTCCGAGGCCAGGGGGTCCGGGAGGTCCGGGGGGTCCGGGAGGTCCGGGAAGTCCAGGCTGTCCAGGGATGCCATCGCGGCCAGGAGGGCCTGCTGGTCCCTGCATGGCAGAGGGCGGGGCCCGGGTGAGCGCTGGCCAGGAACCACGCCCACCTGCAGCCCCCCCGCAGCCGAAATAAAGCAAGGCTTACCCTTGGGCCTCGGGGACCAGTGTCTCCCTTGGGTCCCTATGGGTTTGGGGGATAAGAAACAAAAAGAGGCTGGTTTAGAGAAGGGAGGACCGTAAGGAGTCACAGCCAGGTGGTACAAGTCGAGGGCAGAGGATTACCTCGACTCCTGCGGTTTCTCGGTCAGTAGGTGACTCTAGGATGAGAAGAGACCAGTGTCAAAGGCAAGGTTTGCTAACCAGACTCAGGGCGTGGGGGCGCCTAGACTTTCCCGTCCTAGGCCCAGAGCTGAGCGGTACCTGAGCCCTCCGGGCAGACAGGACAGCACTCGCCCTCGGGGGCTTCGACGCCTGGGCAGTTCTTGCTCTCATCACAGATCACGTCATCGCACAACACTTTGCCATTGTCGCAGACACAGATCCGGCAGGGCTCAGGTTTCCATACGTCCCGGTCATGGTACCTGAGGCCGTTCTGTACGCAGGTGACTGGTGGGACTGGGGCAAATGGGGGAAGAGGTAGGCTGTCATTAGCGCCCGAGACCCCCACCTCAGGGCTCCAGGGATCCCAACCCTACTTTGCCCTTTCCCCTCTGTCTAGGAGGCACACTTAGATTTTTCTTCTTCCCTTTCCTCCCTTCCTCCCCTTTCTCAAATCCTTAAAAGCTCGTCTGCTCCTCATCAGTCCCAGTGACAGCGATGAGGCTCCTGGCCAGGACCGCTAATAACTCTTTCCAGTTCTCAGGAATTTAAACAAAGCATTAGGCCGCCGTTGCTTCCAACTTTAACCTCAGCTCGTTGGCGCGGAAGCCAAGTGAAATAAAAAGTCATGGGGGTGGAGGGGGGGAGCGAGGGAAGAGGAGGGTCCTGTCGAGACAAGCTCCTAGAAAGTGGTGGGAGGAGAGAAAGGCGGTCCAGATCGCAATCCGCCCCCATTTTCAGGGCAGGTGGGATGGCGTGGGCGGGGCCACGAGAATGGGGCGGGGCTTATTGGAGTAGGGTCCCGCCCAGAGATTTGAAATGTACCTTGAAAGTAGGATACATCAGTAGAATACACCCTAACCTCCAGAGGCCAAACATTGTAAAAGCCTGCTCTCAGGGCCAGTCGCAGCCCTCCAAGCCAGCCAGTGTCTCTGGGTCACTTCTTAGCCAAAGAACCAAAAAGTTCACAGTTGATAGTTAACCACGCCCACCGCGCTAGCAGCTACTTAAACAGCCACTAGGTGGCGGGCAACGCTAGGGAATGGAGACAGGGCGGGACTAATTTCACCGGACTTGTCATTTCTCTTAGAGGCAGGGGCTATCCCATCCCCGGCTCGATTTTCCAGATCTAGAGGTGGGGTCTACGCCTGGCAATAACCAGGTCTTCCCTTTCCCGCTCCCGTTCCAGAATTCTCTGGACAGGGAGGCGCAGTGCTCAGTGAAGATCAGCAGGGGGCGCAGAGACCCCGCCCTGCCTCATCCTCCAACCCTCCCACTCTCTGCGCCCCCTCCCCCCTCAGCCCAGCACCCCCGCGGCCCCAAGAACACTCACTGTCTAGCCTGCAGAGAGGGCAAACAATCTTTCCTTATGAATCATCCCACTGCTTTCCTGATCGCTTTTACATCTTGGGCTCCAAATCCCTAGCTTGGTGCCCCCATTCCATCTTCGACGTGCTTTCCCCTCAACCTGCCCCCAGATCCCCACTTTTCCTGTTGAGTGCTCAGGATTGTCTCCTGTACCAACTCACTCCGTGCTCCATCTTCACCTCCCACTCCTGGGAGTGCTCATCTCTATGCTCGCCGCAGAGTGAACTCCCTGCTCTCCCACAGTGTTAAGGAAGAGCCTTCACCATCTCCCTTCCATCCCGGAGCCTCCGAAGCATCCCGAATCTGTTTAAGCCGCAGCCCCAGGACCAAGCACAGGAGCGCGATACCAAGTAGCCCTGGACTCCCAGAAGTTTGAAACTTACTGTCTTCGTCTTGGCCCTCGACTTGGCCTTCCTCTTGGCCGTGCGTCAGGAGGGCGGTGGCCGCTAAAAGGAGCAGGAGCCGGAGGTCCACAAAGCTGAACATGTCTAGACCCTAGACATGTAGACTCTTTGCGGCTGGGGTGGGGGTTAGCGTCCGCTCATGCGTGGCCTCACACTCCGCGTGCCTCCTGCTCCGACCCCGAGGAGAAACTCCCGTCTGCTCCGACGACTGGCTAAGGCCCCTTTTATACTATCCCATGGAGAGCAGGGAGGAACCCTGCCCCTTGGAGAGGGGGAGCCGGCCACCCGTCCCCCAGCCAATCAGAGCTGCCTGGCCCGGCCCCCAGTTTGAGAGTTGGAACGTACAGAGGAGGGAGGGAAGGAAAGGGAAGGGAATCCACCCCACGTTTCCCCCCTTCGCAGCACTGCCTCCCCAGCCCCCTCCCCAGCCCAGCCTGGGCCAGAGATACTACCGCTGGGGTGCTGCTGGGTCTTCAGTATAGCATGGGCTAAAGAGTGGGCAGGGGTGCCCCTTCTGCTTTCTTCCTGGGACCTCCGATCTTGAGGAAGTGGAATTGGGCAGCTGAGTGGGAAGCCTTCCAAAGGTGGAAAGGTTGGGGGTGATTGGGAGAGGGTCCTCCTGGCCATTTCTCCATCACCTTCCTGACATCCTTTTCAGGAGCTAAGAATTAGGTATAAAGAGGTCAGTTGGGGACCTCTCTGAAACAGGAGAACTAGGGAATTAAAAAGATGTGCTTATTTGGGGGTGTCTTCTGGTGTATGGAACTTAGGAATATTTGGGGGAACAATTAAGAGTGTCCTTTATAGAATTAAAGACTCAGACACTTAGAGAGAGGAGTACTGGAAAGGAGAGTTTTATTTTGAGAATGTCAATTCTTCTGCCATGCTTGAACTCCAAGAGAGACTCCATTACCCTCCTCCCCAAACCCCAGGCCTGATTAAGAGGCCATGGCAGGGGAGTAGGGGGCCCTGCAGGCACAGGGTGAGAAACTTGATTACATGGTCTTTCCAGAGGGAGGCTTTGGCATTGGGTGATGGGGTATCAGAGAAGGGGAGGATTGCGAGAGGCTCCGAGGTGTGTATTGGGGGTCCAATCTCCCTACAAGTTCATTCCCCAAACTCTTCCACCCCAGAGTTCAGGAGTGAGTTTGTATGGGGAGGTCTGTGGTACCTGGTGACTTAGAAAAAGGTTTTATGTCCACCATGGCTGTAGCTAGGGGCTGATTAGAGACCCTCCTACTCAGCACAATTAGATAGAAGGAACTTGGGTGGAGGTTACTTGGCCCAAGAGGGTGTCCTCTGGGAGCTGCACAAAGCCCTTTCTCTGGTTGTCCCTGAATCAGGGTTGGGGGTGTATAAGATCATTGGGTGTCTGGGTGAAACTTGCCTTGGAGGTTTGCGATGGAATTGTATGGAAGGTCAAGTGACCTTATTTTACAGTCTGTTTTTCACTGCCTCGCCTCTTCCTTGAAAATCCAGGTTATTGCTCTCTGCTCCTGGAACCAGGAGAAAATCATCTGTGCTCTGTTAGGGGATGGGGACCCCCAAAACAGCAGGGTATATTTGGAGAAGATGCCTCTAGAAGTCAGCGTCTTCTCATCCCTCATGTCCTAACCCCCAACAGTGCTCTATGTCAAGCCCAATCTACCCAAGCCCCTCATCCTGCCAAAGTCTGTGGGCCTGAGAGGTGGCAGTGGGGGTCTCCTTGAAGTGCCCTAGTTGCTCCTCTCTCTTCTATGCAGCTCCCCCACCCTCACTGCTCCAGAGCTGCAAACGTGGAAGCGGGGAGTCCCGCCTCCCCCAAACCATCCAAGATTCCATTGCCTCCCCCCCGCCCCCTCTCCACGCCCTCCCCCAGCTGGTTTTGTGCAACGAAGGCAAAGGGAAAAAAAAAGAAAAGACCAAGGGAGCAGAAGGGGAGGGAGCCACGTTGCCGGCCGGCCGTGGGCAGCCAGGATGAGCGGTGCGGGTGGGGCAGCAGAGGGAGACTGCAGGGGCTATAATTAAAGGGAAAATATAGAGTTTCCAGAGAGGCAAGGCTGGAGATGGCAATAGAGGATGGGCCTTCATCAATTATCGCGACCATGTGGCAGCAACTTGTGGCCCAGCATCTGCCCCCGCCTAGTGCCAGCGACTGTAGGGCAGGACTAGGGGGCTGAGGTGCTGAGATGGCAGTTCCTAGACCCACCAAAGTCCTGTCCCCCACTGTGGGTCAGTTCCAAGGGTCCCTCCTCCCTAATAGGGCACAAGGGACCTGTCCCTCACAAGAATCAGACATTTGGAGTGGTGGCAGAGTGACACAGGCTTGGTATGAGGGCTGGTGGGACCTACCAGAATGACTCCTGCCTCCAGCCCCTTCCCACGTGCTCCCAGTCTGGGCTCTTCCACACCCACCTTAAAGAAGAGAGGAAGCTGCTGAGGTGTGAATTGGGGGTTGCTATGGCATGGGCTTGGGGTTCTGAAGGCTGATTGGGGACCCCTGGGATCAGAGCTTTGCGTATGTGGCGGCCACCACCTCAACTCCCAGCCTTCACCTCAGGGGCTAAGGCAGACAGTCTGTAAGCATCCTTTACACGTGGCACAGAACTGAGGCTCAGGGCCTCCTTTGCCACTTTTCAACTTGAAACGCTTGGCGGACTCCCAGCCCGAAGATGTGTCTTTAATTTCAGCAGCATGACAGTGAGAGGAAGAATGTGCTTGGGGTCTCCTCCCAGCCTGGCTGGACCTCCCTGGCCAGGAGTGAGGGCTGGAGACTGGGGGCGGGGGCCAGAGGGAGGAGGGAGGCTGGGCCTGGGGAGGAGATGCCACCTCATCTTTAGGAAACTCTGAAGCTCTGGCTTCTTGTGGAATGTAAGACTTTGTCCCACACTTAGAATGGGGGGGGGGAGACAAAAGCCAAAATCTCCTCCCCCCCACCCTTAAGAAATGGTAAAGTCATCAGCAGCTAGGGAAAAAAATTCCTCAAGAAGAAAAACAGAAAGAGGAAAGTGCTGAGCTCTGAGTTCTCTCCCTCTCCAAATTTCCTCAAATGCCCCCCCAAAGAAGGAGGGGGAAGGCCTGTACTCTTTAGGGCCCCCTGGCTTCCAGAGCTCCTCAGCCCCTCAGTCTGAACTCTGGGGTGGGACAAGAGAGAGGAGCACATCTGGAAGAGGCAGCCCAGGTGTCGGTACACCTGGGGAGGCATGCGGCCCTGCCCTGCACATCTGGGTCACCCTTTCCTGCTGCCATGGCCCCCAGTGGGCACTCTGTTGCCTTTCTTCCCTGTGATAGACCTCTGGAATGCTTCCCTGTGCCCACCCTTTGTCCCAGACGGGTGAAGGAGAGAGTCCCCATGAGATGCACAGAGAGGAGAGAAGGGGAGGGGTCTAAGACTGAGACTGCAGCAACGGTCAGCTTGGCATGGTTCCTGTTGAGGGACCCCAAAGCAGGGTCTGGGCACAGACCCAGGTCTGTGGGACCCCCTCTTCTTCCCTTTCCTTGGCACTGCACAGTCCCAGCCTTTTGATGAGCTCCGTGGCTTCCAGGTGCTGCTCTGCTCTTCCCATGCCTTAGCCTCCAGCCTGACTCCATCAGACCTGCTGGGGTTTCCCTCCCTCCCCCTGTCCCTCCGGCCCTCCTTTCCAGGTTTGGGGAGAAGAAGACGAATTAAATGTTATCCGTGTTGCAGTGTTGATGCCTGTGAGACATCCGGTTGGAAATGTGAAGAAAGCCCTTGGGTACCTGAGGTGGGAGACCAGAGGAGAGACGAATGTGGAGCCCCCTGGATGTTGGCAACCGAAGTGCTGAGGGGACCTGCAGACCCTCCAGGTGGAAGGCTGGGTGGAGGAGGAGGGGCCCACACAGGAGACAGGACAAGGGTGGGCAGAGGAGGGTGAGGAGACCAGGGATTGAGCAGGTTGTCAAGAATACAAAGGAATGAAATTGTTCTAGAAGGAGGGGGAGCTCCATGCTGCAGAGAACTAGCAGGGTGGGAATACTAAAACATTTTCTGGATTTAGCCGCATGGAGTGATGGCTGCCCCCAGGGTGAGTTGATAGGCTGGAAAGAGGGATAAGGAAGCCAGCCTGGAGAGGGATGAGGAGGTGTGGGAGGCGGGACGTGGGGTCAAAGTGCAGGGGACTCCAAGGAGACCAGCTGCGTGGGGAGCAGAGCAAGCCCAAGCCCCCTCCTCTCCTTTCTCTTTCTTTTGTGCCCACCTCACCCCCTGCTCCCAGCTTCCTCTCTGTCCTGCCTCCCTCCTCTTTTTCTTTGCTGTGACTTTGTTCCTTTCTCCATCCTACCTCTTTGAAGCTCTCTTTCTGGATCTCTTGGTTGCCTTTTTTGCTCTCCCTCCCCCTTTACTTCTCTTCCCAGGTTACCTGAGCCTGGCCCAGCCTCCTCCTCACACTCTTCCAGAGCAAAGAGCAAGCCCTCACTGCAGGCTCCTGAAGATGACCATTGATTTCTAGCCTAGGCCAGATCCCATCCCATTCTCTGGGATGCCCCAGTCCGAGGAGCAGAGCAGCCCAGGAAGGAGCTGGGTTGAGCAAGAGAAGGACCAGATGGAGAGAAGGGCTGGGTGTAGTCTCAGGTGATACTGGGATTGTCATGCTGGACTGCTCCCAGTTCCCCTGCAGCCACCCCACCAGGTCCTAGCCAGGTCTCAGCTGAGAAAAATACACTGGATGGGGGATGTCGTGGGCCTGGGAACCCCAGGCCTCACTACTGCTCTGTGGTGATGAGAAGTGAGGGGCCAGTCCTCTCTTTCTCCAGGCAGCACCTGTCAGCTTCCCTCTGCAGTCTCTTGCACCCCACGGGGTCTGGACACAGAGTAGCTTCTCTTTAAAGGTTAGCTGAGTGAACCAATTGAATTTCTATTTACCCTCTGGGTTCAATTCTGTCCTTGTTTTATCCCATTTCCTTTCCTGATGCCTCCCTGCCTTCCTTTCTTCTATTCATTTACCTTTTCTCTTCCCATCCTCTCCCTTAATCTTTTTCTTCTTCCTGTGTTTTCCTTCCTTTTCTTGGTTCTGTTTCCTCCCTTCCTTCCTCTCCTCTGCCTCTCACCCAATATCCCGCCACCCGCCACCTCCACCGACACACACCTCTTTCTCCCTCCCTCTTTTTCTCTCCTATTCTTCACATCCTGGTGCTCTGGCCCTCATCCCATCCAAGGGGGCGGGGGCACCGGACTCCTTGAGCTCTCCTGACGCTATGGGCGGGCCATGGGCAGCCTTCGGAGCTCTAAGCTCTGCACAGAAAGGACAGCAGCATGGGAGGGGCGTGGACATGGGAGCCAGGGCTTGCCTCACAGCCAGATGTCTAGTGCCCTGTTTAGGAGATGAATGCAAAGCTTCCTTTGAAGCCCGAGTTTCGTTTTAAAAAGGGAGGAGAGTGAGGAGCCAACCTCTGTAAGGCCATCCTGATCTTGCTGTCTTTCCTCCATAACCCCATGGCCTCTCCTCCCCCGTACTGCAGGTAAGCTTCTGCACAGCCGTCTCCTGTCTTCTACTCCTGCACCAGCCACCAGCTCTTCCTCCTGGCAAACCTGGGATTCTGAAGTTTCTGTGCTGGGGGTAGGAGTAGGGGATCTCACCCTGCTTGGCTGCACCAGTCCTGGGAAGAGACCCCTTTAGACAGAACCTGGTTTGGACACTGAAAGGATCCAAGACGGATAACACAGCCCTGCCTTCTCCCCCAAAGCCCCTCCCTACCATTTTGCTGAGTAGCCACACTCATTCAACGTTATTTATATGCCAGGCACTATGATAGGCACTGGGCATTCGGTGGAGAACAGCACACACCCTGTGCTTGGCCTCATGGAGCGTCTGTGTGGCAAAGAGACAGATGTTAATGAAATCACATCAATAAATGTGAAGTTGGCTCAGCACCTGTAGCTCAGTGGCTAGGGCGTTGGCCATATACACCTGGGCTGGTGGGTTCGAACCTGGCCTGGGCCTGCTGAACAACAATGACAACTCTCAACAATGAGAAGAAAAATAGCCGGGCATTGTGGCACATGTAGTTCCAGCTACTTGGGAGGCTGAGGCAAGAGAATAACTTAAGCCTAAGAGTTGGAGGTTGCTATGAGCTGTGATATCATGGCACTCTACCAAGGGTGACATAGGGGGACTCTGTCTCGATAAAATAAAATAAACAAATAAATAAATGTGGAGTTGCAATTGTGAAGGTTACAAAGGCACACAGAACTCTGAATGGGTAGGCAGGACAGAGGGTCTGCTCTAGTGCTGCAGCCCTAGGAAGCTTTGCTGGGTGGGTTGATGGGTGAGCGGAGATATCTCAGGTAAGGGCAGGAGGCAGGGTGGGCACTGCTGGAACCACACATGTAAAAGCTCCGGGGCAGGGGAGAGCATGGCAAGTTCTGGATGGCCCTGGAATCCAGAGAAGGCCAGTGTGGCTGGAGCATCACTGGCAAAGGCTAGGCAGGCCATAGAAGCCATATATCAGGGATTTTAGTCCCTATCCTTTGAGCTGTGGGCCCCCACAGAGGGACTGAAGTAGGTGAAGGTCACAGTCAGGTCTGCATTTGTGAAAGATCCCTGTGGTCATTCAGTGGAGTAGGTAGGTAACTACAGAGGGCTGTGGGGAAAGTGGAGGACCAGCTCAGAGGCTGCTGCCCTCACCATGGCCTGGCCCATCCAACCTGCTGACCTCATCCATCCTTCTCCACTCATCCATCAAGCTTCCCAGGTTGATGCAAATGGAAACAGAGAGAAGAGTGTAGACCCCAGAACCTTATGGGAGGCAGAATATACAGGCATGGGGTGGAGTGGTAAGGAATAGGGATGACCCCTGTGCTTCTGACAGGGACCCTGTCTGAGAAAGACAAAGACAACCCTGAGTTTTGTGCCTGTCACAGACTCTCCAGCTGATTCTTGCCCTGGCCTCCTCGGGACAGCCCTATGCTGGGCAGAACTTTGGGGACAACAGCTTCCACCCTCAGAGAGTGGAAAGCCAGGAAGGGGAATGAAATACACCCAAAAAATGTCTCTCACCTGCGGCAGCACTGCCTGTGGGTTTT
The DNA here is from genome assembly GCF_000181295.1 of Otolemur garnettii. Taxonomy (NCBI): domain Eukaryota; kingdom Metazoa; phylum Chordata; class Mammalia; order Primates; family Galagidae; genus Otolemur; species Otolemur garnettii. The sequence goes on from NW_003852413.1 coordinate 28,234,912, forward strand.
TTAGTGAGTAACCTCATCTGTCTGAACTTCATGTCTCTAATCTGTGAAATGGGGTAGTAATAAAACCACCTTGCTGGCCTATGTCCTGCTCAGTAAATGGAATCCTCCAGAAGACACAGAGGGTGAAAGAATGCCAACGGGAGATGAGGAGGCTTCATGGAGGAGGCTGCTTTTGAGCCAGGCCTGGGAGGACAAGCTATGGGGTTCAAATGGGAGGGAAGGCAGCGCCAAGCCTGGCATGCCCAACACAGATGGACAGACAGACAGACAAGGACATGGACAGAGGAAATATGGAAGATAAGGCTGGAAAGTTAGGCTGGAGCCAACTTTTAGAGCCCAGAGATTCTGGGGGAGCCATGTGTGCTCACTTGGATGGCCATAAGAGGTCAGTGACTGCTTTTGAGCAGGGCAAGGTTGTGATTCTTTGCCAAGGGCTTGCCCAGAGGGCTTATGCCTTGATGACAGCAGAAGGACTTGAGTTAGAAAGCTGGGGCTATTGGAGGGAGGGGAAGGTCTGAGCGAAGTTGGGGTGGAGGGACTAGGGGGTATAGGGATGAACAAGAGAACAGGGCTCAGGAGCAAGCCAAGAAGGGAAGAGATGACCCCTCCCAGGTTGGTGTACAGCCTCTGTTGGATTCCAGAACTTTAGGGTCTCAAGGTGGAAATATCATAGAATAAGGGATACTCAGTTAGAATGAAATTGTGGGTTTATTCTCTTCTCTTCTCCCTGTATAGATGAGAAAAGTAAGGCCCAGAGAAGGAAAGTGACTGCCTAAGGTCACAGAGCTGGGCTTGACAGGTCAAGGGGAAGAAGAACCCTGGTGAACTTTAAGATCCTGGGTGGCCGGGGCTGGGGAGCTGGGAGGGGCAGGAAAGCAACTGGGGATGGGAGCAGGGTCTTGAGTGTGACATGGGAACTCCATGTAACACCCTGGAGGGGGGGGAACAGACCAAGAGAGTTGCTCCCCAGCTCTCAATGGAGCCATGTGGCCAGAGGGGGAAGGGAGCCTGATGGGCAGGGAGGAACTGCCACATGGAAAAGGCTTGATAGGAACCATCTGGCCTGGGCTGGCGGAATGTGGGCTGCAGGGAGGGGAGGAGCGGGAGACGGGAAGGAGGCTGTGGTGGGCGGGTGGATGGCGGTGGATGGAGGGCTGGAGCTGGGAGTGGCCGGCCTGGAGGCCCCTACCTTCCAGACTGCTGCAGCCCAGATGCCTCTGCTGCCTTTGCAGCAGCATGGCCTGGCCCATCCAACCCGCTGACCTCATTCCCAGCTTCCCTCCCGCGCAAGCCCCCCCCACCAGCCTGCCACGTAGACCAAAGGCTTAGCTGAATCTTCTGTGGGGGGGAGGAAGAGCAGAAGCACACAGGCTCCCTGAGTCCAGAGCCCCGCCAGGTCAGACAGGCCTGTGCAGAGCAGTTGCGTTCCTCGAGCCCCTAGACCACTCTGGGCCTCAGTTTCCCCTCCCCAAGCATGAGGTCCAGTAAATATTCTGGGGTGGGGGGAGCATGATGGTGAAGCCAGCTAGAGGGGCAGGAGTCAAGGGGGCTCTCTGAGGTCATCACAGCCATCCCCCTGCCTCCCCAGGGCATGAGGGTGCTATCCTTAGACACAGCAAGGGGTAGGGGTAGGACATTGGTCCTCTCCTCAAACTGTTCACAAGAAAGGGAGCAAGGGATGGGGCCCTCTGTAAGGGGGGGTCCTCTAGCCTTCTTCCCTCCTATGGCTAGGACACCGTCTCCCCTTCCTCAGCCCCTCTCAGAGAGCTTTCTTCAATCCTGTCTCCGGGCTCTGCCTCTGACCTGCTTCTCTCATCTCCCTGACCCCCAGGTCCTGGGTCTCCAGCTGCCCCAGCTGAATGGGGGGCCGTCCCAGTCCCCGCTGCCTCTCAAGGCATTCCGGGGCTGTGAGTCATCCGGAATGTCTGCTCTGGTTGCAGCTCCTCTCTTTGACTGTGGACCCTCTTTCCCCTCTTCCCTCAAACTAAAGGCTGAGGGTGTGTCCCCCCAGGCAGGGGGCTCGGCAGGAGGGAGGAGGCCATACGCAAGCTCCAAGGTCGGGAGCTTAGAGGATCTGTGTGCCCTTCACCCAGCTTCCATCTTCCCATTGCAGACAGAATTTCCTGTCCTTTCTCTCATTTCCCAGGTGGGGAAACTGAGGAGGGGCCGGGAGGGGGTCCAAGCTCCCCCACTTCATTTTAGGGTTCAGCTTTGCCAGACTAGAAGACTGCCCAAGACTCTTTCCGAAGGGCCCTCCCCACATTGATGACTAGGTCTCACAGAAAAGCTGGAGGGAGGCTCTGCCACTGCCTCAGCTCCAAGGGTGACACGTCCCGGCTGGGGTGGGGAGTCCACGTCTGCAGAACAGGGAGGTCACGTGCCTGGACCCTTCCCACAGAGCTCCTGTGCCTGTGAGGCTCTGCCTCTGACCCCCTCCTCTTCTCCCTTCTCTCTTCAGCAGCCCTGCCTTGACTCTTCCCTGCACCCTGAAGCAGCATTGGGGGTTGGGGGGGTGACACAGGGGTTGGGGGAAGGGCTGGCTGGGAGAAGTTGCCATCCCCAGTGTCTCCTCCTCCAACCTGTCTGGGCATTTCACCTCCCGTCGCTGAGCCTCAGTTTCCTCATCTGTAAAATATGGGAACTGGGCAGAAAAAGTCCCCACCCACTGTTGGTCTATGATTCTGTCTCTTCCTAGGCAGACAGACTCTCAGGCGCTCATACATACACTCACCCAGACCACGGACTCTCACACTCAAACACGTTCATTCACACACTCCTGGACACAGTCTTTCACACACATTTGTATGCACACATAGCCCTCTGCCTATTGGGGGTACAGCAGATGCCCACAATTTCTGTTTCCCTCATCCTGAGAGCCCTATATTTCTCTCATTTCAGTGACACCTTCCCCCTTCGCCACCCCTTTACAGTTTCCTCCTCCTCTTTCTCCTCTTCCTGAGGTCACTGGCAAGGCAAGACCAAGGAAGAACAGAGGGAGGTGAGATTTGAACTTCAGAGTATCAGACCCCTGACCCTGCCCAGGACCAGTCCCACCACCCCCTAGGGCTCTTGGCCTCAAAGGAATAGAGCTGAGAAAGGCTAGTTCTTTTCCACTCCTCTGGGGACCCGCAAAAGGATGCCCCTCACTTCTCTTTCCTGAACATCATTAACATTCTCTTTCGAAAACATCTGTCCCACTGACATCCTAAGACCTCCTCTTAAGTGTGATCATTTTAGCAGCTTGCCCTGGCTGCTGCCCCAGGTTGCACCCTTCTAGGAACTTCTGCTTAAGGGAGACTGGTCAGAGCTCAGAGAGGACCGTTCCAGGGGATGAGATATCTGCTGGCCAGGAGAGGCGTGGGAATTGGGCAGCAGAGCGCACCCTCCAGACCCAGCCATCTCAGGAATCACAACAAACGATGTACCAGACGCTGCTCTGAGCACTTTACACATTCGTTACTCCTCCAAAAGTCCTCTGAGGTGGGTGCTGATATTGTCTCCAATTTCAGCGGAGGAAAGAGAGGCACAGGGAGGTTGAGTCAATTGCCTGGAGTCACAGAGCTAGGAAGCAGCAGAACTGGGATGCAAACCCAGGCAGCCTGGCTCCAGAGCCTGCATGCTTATCTCCTACTCTGCAGGCCCAAGACACCCAGGATGGATGCCAATAGATGCTCTCCCTCCAGATCCAAAGAAGTGGCTAATGTACAACCAGGCTCCCAACTGCGTGTATGCACGGGAAGGATCGCAGCGGGGACGTGGCTGGAAACTGACCACAGGAACCATCAGTAGCTGGAAAGATCTCAGCAGAGCTGCCTCCCTTCCATTTGTGGAGAGCTATGGTGCTCTGACCACACCACACGTCCCTGAATCCTCACAGCAGCGCTGGGAGGTCAGTCTCTGTTTTACAGCTGGAGACTCAGAAGGGCCAAGGCTTTGCCTAAAGCCCCTTCCTCAAGCTCAGAGAGGATCCGGGGGCCCAGCAGCCAGATCAGGCTTCTCTTCATCACCCCATGTGTTCCGTTTGCAATTCCCTATTTGCCAGACACTCTCAGCCGCGTACAGCAGACTGTACAACGCTGGAAAGAATTACAGCTCTCAGGCGTGTTTCAGGCAGCGCTTTGCTCCTCCTCACTGACAATCCCTCAGGAAGGTCTTAGGCCCGTTCTGTAGTGAAAGAGCCTTGCTGCGGACCCCGCAGCAGTGGTGAAGCTGTGACTAGACCCCATGCCTGCCTGGCCTGGCCAGAGAGCTAACACGTCCTGTGTCTGCTACACTGCCTGCTGCCCTTGCTGTCACCAGCCCAGAAGCACCTGCTGCACATACCACATCCCCGCTGAGCGTGCACACTAGCAGACACAGGGAGGCCGCCCTCAGGCTGCGCCTGCACCATGCGCGCTGAGGGCTGTTCAGTGCTCCCTGTGTGCCACGCTCTGCCATCAGGGCCATTGTAGGTGTTTGCTTATGAAAGGCCACAATGGTCCTGTGATATAGGTTCTGTTAATATTTTTTATTTTTGGCTGGGGCTGGGTTTGAACCCGCCGCCTCCAGCATATGGGGCCTGTGTCCTACTTCTCTGAGCCACAGGCGCCGCTCTGGGTTCTGTTAATATTTTTATCCTCATTTTACAGATGACGAAACTGAGACTCAGAGAAGGTAAGTAATTTGCTCAAGGTCACATAGCTAGGCAGTTGCAGAGTTTGGACGCAGGCTTTACCAACGTTCTGTGGACCATTCTCTGACACTGACTGGGGGCTGCTCATTCAGTCAGCAGCCATTACTGACTGTGCCCCACTCTGTGCGGGCCCCAGGCATGCATCTGCCCTGTCACCCCACCACCCGCCGCCACATAGGAGATGGGGCTGTGCCCACTCTCACCTTCCTTCTTTTCCAGAGAGCCTCCTTCCCAGGGAGCTGGGACGTGGGGCTCCTGGCTTTGGTTGCACTTGACACCTAGTGAGGGAGAAGGCTGAGGTAGATCCTGAGTGGGGAGGGTGGAGACAGGGAGATGCAGACAGATGAGGTGGCAGCTGGCCCAGGCTAGGGGAAGGCGGTGGGGGCCAGGAGGGGAGGGACAGCTCTCTGCTCCTGCCTCCATTTTGGTCCCATGCTCACATCTATTGTTTCTCTCCTCCCAGGTCTTCTGTCCATACCTGTCTGTCTGTGTGCATCCGCCTGTCTCCTGTCTTTCCCTGTCCCTTCACTGCTCTCAGCCCCTGTGGGGACAATAGATTAGGGGCGTGGTCACCTACAACCAGAGTGGACGTTCATGTCTGAGCAGGTCCCAGGTCCTCTCTCCACAGAGGACCACAGGTCCTTCCTTCTCAGGCTTTCCCCCCAGGCTCTCCTTGCCCCTGAATACTAATTTCTAAGCCCAGGTGTCAGCAGTCTGCACGTCTGGGACTATCTTGCCTCTCTTTCAGACTGGGGAGAGAAGCTTTGTCCTTTCCATCACACGGGGGCTCCTTTAAGGTAGGGGCTGTACCTCCTCACTCAGACTGAGAGCTCCCTGAGGGCAGGGACTGTGTATCCCATACCAGACTGGGTTCCTTGAGGGTTTCCCCATCAGACTAAGGGCAGCCTCCTCCTTCCCAGCGACTCTCCTGGTCTCCAGGGCGGGCTCTGCCTGAGGAAGTATTCAGCAGGAGGATGGCGCACTCCCACTCTCCATCTCTCCCTCCAGACTCTTCACCCATCAGTCCTTTTATGTCCTCCCCACTCCAGTGGCCCAGCTTCCTTGAGTCCCTCTTCAGTCCTGTCCCCTTCCTTCCCAAATGGGTCCTTACTTCTCTAGGCAGCTGGAGATAAGGAAAGATGAAAATATGAATGTCAATATTCCACAAGGCCTGCAGGCAGGGATACTGCTCAACCCCCATGTCCCCCACCTCCCATCCTACCCAAGATTCAAGCTTGGCCTCCCCCAGCAAGGCTTTTGGTCCAGTGCACCCCACTGGTCTTTCTGGACGTATTTAGACCTCATCTGTCTGATGGTTTCTCAATGCTGCCTTTAAAAAAATAACCTTTTTATTTTGACTAAATCTTAGATTTATGGAACAGTGAACGCAGAAAGTTCCCCAACACCCCTTAATCCAGTTCGCCTAATGTTGACATCCTACATCATAATGGAATATTTGCCAATGCCAAGAAGCCAACGTTGGCACATTACTACTAACTAAACTCCAGGCTTTATTTGAATTTCACCAGTGTTTCTACTATGGCCCCTTTTCTATTCCCGAATTCTATCCAGGATATCACGTTGCATTTGGTGTTCGTGTCTCCTCTGGTTTTTGATGGTTTCTCAGTCTTTCCTTGCTTTCCAGGACTTTGACAGTGTTGAGGAGCACTGCTCAGGTATTCTGTTAAATGTCTTAATGTGATTTCATAGTTATAAAAACCTTGCCTCAGGCTCAGCGCCTGTGGCTCAAGAGGCTAAGGCACCAGTCACATACATCTGAGCTGGCGGGTTCGAATCCAGCCCGGCCTGCCAAACAACAATGATAGCTGCAACCAAAAAATACCCAGGCATTGTGGCGGGTGCCTGTGGTCCCAGCTACTTGGGAGGCAGAGGCAGGAGAATTGCTTGAGCCCA
>NW_003852413.1:28241517-28243792 GCF_000181295.1 Otolemur garnettii
TCCTTATACATCCCACCAGGGAAAATAACCAATAGCTGCAACCAAAAAATAGCCAGGCATTGTGGCGGGTGCCTGTGGTCCCAGCTACTTGGGAGGCAGAGGCAGGAGAATTGCTTGAGCCTCCCTAGTCACAGCACTGAAGGGAGATGGTGCTACATGAGCCAGGTCACCGGAACATGAATCTCCACGGGACCCCCTGAGAACGCTAAGAAACCTCTAGGGTGCCATGACATCCAGTTTGAAAATCCTTAATCCAACCTCTGTTCAGTTCATAGCACCTGGTTATGTGCTATAAAACCCTAGACAGGTAGTTACAAACTAAGGCTCACATCCTTCTGGTGATAGGACCATTGCTGCTTTTCAAGGAAGCTCCAATGGCTGGAAAGGTCTTTTCAATCTGACTTTCCCTGGCCTCTGCAGTAGGCACACCTGTGGTGCACTGCCCAGGTACCTCTGGCAGGACTGATGGGAGTGCGGAAGGCTGTTGTATTGCTGTCAGCCAAAAGGAGTCACTTGGCCCAAGGTCATGCTCTTTCCTCAGAGGCAGTCATCCTGTGACTAACTCTTATGAAGGTGCAGAAGCCCTGATTCCTTGTTTCCAGAGGAAACAACTCCAAAGGTTATCTCAGCTCCAGAGATAACCTTGCAGGACTGGTTGAGGTCTTTGTTGTGAACGCATTGCAGCTAAATATCTGCCTCTGCCCAGTCCTACTTCATTTGCTCACCAGTAAATTTCTGCACGTGAATATCCATCTCAGGGTTTCCTGGGGACCTGGCCTAAGCCAGGTGGTGGCAGGAGTGATCTGAAGAAGTAGGCTCTACCATAGAATTTGGATCAGCCAGCTTTATACTAAGTAAAGTAGAAACTGTCATAGCAGACGGTAGAACACAGAAGCAAAAAACTCAAAGAAATGGACTCAACAGGGCGGTGCCTGTGGCTCCAAGGAGTGGGGTGCTGGCCCCATGTGCTGGAGGTGGTGGGTTCAGACCCAACTCCGGCCAAAAACTGCAAAAAGAAAAAAAGAGGGTGAAAAAAAAGACCAAAAAAGGAAATGGACTTAACAGAGTAGATAGATTGCATATAACCAAAAATTTGCCAGATGCCACCAGAGAAGGAGTGGGTAACCTTTTTATGTTAGAAAGTGACATTAATTTAGCTGTAATCAAATAAAGCTGCATTTGAGAAACTTCAATAAAATATGCTTTAAAATGTACATTATTTTGGGCAGCACCTGGGGCCCAGTGAGCAGGATGCCAGCCCCATATACCGAGGGTAGTGGGTTAAAACCCGGCCCCGGCCAAACTGCAACAAGAAAATAGCCAAGCATTGTGGCCGGTGCCTATAGTCCCAGTTACTCAGAAGACTGAGGCAAGAAAATCACCTATGCCCAAGAGCTGGAGGTTGCTATGAGCTGTGATGCCACAGCACTCTACCGAGGGTGATGAAAGTGAAATTCTGTCTCCAAAAAAAAAAAAAAAAAGTACACTATTTTGCAAAAACCTAGCTGTTCTGTATTGAATAATTTCAAAAAATAAAAGCTATTTGTTAATTTTATTTATTTAGAGACAGAGTCTCACTATGTTACCCTCAGTAGAGGGCCGAGGCATCACAGCTCACAGCAACTTCAAACTCTTGGGCTTAGGTGATTCTCTTGCCTCAGCCTCCCAAGTAGCTGGGGCTACAGAGGCCTGCTACAGCGCCCAACTATTTTTTATTACAGTTGTCATTATTGTTTAGCTGGTCCGGGCCTAGCTTGAAACCACCAGCCTCAGTGCATGTGACTGGCTCTGTAACCACTGTGCTACGGGCACCAAGCCAAAGTTAATTAATCTTGAAAACAAAAGTCAACTAATCTTTTAATGACTTCGTTGTGTCTTTTTGTTGGAAAGCATTTGAATATTTGGTTATAGCATGGAGGTCTGCAGTTTCAACTGTTTCTCTAGATGAGTGTAGATGGGTATCAGTCATTTGTAACCTTAAGGGCATCTTGATTTGGATTAGGTTTGAGAATGCAGATTTGCAGCAATAAGTGGTTGAAAAGCAGGAAATCATTTTTCAGGTATGTTGCCGAAGGCATGAGTGGGTATTCTACTCCATTTTTTCCATATTTCTTTTTCTTTTCTTTTCCTTTTTTTTTTGAAACAGAGTCTTACTATGTCATCCTTGGTAGAGTGCCATGGCATCACAGCTCACAGCAACCTCAAATTCTTGGGCTTAAGTGATTCTCTTGCCTCAGCCTTCCAAGTAGCTGGGACTACAAGTGGGCACCACAAC
>NW_003852413.1:28246790-28247626 GCF_000181295.1 Otolemur garnettii
CCCAGCTATTTTTTGGTTGCAGCCATCATTGTTGTTTGGCAGGCTTGGGCTGGATTCGAACCTGCCACCTTAGGTGTATGTGGCTGGCACCTTAGCCACTTGAGCCACAGATGCCAAGCCGTTTTTCTGGCTTTCTAATGTTCAGATTGTGCTGGTCAATCTGGGAGGATTATTTCACTGAAACTTATTTTATTCTTTGGCATTTCAAAGATGCTTATCTTAAAAATAAAATGAAAATATAAAAGATAAATAAAAATGTATTAATAAAAATGAAAATATTTGTTCTATACATTTTAGATTCAGTCAAAAGACCACATTTAAGGACCTAGAAGGCCATATGTGGCCTTAAGGCTGCAGGCCCCCCATCCCATCCTAGAAGACGACAGTACACCATAACAAACGCGACCAAGTACCGGCCCCGGATGCAGCTGCTGGGCCAGGTGTGGTATCTTCACTAAAGCCGATTAAGCCTCAAGTGCATAGGAAGGAAAAGCAGAAACAATTTGCACATACTTGGGATGGACAGCAGAATACATGGAAGATCTGGTCTTAATGTATATTAACTCTCCCACCCTCTGTCCTATGTAGTCTGAAGGGACCTGGATCACTTGGGTGTTCTGTACAGTAGTGCACTGATCCATTTTTTTTTTTTTGAGACAGAGTCTCTCTATGTCACTCTTGGTAGAGTGCCATGGCATCACAGCTCACGGCAACCTCCAACTCTTGGGCTTAAGCGATTCTCTTGCCTCAACCTCCCAAGTAGCTGGGACTCCAGGTGCCTGCCACAATGCCTGGCTATTTTTGTTGTTGTTGTTCAGTAGGCCCGGGCCAGATTC
>NW_003852413.1:28248397-28272162 GCF_000181295.1 Otolemur garnettii
GATGCAGACCTCTAGGCTTTGGAGAAAGGTTGTCAGCACTGGAGGGTTATCCACTATTTAAAAGCAGCTTCTTGCTCTGGGACTCTAGTAGAACTAGAATGCCTAACCAGGTGCATCAGGTGACTGTGTGACCAGAGCTGCCCATCATGAGCTGGGCCCTAACAGACAGCTCCTCCAAACTGAGCTGCCCAGGTCTGGTCATTTGCCTTGTCGTGGATTGCTCTTGAATGTCTCCTCATGTGCCTATAAATGTTCTTCTCGCTTAACATGTCATGAGACCAAGAAAAAAGAGCTTCCAGCTCTAGGTGGCCAGAGACCAGGGTAACAGGACATATGTCCCCCATGCATTTCATGATTCACAGATTTAGTGGCTATAGAATTTTCCTAAAGTCTGGTCCATGAACTGGTAGGGGACCCTCGAGGTATAAAAATGATCCACAGGTGTCAGAAGTTTCCAAAGAAAAAAGAAAGAATTGCTCTACTCACAAATTTGAAATGCAAAATTGATTAAGATTCTCATCACAGGCTTGGAGCCTATAGCACAGTAGTTATGGCGTTAGCCACATACACTGAGGCTGGGGGGTTTGAACCTGGCCTGGGCCAGCTAAAAACAAAAATGGCAACTGCAACAACAACAACAACAACAAATAGCCAGGTGTTGTGGCAGGACCTGTAGTCCCAGCTACTTGGGAGGCTGAGGCAAGAATATCACTTAAGCCCAAGAGTTTGAGGTTGCTGTGAGCTGTGATGCTACAACACTCTACTGAGGGCGACATACTGAGACTCTGTCTCAAAAAAAAATAAGATTCTCACCACAATTCCATTTTGTTCTTAACAGCTGTCACATTCTTCAACATTATGCATGTGCGCTAATTGGAATTTGGTTGATCTGTCTTGGCAGTTTGTCTCAAGCAATATGTTTTCATGTCATTTATGGGGTTTTGGTTATGACTTTTGTAATGTGTAATATCCTCAACCTAAATAATAAGCCAGTACTTCAAAAGTGGCTAATTAAATCTTAAGTGGAGTGCTGAAAATAGTAACCACATACTACAATGGAGAATAATAGAGTTTTGAAAGTCCATATGTAGCAAACAAGAATCTAGTTCCAAAAAATGTCAATCTCTAGGAACTGGGACATGTCTGATGATTTCACACAAGCAGCTGAAAAAGAGAAGTGTAAAAAGTGACCATGATGTTGAATATCTGTAACTGGACTTCATCAGACTGGTGATCCATTCCATTTTAATCCCCAGTGTGTTGTATGTTATAAAACTTTGTCAAATAGTGGCATAAAGCCATCGAGCTTTTCAAATCATTTTCAAACAAAGCTCAGTGACCTTTCTGGTAAACCATCATGGTCTTTTTTTTCCCAGAAGAGCAAAATAAGCTCTTCAGGACAAATTGATGAATTCCCCTGCCCTCCTCCCCCCTACTAAAGGCAGGAAGAAAAACAAAAGTACAGAGGCTGCATTTCAGATTGCACTCCTCTAATAAAATACAGATACAAAGTAACACCGAGGGGCTTGTAACACAGCTGTGCTATTAATGACACACATTCCTCTCAGAGACAATAAAGAACCAGCTTTTAGCAAATTTCCTTTATCAAATGACACTGTTGGCTATCACATAGTATCAATTGTATATATTATGGAAAAATCCAGAAGGCTCTGAAAAATGCATACACCTTTTAAGAAAGGAAAAGACTATTAAAATTGTAATACTAAATATATACTGATAACAAAAGCTGAATACAAGTCAAGTTGAGCACCTCTTGGAATTACAAAAGTCAAAAGTGACTTGAGTAAAAGCACATTGCCTTTGTTTGTTTGGGTTTTTTGTTTTTGTACAGTGTCACTCTGTCGCCTCAGGCTCGAGTGTCACGGCATTGTTCTAGTTCACAGCAACCTCAAACTCCTGAGTTGAACCAATCCTTCTGCCTCAGCCTCCCCGGGAACTACAAGCACCTGCCACAAAGCCTGGCTAATTTTTCAATTTTTAGTCAAGGAGCGGTCTTGCTCTTGCTCAGGCTGGACTTGAATTCCTGAACTCAGGTGATCATCCTTAGTCTTCCAGAGTTCAAGGATTACAGACATGAGCCACTGCACCCAGCCTCACCTCTCTTTGCCAAAACTCATGGGGGCCTATCTGTGTGAAGCTGGTTAGAAATCAGTGATGTGCTGAGTCCAAATGCACTTAGTGTATGTTTAGTTCATACAGAAGACAAAAGTGTTTGATAACTCTTATTCACTAAGAACACATGATTCAGGAAAAGGGATTCTCTGCTTAGTAATTTATTTCTGCAACTGATGATATGAATTGGAAAGATGGACTGGCAATCACTGCCAGGGAATGCCAGCTACTTTTGCAGTCCAGAAGGGCACCCCTTCAGGGATTAAGAAACTGTGCTTGAGAGCCAATCCATATCTGTTTCCTGGCATTTCTTCAGCATTTTGACGTCAGCTATTGTTCCCCATTATCCCTTCTCCCCTTTGCTCTCACAGTAACAATATCTCTAATTTTTAGCAGGACACATGGCCACCCAGAATAAAATTACGTTTCCCATCATTCCTTTCATGTGTGGTCATGTGATTATGTTCCGGCCAATGGGATTTGAGCAGGAGTATGACTTTCAGGCATAAGAAGGGGACACTCCATGCCTTTCCAAATTCCTCCAACTACTGCTTGAAACCTGTAGTGGTGAGTTGCCTTGGAGCATGCAGATGAGGGCAGAACCTAAGGGTAGCAGAATAATAAGAGAAAGAGGCTAGCCCCTGGACAGACTAATGGAGAGCCACTTTTCCAGCCCTGGACTGCCTGTCTTTGGACCATTAGATGAGAGAGAAATAAACTGCTATCTTTTTAAAGATACTATTATTTTGGATCCCTGTAATGAATGGCTAAACCTAAATCCTACCGAATACTAAAGGAAATGGTGAAAGCTGTGACCATGAGCCAATCTCATCTACTGAGCATACTTCCTTTCAGTATTCTATGCAAAGACACAGGCAAGAAGCACAAGATTGTACCTCCCTACCCTGAGATATTCTAGCTATGGAGGCAAAAGTTTCCCACAGGAAGTCTTGAAAACAGAGCTGAGATAAAGCCACTTTTTTATGTCATCAATAAGAGTACTCAGGCCCACGTCTCAGATCTTGAATGGCCTGCTGAGATGGCAATATAGTCACCATTGGTATTGCCCAGACCTCACCAAACCATTGCAAGGTTTCCTGCGGAGTACCGAGTTAGCAACATTTTTTAAAACCAAAAGGCAGTACGGCTGCTCCACTATGAGAGTGTGATTCTTTTTCAACACTTGGTGATTTTGTTTCCGAGCAGGAGAAAGGAATCAATGACATACTATTAAGACTATTTAAAAACCACATCCAAACATTACATCAGAACTTAAAGAATTCTTTCCGGAGTCAAATTCAACCAAAGAAAAGATTATGGCTCCATTTGCACCTCTCTCTCTCTGTCTCTCTCTGTCTCTGAAATACCCAAGTCTTCTGGCATTTAGGAGCTTTGTACCTATTGACTTAGTGTCCAAGAGAAGGGGGAAGTCAACTACAGGAAGAAACAGCTCTGTGATTTTCGGATTCTTGTTTGGTCTGAATCCAGAATTGTCTGACAGAGCCACCAAACATTTGCTGCCATTTCTAATGACCTATAATTGTGGTTTGGGATTTTTCTAACTTCGTACAAATAAGGAGTAAGAAAAGAAACTGACAGGAAACGAAAACTCCTTCTGGCTTTTTATTGTTACACAGGGCACAGATACACCAGTGAAAATGTTCAGAACGTATCATCTCCTTCGGTGATATGTGACAATTAATCTTTCATGTTACTTCTTATAAAGTGGCACTTTTTTTATTACTTCAGAAACACAAGGTTCTTTTTAAATGTGCTTAGACTCAGTGGTTGGTGGGTGAGCTCATTCCCATTGCCGGTTGCTAATGTTGAGCTTAGGAAACACTTGCCTACCTCCCAGCTGCATTCCACAGTAGATAAAGAAATCCTCAAAGGGAATCCAGTGAGGCCCCTAAGATCCCCCAGTCCTGCTTGTCCAGAGAGCCCCGCTGAGCCAGCTCCCTGTCCTCACAGCCTCTCCTGGTAGCTCACCAGCTCTTGCGCACATGAAGTCCAGTGAGGGAGGTCCCAGTGCCCCCATTTTACAGATGAGGACCCAGAAACTTTAAGGAGAAGCTACCCAGCTTGGTGGCTCATGCCTGTAATCCTAGCACTTTGAGAGGCCGAGGAGGAAGAATTACTTGAGGCCAGGAGTTGGAAACCAGACTGAACAAGAGTGGTTTTGTAGAGAAAAAACAAGTTTTTCCCTACAAAAAGTAGAAAAGTTAGCTGGGAGTAGTGGCATGTGCTTGCAGTCCCAGCTACTTGGGAGGCTAAGGCAGGAGGATCCCTTGAATTCAGGAGTTTGAGGTTGTAGTAAGCTGGTGAGCTATGATGATGCCACTGCCCTGTAGCCTGGATAAGAAGGTGACACACTTTGTCTCAAGAAAAAAAAAAAAAAGCTACCCAGCTTGTAGGGAGGACCTAGGAAAGGAACCCACGCCCCCCACCCCCAAGGCTCTTTCTCTCCTTCTTAGATGTCTGCTAAACTACGGCACAGTGATGGCCTGGTTTACTCAGGACTTAGTGGGTTCTGGGCTTACATTGTCTCAATCGTCACAACAATCCTTTGAGAGATACACACTATCGGCTCCACTCTACAGTTGAGGAAACTGAGGTTCAGAGAGGTTAAGTAACTTGCCTTTTGTCACATTGCTAGTGAGTGCCAACATCTGCTTCAAACTGAAATCTGACAGCCAGGGGAGGGCTTTTAATTCCCCCCACAAAAGGCCATTGGAGGGTCTCGGACTTCACCCCGGAGCCATGGTCTCTCCTCCTGCCAGCCTCTCTTCTCTCCCTGTTCTCCCCTCGCTGGGGTCCAGCTCTTTCGCAAAAAGGCAGCAGCCAGGTTGGTCTTCACCCTTCTGGCTCTAGCCCCTGCAGCTCCGTGGTCTTCTCGCCCTGAGGAGGATGACAGCTGTGTCCCGGCCAGTGCTCTCTGCCACCAGGTCCCCACCCCACCCTCCGCCAGCTGCTCACCGGCCTCGCTGGCCTCACACTCGCTTCCAGGGCCTCCAACGCCCCGGAGTGTTCCACCCAGAATGGACTCTGCCCTCCTCTACTTGGAAAACAGCCTACTGTCCCACCACCACTCTTCTTGGGCGTCTCTGGCTACTGTCATCCTTCAAAGTCTCACCTTGGGTCCCGCCTCTGCAGGAAGCCGTCCTTGACCCCCACCCCCAATCAGCGTTGTACTGGTCTGCACTGACCCTCTGGGCGCCCTCACTGTGACCAGGACAAGCGGAATCAGGCACGTAGCACGGTGTGTGACCCGCACTGATACTCAGCACAATCTTGTGGGAGCATAACGGAGTTCTGAGAGTTTGGGCCCTGGGCTCTGGGCTCTGGGCTCAGACTCCAGTTCAAATCCCAGCCTGTCCTTTTCCCAGCAATGCGATTGACCATGGCTGGGAGAATTACTTTTCTTCTCTGTACTTCAGTCTCCTCATCTCTTAAATTGTATAATAATTTTTTTTTTGAGAGAGAGAGTTCTCACTATGTATGCCCTAGGGTAGAATGTCCTGGCATCATAGTGCACAGCAACCTCAAATTCCTGGGTTCAGGTGATTCTCTTGCCTCAGCCTTCCAAGTAGCTGGGATTACAGGCGCCCGCTACAACACCTGGCTAGTTTTATTGTTTTTAGTTTTTTTTTTCTTCTATTTTTAGTAGGGCTGCGGACTCACTCTTGCTCAGGCTGATCTCGAACTCCTGATTTCTAGTAATCCACCCACCTGGGCCTCCCAGAACGCTAGGATTACAGGCCTGAGCCAGCGTGCCCAGCCTTACAATAAATCTTTATCACAAGTCTGTTAAGACCCAAACCACTGTTAAAAGAGTGCCTGCTGGAAGTAAGCAGGTAGTAGTATTAGATAATATATAATGATTATTTATCTTCTTTGTGTTGTTAGTTTACAGTTTCTTATTCACACCTCTTCTGATAAACAAGGGGCTCCCTGGGCCTGGGGGACCAGCCTAATCCTTCCTCAATTATTGTATCTTCAGGGCCCAACCTAATGCATGTTGTGGAGTGACCTCGCGTCCTATCCCAGAAATTGAGTATCACTACCTCACCCCAGCAGCTTCTGAGCTCCTGACAGTGTTCTCAGCCCTCTTTCCTATCCTGAGGGACTCACATGCCTACGAAAGTCTGGCCCTCCCCCCACTCACCCAAGGGCAAGTCACCCAATCCAAGGGGAGGATCCTGTCTTCCACCTCCTCTCCCATACTAGGGAGATATGCCATTCCCCAGCCCCGTCCCAGAAATTCCAAAACTCATGGAGCTCTAGAAAGAGCTCTGGACGTGGAGAGAGGAGCCTTTCTTTGTCCCTAGTCCTGGCTCTGCCACTGAATAGCTGTGCAACTTTGGACGGGTTGCTTCACTTCTCTGAGGCTTACTTTTCACTCTTGTAGAATGGGAATAATTCCAGCCCTGCCTCCCTACTAGGGTTGCCCTCATGCTTAATGACACAATCTGGAGGCAGGTGCTTTGTAAACTAAGACAGGGCGAAGAAATGCAAGGCCTGGTTACCACAGGGCTGGGAGGAAGACCAGGACCAGGCCTGCAGGCATCTCTGGTCAGAGTTGTGCCAAGGGTGTGGCCCCTGGGCTCTGGACTGGGCAGCAAGCTGTTATGTTATGAGGTGGAGTTGACTGAAAATAAATCTGGGCCCAAGCTTTATCCAGAGTTACTCAAGGACTTTTGCTTGGTCCGTTGTCTCCCTGTCACCTGCTCTCATCACTTCCCCCAAAGCACCTTCAAGTGCCTGGGCGGGCCCTACTGAATCCTAGTGCCCAGAGGCCCTGCCAAGTCTGGCTGTCAGCGGCAGCCCTCCCCGCCTGCCCCACCCTCAACTCCAGCCCAGCTGAATTAGGAATTTCCTAATATTAGTCATGATGCTTTGGGTTACAAGTGCCAACAGCCTCACTCAAAGTGGCTTAAATGGAAAATTAAAGATATCTGGCTTATTTAACCAAAAAGCCAGTACAGCTGCATCAGTGGACTAAAATGATAACGCAAAGCCTCAGTTTCTCTCGCTCTACTTTTTTTCTCGGAAATGGCTTTTTTTTTTCCCTAGATAGTTTGGCTTCATGTGGTGGTCTTAGGCAGCTACCCTAGGTTTATTTTCTAAAAACTAAGCAACCCTGGGAGAAAAACAGAGCCTCTTTCACAATAGTTGCAGTGGGGAAAATAATGTCAAGATTGACCCATATTGGGCTGGCTTAAGTCATGTGTCCTCCCCTAAACCAATGACCACAGCCAGCCGGATAAAATAAGCTGGTTGACTTGGGCACATGCCCATACCAGCAACATGTGGACCGAGGAGTGGGGGGAGGGGCAGTTCCCCCAAATAAAATCCGGAAGAAGGAGGGAATGAATTCTAAGACAGGCAGAAACCATGGCTATCCAAAACACTCTGCCCTTGGCTGCTAGCATATATACACACATATACTCTTCCCTCACACATAATTTTTATGGGCTTTGTTGTCACCATTTTTCCTTTTACTTAGAAATCGTTTCAAGTTTATAGAAAGATTCCAAGAATAGTGTGAAGAACTTTTGTTTTTCCCAAAGCAGTTGAGAATAAATTTCCAACATGATGTTCTCTAGCCCTGAAATACTTTAGTGTGTAAACCCCACAAACAAGAGATTCTCTTAAATAACCACAATGCAAAATAAGTAAAATAAAAATGTAACTACATTACCATAATTTGATGCATTGATATAATGTATCAATATAGATACATTACCATAATTTGTTCATACTTTGCCATTTGTCCCTATAATGACTTTTGTAATGAAAAGACCCAATCCAGTATCTTATGTTACATCCGTCCTCAGTCTTTCCTTGATGTTCTTGACTTTGTAAAATTTGAAGATGATGGGCCATGACTTTCTAGAGTGTTCCTCAGGTTGGATTTGCCTGATGTTTCCTCATGACTAGATTCAAGTTGTGAATTTGGGGTATGAATATCACAGAAGTGATGCTGTGTTCTTAGTATGTCTTATTGGGTGGTGCATGATTTTGATTTGTCTCATTTTGTCTCATGATGTTGACTTTGAGTCCATGACTAAGGTGGTGTCCATCAGGTTTATCTACAGTCAAATTACTCCTATTCCCATTATAGTTAATAAGTTTTTGGTTGAGGAGGAATTTGGGCGCTACTGCACCTGTTAATTTTAGCATCCATTGGCTTAAAGAGTTTTTATTATGATGGTAGCTGTTTTCATTTGAATTGCTATAACAAAGTCCCATAGACTGGGTGGCTTATAAAGAACAGAAATCACATTTCTGAAAGCTGAAAGTTTGAGATCAGGGTGCCAGCATGGTCAGAGTCTCGTGAGGACTCTCTTGTGGGCTACAGACAGTCAACTTCTCATTGCATTACATATGGCAGAGAGCTAGAGAGCTCTCGGGGATTTCTTTCATAAGGGCACTAATCCCACTCATAAGGGTACCATCTCCATGGCCTAGTAACCTCCCAAAGGCAATATCTCTTAACATCATTACTTTGTGGCGTTAGGATTTCAACATATGAGTTTCAGAAGGGCACATTCAGCCCATGATGCTGCTAAATAGTGATTATCTAATTACATTATCCCTTCTGTCACTTTACTTAATGCCAATGCTTTATCTTTTCTTCATTAATTTCTTTATTTACTTATATCAGTCATTTACTTTATATCAGACTTTATTTACTTATATCAGACCTAATTAAGGTCATTATTGTTTCGATGCTGAAATTGTCTAGATGCAGCTGGCAGGAAATTTTTTTTTTGAGACACAGAGTAACACTATGTCACCCTTGGTAGAGTGCTGTGGTGTCACAGCTCACAGCAACCTCAAACTCTTGGGCTTAAGTGATTCTCTTGCCTCAGCCTCCCAAGTAGCTGGGACTACAGGCACTTGCCACAATGCCCAGCTATTGTTTGTTGCAGTTGTCATTGTTGTTTAGCTGGGCTGGGCCAAGTTTGAACCCACCACCCTCAGTGTATGTGACCCGTGCTGTAACCACTGTGCTACGGATGCCAAGTCAGGAGCTTTCTTCATATATTTTTTTGGGTGTTGTTAAAACAACTCAGCAAAATAAAATTCCAGCTTATTGTTGAACAACATGTTTTACACATATATCAAACAGGCCAAAAAAATAATAATAATAAATAGCAACTTCATAGACAAAAAAAGGAAAAAAGTAACCTTTTACCTTTGTCCTTTTATACCATCTCATACAAACCAACTACTTATAGTGTAGCTAACTACATACACACAAAAAGTTACTGGAATGCTCAGAATGAGATCTTTTTTTGTCGTTTTTTGCCTTTTTTTTTTTACATGTTTTTTTTTTTCTCCTTTGTGATTATAATGAACATGGTCACACCACAAGTAAAGTCGGAGTCAGAAGTAGGACAGTGAACGCTCTGAAGGCTGGTTTGGTCATCTGAGATCATTAAAAATGGCTGGCCCCTAACAATATGTACAAACATATAAAGTGTAAATAAAAAATACAAATAAATTTCCTTTTTAAAAGTACTTTTAAGAAAAAAAGTAGGGCCTTGGAAGTTTTGGTTCTTTTTTCCTCCCCTGTTGCAAATTCTCATCGTTTTGGTGGAGTAGGGAAGAACGCATGTCATCTGCTGGTGGCACTGCCTGCATTGGGTGGAGGGCAGGCCTCTCTACGGAAGGTGACCACGTTTAGGTTCTGAGATGGGAAGTGGAGGGTGAATAGGTCACGGTGGCCCATTTTTTTTAAGTTTAACTTTTCCTTTTTTGCTGTCTAGTCATCCTCATCGGTCTTCTGTTTCTTGGTATCGACATCATCATCCTCATCATCTTCAGCTGTCCCTTTGCCCGTGGAGGCCTCACCTTCCTCATCTTCATCTCCATCCTCTTCTTCACCATCACCTTTCTCCTCCTGTCCATCTACTTCATTGTCAGCCTCTTGCTCCCCCTTTTCCTCCCATTAGCAGGGGTGTCTCTTCCATTCTCTGCCTGGTCCACAATTTCCTTCTCCTCCTTTAAGTCGTTGGTGGTGATCTTGGAGCTGGTGTCACCGCTGTGTCTGACATGGTGGGACACTTTGGTGATCCAATGTGGGGGACGGAAAAGAAAGTGAGAGTTCTGGGACTCTGCCGGAGTCTGCAGCACAGGAGCAGCGTGGAAGAGGTGATTGAGACCAGAAGGAAGCTGGGCAGCGCCTGTGGCTCAGCGGGCTCAGTGAGATCAGAAGGAAGCCAGACCCAGGAACAATGCAAAGATGTCTTTTCAGAGCCACTAGTGGGGGTAGCTTTTTAATCTTTGATGTCTTCTTGATTTGTCCCTGCTGTAGACTGCATAGTGCTCATACCCTTGGCATTCATGTGTTTAAACCCTAGCCCTAGCCCCCAGTATGATTGCATTTGGAGATAGGGCCTTTAGAGAGGCAATAAGGTTAAAAGAAATCATAAGGGTGGGGCCCTAATCCAATAGGATTGGTGTCCTTGTAAAAAGAGGAAGAAACACCAGGAGAGCATAAATTCAGACATAGTAAGAAGGTCACCATCTGTAAGCCAAGGAGCCAGGCCTCAGAGAAACCAGCCCTGTCAATACTTTGACCTTGGACTTCTAGCCTCTAGAACTGTGAGAAAATAAAATGCCTGTCATTAAAGCCACTAAGTCTGTGATGTTTTGTTCTGGCAGCCCAAGCTGACTTGGTACTCCCCATTATCATTCTTCAAGCATTTCCTCACTCTCTGGCACAAGATGTTCCAGGCTCATTTTGTAGATTCCCCACTCCAGCCTAAACCAGCCATTCTCCCAAAAAGTTCTGCTTTGTTTTAGTGGAAAATGATGCTTAGAAACCAAGTTGTAGGCAGTAAATGCCCATTACTATTAGAACACCACTGCTCTAAACCTTCTTGGTGAGTAGTACTAGGGAATACATAGTCTTACACACCTTCATGGTGACATTTCTTTACTTAACTCTGTATGTTGAAAATTATGGATTCATATAGATACCCGCAGTTCCAGTCCAGCACTCCAAAGTTCATTCTAGTTTTCTCTCTTTCCCTATTTGTAACTTCCTTCTCCAACAGTGAGAAACCTGGCTTCCATTCTTTTTAAATATATTTATGTATTTGATCAGTTCCCCTATTTATAACCAATCTCCATCTCTGCTACCACCTCCTCCCCTGTAGATGCCCCCCTTACTCTTCTTAGGCTCTGATACCTCACACCTGGCCACTTCTACACATGGAATCCTTCTTACCCCTGCTTTGGTTCCAACTTCCCTTGCCAGGCTGTCCCCACACACAGATGCCCTCCTCAACTGGGGTCTGCTGAACTGCGGGAGGCCATTCCAGTGCATGGATGCCCTCAACCCAGCCAGACTGGCTAACTCTACCAGCTGTCCCCTCCTCCAGGGTGAGTGTCCTCACCACCCTACTCTGGCCTGGCTACCTTGCTGTGGGATTCTGGTTCCCACTACCATCACCATGAGTGCCTACCTTGTTCCAGCTTATCTAATGACTTTAGAGCAGAATTGTTCAGGTAAGGTAAAATAGGGAAGGAAAACCAAAAAGAGAAAGGAAGGGAAGGAGGGACAGGGAAGAAAAGGGGAAGACTAATTTTAGAAAGTGAGCTATAGCACTGCTACTGTAAAGTATGAGAATCTGCAGTGCATAACTCCATGAATTTTTACAAAGTGAATACACCCATGTGACAACCAACCAGATCCAGATGAAGATGCAAAACATTACTAAAGCCTTAGAAGTCTCCCTGATGCCCTATCCCATTGTTGCTCTCCCTAAGATGACCAACTTCTGGCTCGGCGCCTGTGGTTCAAGTGGCTAAGGTGCCAGCCACATGCACCTAAGGTGGCGGGTTCGAATCCCCAGCCCGGGCCCACCAAACAACAATGATGGCTGCAACTAAAAAATGGCTGGGCGTTGTGGTGGGCGCCTGTGGTCCCAGCTACTTGGGAGGCTGAGGCAGGAGACTCGCTTGAGCCCAGGAATTGGAGGTTACTATGAGCTGTGATGCCATGGCACTCTACCCAGGGGGATAGCTTGAGGCTCCGTCTCAAAAAAAAAAAAAAAAAGATGACCAACTTCTATCACTGGGGAATAATTTTGCTTCTTCTTAATTTTATATAAATGGAAAGATACAGTATACTCTTTGGTTTGTGACTAGCTTCATTTACTCAATGTAATTTTTTTAGTGAGATGCATTCATGTTGTTGCACATAGTAATAGTTTGTCCTTTGGCATTTTTTTTTTTTTTTTTTGAGACAGAGTCTCACTTTGTCATCCTCAGTAGCATGCCCTGGCGTCATAGCTCATAGCAACCTCAAACTCTTGGACTCAAGTGATTCTCTTGCCTCAGCTTCCCAAGTAGCTGGCACTACAGGTGCCTGCCACAACACCCTGCTATTTTTAGACACGGGGTCTTGCTCTGGCTCAGGTTGGTCTCGAACCCTTGAGTTCAGGCAATCCACTCAGCTTAGCCTCCCAGAGTGCTAAGATTACAGGCATGAGCCACCGCGCCCAGACCCTTTGGCATTGTTTTATTCCATTGAATGAATATACTGTAATTTATGGCCCCATTTTATTCTTTAGGTCTTTTTACCATTAGAAGTACTGTGGCTACAAACAAAACTTGCACGTGCCCATTGGTACATACATACACGCACGTCCATTGGATATAAACGCAAAAGTGAAAATGCCAGATTATAGGGAATGAATATATTCCACTTTAGTAGTCATTTCCAGAGTTTTTTCTAGAGTGGTTGTACAAATTTACACTCTTTCCAGCACTATGAGAGTTCCAGTGGCCGTGTCCTAACCAAAACTTAGTGTTGTTAATCTTTTACATTTTAGCTATCCTAGCCAATATGTAGAGGCATCTCCTTGTGGTACTGATGTACATTTCTCTGATAACTGTGCTGACTACCTTTCTGTTTGTGAGACACTTTGATATCCTCCTTTAAGAAAGAGGTAGATCATGTATACATTAATGCATTTATGGGGTACAATGTGTTGATGATTTCATATATAATTCGGAATGCTTACATCGTACTGGTTAATATATACCCCACAGGTGGCACCTGTGGCTCAGTAAGTAGGGCGCCAGCCCCATATACCAAGGGTGGTGAGTTCAAACCCAGCCGCCGCCAAACTGCAACAAAAAAATAGCTGGGCATTGTGGCGGGCACCTGTAGTCCCAGCTACTCTGGAGGCTGAGGCAAGAGAATTGCCTAAGCCCAAGAGCTGGAGGTTGCTGTGAGCTGTGACACCACAGCTCTCTACCCAGGGCGACAAAGTGAGACTCTGTCTCTAAAAAAATAAAAAATAAAAAATAAATAACCTTCACCTCATTTACCTAATTATTGTGTTAAGACATTTATACTCTATACTTAATAGATCCAACATGTACCCTTGCAATATGCACCATAGGTGTGATCCCACCACTCACCCTCTCTCCATCTGACCTCCACTTCATCCTGGGCCGTAGTTGTGATCTATTCTTCATATGAAAGTGCGGTGATTATAAATTGGTTTCATAATAGTACTGAGTACATTGGATACTTTTTCCTCCATTCTTGAGATACTTTACTAAGTAGAATATGTTCCAGCTCTCAGGGATCAGTAAGTCTTTTGGTGAATAGAAGTCCTTACTTAATTTTACTGAAATTCAATCCTCCCACCTTGATCTCCCAAAGTGCTGAAATTACAGGTGTAAGCCATTGCACCCAGCCCACATTGACTTTTTTTAAATTTAGTTCTTATTCTTACCAAAGATAACTGAGTCCATTGGCTAATGCCTGCAATCCCAACAACTTAGGAGGCTGAGCTAAGAGGATCACTTGAGCCCAGGAGTTCCAGGATGCAGTGAGCTATACGATTTGCCACTGCACTCCAGCCTGAGCAATAGAGCAAGACTGCACCTCTAAAAATTTTTAAATTTTTTTTACCAAAAGAGTATGTATGTGTATATATACACATACATACACATATATATTATATGTTTGTGTGTGTGTGTGTGTGTGGAGAGAGAGAGAGAGAGTTTAATTTAGATGCCAAGAATCTATATGCCATGTAAAGAAAAGCAATACTCTCATCTTCCTTTATACTGATTTCCTTATCCCCAGAACCAGTGATTTTCAATGTAATCAGCTGATTTTTTTAGACCTTTTCTGTATCTCTAAATAACATGTTTGTTATGAATTATTGATTTTTCAGGTTTGGGCATAACCTTTTGACTTCCCAGTACAGAAGATGAGGATTTATTTCTTTTGCCACATTTGGTTAGACTTCCAATCCCACCAACCTCCGAATATGGTTACATGACAATTTTGATTAAGACAATATCCAGTGTTTACAATAACCACTCAGTTGTTATTGTTATCTGAGCTGTATATTGTGCTGTGATCATTTTTGCTTTTTGGCTTTCCTGGAGTTGATAATTATCTTGTTGTTGCTGAGGTTCATTTAGTTTTCTGTGTAATTACCATTATTTTTTCCCCTGTTATCTAAATCCCCTGTCAGGATGTTCAGACATGAGATATTCTATCACTTTCCTCTTCAATCTCTTCTGAAGGCTTTTGATCCACTCCAATCCTAACCAGTTGCTGTCTAGCTTAGGCAAACAGCTCTCAAGCTGTCATCTCCTGTACCATCTATCTCAGGATTCCCTTTGTCTCTTTCAGAGATTTGATTCATTTCTTGAAGCCCATGTCTTCCTCTTTTTTGTCTTACATTCTTATTTCTTAGGAGCTCATTCTTCAATAGATTCATGAGAAGGTGGGCAAAGGGGGTACAATTTCTGAAACTTTGAACACTCAAAAATGTTTTTAGTCTACCCTCACACTTGATTGATATTTTTACTGGGTATAGAATTCTTTTTTTTTTTATTAAATCATATCTGTGTACATTAATACTATCATGGGGTACAGAGTGCTGTTTCTATATACAATTTGAAATACTTTCATCCAACTGGTTAACATAGCCTTCATGTCATTTTTGTAGTTATTGTGTTAAGACACATTATATTCTACATTTAGAGAGATTCACATGTACCCTTATAGGATAAACCATAGGCGTGATCCCACCAATCACCCTCCCTCCACCCATCCTCTCCCTTCCCTCCCCTCCCTCTCCCCTTTCCCCATAATCTTGGGCTAAAATTGGGTTATAGTTTTCCTATGAAAGCTATAAATTAGTTTCATAGTAGGGCTGAGTACATTGGATACTTTTTCTTCCATTCTTGAGATACTTAGCTAAGAAGAATATTTTCCAGCTCCATCCATGTAAACATGAAGGAGGTAAAGTCTCCATCTTTCTTTATGGCTGCTGGGTATAGAATTCTAGGTGACAATTTTTATTCCTTCAGAATGTTTCCATTGTCTAGGTAGATTAATGATCCACCTAGAACTAATTTTACTATGTAGTGAAGCAGTAGTCAAAGTTCATTTTTTTCCACATGAATATCAAATATATCCAGTATCACTTATTGAAAAGGTCATTCTTTCTCCATATCATATCATTGGACTGTATAGGAATGGGCCTATATCTAGACTCTATTTTATGCCATTGTCTGTAAGTTTGCAATACTACTAACCATTTTAATTACTGTAACTTTGCAATAATCTTACTAATAGGTACTTTATGTCCTTCAATTTGGTACTTCTTTATGATTGACTTTGTTGTTCTTGGCCTTTTGCATTTTCCTATAAGTTTTAGAATCAGCTTGTCAGTTTCCACCAAAAGAAAAAAGAATTTTCAGGAATTTTAAAATTGTTTTTTTAAAAATAGGTTTACTGAAATATTATTTATACATCACACAACTTATCCATTTAAGTAAGTGTTTAATTCAACGGATTTTAGTATTTTTATAGAGTTGTGCAGTCATCAGTATAATCAATTTTGGAATACTTTCATCACCCTCCAAGAAAAAAAAAAACATTCAAATCTCCCCCATCCCTAATCATAGACAACCACCAATTCTATTTCTATCTTTATAGATAAGGCTGCTCTGGACATTTCATGTACATGGGATCATAAATATGTAGTCTTTTATGACTGGCTTCTTTCACTTAGCATCATTTTTGCAAGGCTCACCCATGTTGCAGCATCTATCTGTACTTCATTCCTTTTCATGGTTGAATAATAGTTCATTGAATGGATGTACCACATTTGTTTATTCATCAGTTGTCTCCAAATTTGAGCTATTATGAATAATACCACTGTGAACATTTGTGTACAAGTTTTTGTGTGGACATATGGTTTAATTTCTCTTGAATATATACCTAGGATTGAAATTCCTTGGCCACCTGGTAACAGTATATTTATCTTTTATAGGAAATGTAAAACTATTTTCCAAAGAAGTTGTATCATTTTACAGTCCTACTGGCAGTTGGTAAGGTTCTATGAAGTTTATATTGAATCTGTAGTTTAATTGAGGGAAGAATTAATCACTTTACAATATGACACTACCAATCTACCAACACAATATATCTCTTTTTGTTTTAGTATTTTTTTTTTTTTTGCAGTTTTTGGCCGGGGCCGGGTTTGAACCCACCACCTCCAGCATATGGGACCGGCATCCTACCCTTTTGAGCCACAGGCGCTGCCCTTGTTTTTGTATTTTTGAGATAAGTTGTGACTCTGTCACTCAGACTAGAGTGCAGTGGAGTCCAGCTCATTGCAACCTAAAATTTCTGGGATCAAGCAATCCTCCCTCCTCTGCCTCCAAGAAGCTGGGAATACAGGCATTAGCTCACATGCCTAGCTCATATATATTTTTTTTTCTTTTTTTTTTTTTTTTTTGTAGATATGGAGTCTCACTTTGTTGCTCAGGCTGGTCTTGAACAGCTAACCTTAAGCAATCCTCCCACCTCAGCTTCCTATAGTGCTAGGATGATAAGTATAAGCCACTGTGAAAAGCCTTCTATGTTTTTGAAAAGATCTTTTTTTTCCTCTCAGTAATATTCTGTTGTTTCCTATATAAAAACATAAACATATTTTGCCAAATTTATTCTTAAGTATTTGGGGGGGTTAACTTAAAAAAAAATGCTATTGTCAAGGAAATTTTTTTCATTTTCTGATTCCTGTTGCCAGAAATTTTTGTATATCAACCTTGTTTCCACCAACTTTCCTAAACGTGTTCATTTATGGCAAATCTATAGTTCAAAAAATTTTCCTACTCACATAATTTTTTTCTTTTCAGAGCTTTTATCTTTTATTTTCTTCTTTTCTTCTTTTTTTGTTGTTATTGGGGGTTTTTTGTTTGTTTGTTTGTTTAGAGACAGGGTTTTGTTCTGTTACCCAGGCTGTTGTGCAATGGTGTCATCACATCTCACTGCAACTGCAATGCTCAAACTCCCATGCTCAAATAATCATCCTGCCTCAGTCTTCCAAGTAGCTAGAACTATAGATATATGCCACAGTGCCCAGCTAATTTTTTAAAATTATTATTTTAAAGAGAAGTCTCACTATATTGCCTAGGTTGGTCTCAAACTCCTGGCCTCAAGCAATCCTGCTTCAGCTTCCCAAAGCCCTGGAATTATAGGCAATGAGCCACTGCATTTAGCTCTTTTTCTTGCCTTATTTTACTGGCTATAACAGTGGTTCTCAACCTGTGGGTCTGACCCCTTTGGAGGTTGAATGACCCTTTCACAGGGGTCACCTAAGACCATAGCAAAACACATATTTCTGAGGGTCTTTGGAACGAGACAGGGCTCCTCTATCTGTCCCCAGGCGTGTCCGCCCACGTGCAGACACGCCCACATACGAGTACCTGGCGTGATGACGTCATCACGCCAACGCCATCACATACACCCAATCCAAATACAGCAACGAAAATAATTTTATGGTTGGGGGTCGCCACAACATTAGGAACTGTATTAAAGGGTCCCAGCGTTAGGAAGGTTGAGAAACACTGGACTAGAACTTTCAATAAGCTATTGAATATAAATGGTGAGTGGTAGACGTTCTGATTTGTTCTGATCTCAAAGGGATAGTTTAATATTTTGTATCACTTAGTATGAAGTATGTTATAGCTTTTTATAAACATATTCATTATCAGATTAAGAAAATTTCCTTTTATTCTTAAATTGCTAAAAATTTTTACCATAGGTCGGCATGGATGGCTATACCATCACGCCTATAATCCCATCACTCTAGGAAGCTGAGGTGGGTGGATTCCTTGAGCTCATGGGTTGGAGACCAGCCTGAGCAAGAGTGAGTCCCTGTCTCTACCAAAAATACAAAAGCCCGAGGCAAGAGGATCGCTTGAGCCCAAGAGTTGGAGGTTGCTGCAAGCTATAATGATGCCATAGCAGTCTACCCAGGGCAATAGCTTGAAACTCTGTCTCAAAAAAAAAAAAAAAGGGGAGAAGGAGAAGAGGAGGAAGAGGAGGAAGAAGAGGGAAGAAGAGGGAAGAAGAAGGAAGAAGAAGGAGAATTTTTATCATAAATAAATGTTGAGTTTTTAATGCTTTTTATTTATTTATTTTTTTGAGACGGAGTCTCACTTTGTCACCCTTGGTAGAGAGTTGCTCAGAGCAACCTCAAACTCCCGGGCTTAAGCGATTTTCTTGCCTCAGCCTCCCAAGTAGCTGGGACTACAGTCACCTGACACAACATTGGCTACTTGTAGGGACGCGTTCTCACCCTGGCTCAGGCTGGTCTCCAACCTGTGAGCTCAGGCAATCTACCCGCCTCGGCCTCCCAAGTGCTGGGATTACAGGAGTCAGCCACTGCACCCACCAGGCTATCAAATGCTTTTTAGACACTTATTGAAATATGATTTTACTCTTATATTCTTAATGTGGAGTTACATAATTGGTTTTCAGATGGGAAGTCAACCTCACATTCCTGGAATGAATTAAAATTTTTCATGATGAATTATCATTTTTATATAACACTGGATTGATTTGCTATTATTTTCTTTAGGATTTTTTTATCTGTGTTTTGACAGAAATGGTTCTGTAATCATCCTTTCTTGTAATGTCCTAGTTCAGTTTTAATATCAAGGTTATGCTGCCCTCATCCAAAAAGTTAGGAAGTGTTCTTTTTGGTTCCCTCTCTTCTGTTCTCTGTGTTGTGTAAAACTGATGTTATTTCTTTCTTTAACACTTGGAAGAATTTAGCAGTCAAACCATCTGGACTTGAAGTTTTATTTCTGGGAAAATGTTTAATTCTTGATTTTTTTTCTAATAAATATAAGATTATATCGTCTTCTGCAACATTTGGTAAATTGCATTTTTCAAGAAATTTGGCCATCATTTCATTCAAAATTTTAAATTTATTGGCATAGATTCATCATATAATATTTTAATTGTCTGTGGGATGTATAGTGAATAGTTTCACAGCAAAACTGAGTGGAAAGCACAGAGATTTCCCGTATATCTGCAGCCCCCACAATCTCTTCCACTAGCAAAATGGTACATTTGTTGCAATAGATGAACTTACATTGACACATTATTGTCACCCAAAGTCCACAGTTTACAGTAGGGCTCACTCTTGATGTATATTCTATGGCCTTTGACAAATCCATATGACATATAGCCACCATTATACCATCATACAGAATAGTTTCATTTTCCTAAAAGTCCACTGTGCTCCACCAATTCCTCCCCCAGCCCCTGGTAACTGCTGATCCTTTTACTGTCTCCATAGTTTGGCCCTTTACAGAATGTCATA
This sequence comes from Otolemur garnettii, assembly GCF_000181295.1. Taxonomy (NCBI): domain Eukaryota; kingdom Metazoa; phylum Chordata; class Mammalia; order Primates; family Galagidae; genus Otolemur; species Otolemur garnettii. The sequence continues at coordinate 28,268,206 of NW_003852413.1, forward strand.
TGGTTGGACTCATGTAGTCAGTAGGCTTTTCAGATTGGCTTCTTTCACTTAGAAATGTGTGTTTAAAGGTCTTTCATGTTTCTTCATAGCCTGATAGTTCATTTCTTTTTAGCACTAAGTAATATTCCTTTGATAAGTAAGATGCTCCACAGCTTGTTTATCCATTCACCTATGAAAAGACATCTTGGTTGCTTCAAAGTTTTGACAATAATGAAGAAAGCTGCGATAAACATTTATGTGCAGGTTTTTGTGTGGACATAAGTTTTAAACTCATTTGGATAAATACCAGAAAGCACAACTGCTGGATCATATGGTAAGAGTATGTTTAGTTGTATAAAAACCCAACAAACTGTCTTTTCCAAGTGGCTGTACCATTTTGCATTCCCACCAGCAATGAATGAGAGTTCATGCTCCATATCCTTGCCAACGTTTGGTGTTGTAAGTCTTTTGGATTTGAGCCATTCTACTAGGTGGGTAGTGCGATCTCGTTGTTTTAATTTCTAATTACCTAATGACATATTGAAGTTGAACATCTTTTTTTTTTTTTTCTTCTGCTTATTCGACATCTACATATCTTCTCTGGTGAGGTGTCTGTTCAGGTCTTTTGCCCACTTTTTAATTGGATTGTTTGTTTTCTCGTTGCTGAGTTTTAAATGTTCTTTGTATATTTGGGGTGAGTCCTGTATCAGATGTATCTTTTGCAAATATTTCCGCCCAGGCTGTAGTTTATCTTCTCTTTCTCTTAACAGTGTCTCTTGTGGAGCATACGTTTTTGGTTTTTTTTTTTTTAATTAGGTTCAGCTTATCAAGTTTTTCTTTCATGGATCAAGCTTTTGGTGTTTTATCTAAAAAGTCATCGCTATATCCAAGGTCATCTAGGTGTCTCTCATGTTATCATCTGAGTTGAATAAACATAGTTTTGCATTTTACATGTAGCTCTATGTTCTACCTTGAGTTAATTTTTGTGAAAGGTGTGCAGTTTGTGTCCACATTCATTTTTTGCGTGTGGATTTCTAGTTGTTCTAGAACCATTTGTTGAAAAGACTATCTTTGATTCATTTTTATTGCCTTTATTCCTTTTTTTTTTTTTTTTTCAGGTTTGAACCCGCCACCTCCAGTATATGGGGCCGGCACCCTGCTCCTTAGAGCCACGGGTGCTGCCCACCTTTATTCCTTTATCAGATATCAGTGGACCATATTTTTGTGGATCTGTTCCTGGGCTCTGTATTCTGTTCAATGTATCTATTTGTCTGTTCTTTTGCCAATCTCACACTGTCTTGATAGCAAGTCTTTTGAAGTTGCATAGTGTCAATCCTACAAGTTTGTTCTTCTCTTTCAATATTTTGTTGGAAAATCTGGGTCTTTTGACTCTCCAAATAAATTTTAGGATCAGTTTATTGATGTCTACAAGTAAATTGTTGGGAATTTTATTGGGATTGCATTGAATCTGTAGATTGACCTGAGAAGAACCAACATCTTGACAATATTGAGTCTTCCTCCATTTATGTAGTTCTTCTTTGATTTCTGTGATCAGAGTTTTGTGGTTTTTCTCACATAGGTATTATACATATTTTGTTAGATTTCTACCTAAGAATTTAATTTTTAGGGGTTCAAATGTAAATAATAATGTATGTTATTATTTCTACTTTTAAATCCCACTATCATTGCTGATATATAGAAAAGCAATTTACTTTTGTAAATTAACTTTGTATCTTACAACTTGCTATAATCACTTATGAATTCCAAGGAGGATTTTTTAATTTTTTTCAATTCTTTTGGGTTTTCCAAATAGACAATCGTATATACCATCTGCAGAAAGACAGTTTTATTTTTTCCTCCCCAATCAGTACATTTTATTTTTTTTTCTTGTCTTATTGCATTACATAGGACTTCCAGTATAATGTTGGAAGTGAGTGATGAGACATCCTTGCCCTTTTCCTAATCTTGGTGAGAAAGCTTCTAGTTGCTATGTTATCTCTATGTTACCTGGAGGAGTTTTTAGATGTTCTATGTCAAGTTGAGGAAGTTTATTTGCTGAGAGTTTTTATTATGAATTGGTGTTGTATTGGTCCAGTGCTTTTTTTTGCATCTATCAATATGATCATGTGCTTTTTCTTCTTTAGCCTGTGATGTGATGAGTTAGATTATGTTAATTGATTTTCGAATATTGAACCAGCCTTACAACCTGAGATACATCCTGGTTGGTTATAGTGTATACTTCTTTTTGTTCATTGTTGGATTTGATTTGCTAATCTGTTATTGAGGATTTTCTGTTGATAATTTTTGTGTTTATGTTCAAAAGAGATATTGGTCTGTAGTTTCCTTTGCTTGTTTGGTTTTGGTATTAGGATAATGATGGCTTCATAGAATGAGGCAGCAAATTGTCCCTCTGCTATCTTCTGGAAGAGATTGTATAGGATATATATAATTTCTCCTCTAAATATTTGGTTTATTCACCAATGAACCCATCCGGGCCTCATTCTTTCTGTTTTGATTATTAAATATTGATTCCATATCTTTAATAGATATGGTTCTATTCAATTTGTCTATTTCTTCTTTTGTGAGTTTTGGCAGACCATGCCTTTCAGGGAATTGGTTCCTTCCACCTATGTTATCAAATCTGTGGGCTTAGAGTTGTTCATAATATTCCTTTATTATCCTTTTAATATCTATGATATCTGTACTGATGTCCCTTCTTTCATTTCTGATATGAATAATTTGTGTTTTCCCTCTTTTTTTCTTTTCTTTTCTTTTTTTTGAGACAGAGTCTCACTTTGTCACCCTTGGTAGAATGGCATGGCATCACAGCTCACAGCAACCTCAAACTCCTGGGCTTAAGTGATTCTCTTACTGCAGCCTCCCAAGTAGCTGGGACTACAGGCATCCCATCACAATGCCAGGCTATTTTTAGAAATGGGATCTTGCTGTTGCTCAGACTGGTCTCAAACCTGTGAGGTCTGTCAATCCACCTGCCTTGGCCTCCCAGTGTGCTGGGATTATAGGTGTGAGCTACCGTGCCTGACTCCTTTTTTTTTCCTTAGCCTGACTAGAGGCTTATTGATCTTATTGATCTTTATGAAGAAAAAGCTTTTGTTGTTTATTTTCTCGATTGATTTCATTTCCATTGATTTCTGCTCTAATTTTTATTTCTTCTGCTTACTTTGGAACTAATTTGTTTCTTTTTCAGATTTTCTATGGTGGAAACTTAGGTTAGTGATTTAAAACCGTTTCCCCCCTATACTCAATGCTATAAATTTCCCTCTAAGTACTGCTTTTACTGCATCCCACAGATTTTGATAAGTTTCATATTTATTTTCATTCCAAGTATTTTCAAATTTATCTTGTGATTTCTTCTTTGACCATGTGTTATTTAGAAGTAAATTGTTTAATCTCCATGTATTTGGGGATTTTCCAGCTATCTTGTTATTGATTTATAGTTTAATTCCATTGTGATCTGATGGCAGACATTGTATGATTTCTATTCTTTAAACTTTATTAATGTGTGATTTAATATCCTGGAATTCACAATCCTGGCATGAGGTCTATCTTGGTGAAAGTTTCATGTGAGCTTCAGAAGAATGTATATTCTACTGTTGTTAGATTAAGTAGTCAATAGATGACAATTTTATCCAGTTGATGGATGGTGCTGTTGAGTTCAACTATGTCCTTACTGATTTTATGGCTGCTGGATCTGTTTGTTGATTGATAGACAGGAGTTAAAGTCTCCAAGTATAATCACAGAGTCATCTATTTGTACTTTGCGAAAGTTGTCAGAATCAAAATGGAGTCGCTCCTGTTAAAACCCTGACAAGAGGAGCCTAGAAAGTCCATGATAGGAGGATTCTCACGCACATATGCTTGATAACAAGAACTATCACAAAAGACTGCAAAAACTACAATGTTGCACAAAATCCACCCCAAACTTACACAGAAAATACTTCTTCAAGACATCTGCCC
>NW_003852413.1:28272345-28275649 GCF_000181295.1 Otolemur garnettii
GCTCTGTCTCAAAAAAAAAAAAAAAAAAAAGACATCTGCCCCAGCAACTGCTTGTCCAACCTTGTACTGATATCACCTTGTTTTTGGGTTTATTTTATTTTATTTTTTCAGTTTTGGGGGTTTTTTCCTTTTTTTTTTTTAGGTTTTTTTGAAACAGAGTCTCACTATGTTGCCTTAGGTAGAGTGCCATGGTGTCACAGCTCACAGCAACCTTAAACTCTTAGACTTAAGGGATTCTCTTGCCTTAGTCTCCCCAGTAGCTGGGACTACGGACACCCACCACAGCGCCCGGCTATTTTTTGTTGTTGTCGATGTTTAGCAGGCCTGTGCCAGGTTCAAACCCACCAGCCCCAGTGTGTATGGCTGGTGCCCTAACCACTGAGCTACGGGTGCCAAGCCTGATTCCACCTTGTTATTGATCCCTGGAGCCAAAGTTAATTGATTCACAACAACTTATGCAATCTTCCCATTTTGCCTCTGAAAACTTCCTTTTGCTTTAAACCTCCTTTGGAGTTTTCTGCTCTGGTAAGTTATGATTTTCCATACCCACCTGTTTATCTCTCCAATTTTGAGGGAAGTAGTTTGCTCTGTGATAGATCCAAGAAGAAGCTGTTGATTTTTCAGTTGCTTCAGCTTTTTACTTGTTGATAGAGTGACATTTTCCAAACTCCTTACATGCCAGACTGGAATCTTCCTTCCTTCCTTCCTTCCTTCCTTCCTTCCTTCCTTCCTTCCTTCCTTTTTTAAGAGTCAGTGTCTTCACCAGCTGCAGTGGCTCATGCCTGTAATCATCACACTTTGGGAGGCCAAGGTGGGAGGATCACACAAGCCCAGGAGTGGCAGACTAACTAGCCTGGGCAACATGGTGAGATCTCGTCTCTTAAAAAAAAAAAAAGCCCAACATGGAGGGTGCTTTCGAACTCCTGAGCTCAGGCAATCCACCTGCCTCAGCTAGCCTCCCAGAGTGCTAGGATTACAGACGTGAGCCACCATGCCCATCCCTTTATCTATTTTCTTATATATAATAATTGTAGTCACTTAAAAACCTTATCTGAAAAAAAGTTGTATCTGATAATTCTAATATCTGGATCTCCTATGAAGCTGTATTTTCTATCATCTGTTCTTCTCTTGCGTTTCAGGGTTTCTCTTGAGTTCCACTTTCTAAATGAACTAAATTTGTTTTTATTTTGAGGTGCTCTCAAACATACAGAAAGATCAAAAATACCGTACAAAGAACCATTTTGTCCTGGCATTATTTGAGGATAAGTTGCCATTGCCTCCCAAACACTTTAATGGGTAATTTTTATAAACAAAGCCATTCTCCTAGATAACCACAAAGCCACCAACAAAATCAGAAAATTAACACTGGTACGTTACCGCCCAGTAATCCACGGACTCCATTCAAGTTTTACCAGAGGTCCCAGTAATTCCCTATATTACAGCAAAAGGATCCAGTACAGAACCACGTATTACATTTAGGTCTCAAGTATCTCTAGTCTGTTTCAATCAATTGAAATTACTTTGATCACATGATTAAAGCAGGGTCTGCCAGTTTTTCCACCGCAAACTTCCCATTTTCTCTTTCTAACTAATAAATATTTTGCAGGGAAGTACTTTGAGAATATGTAAATCTCCCATTCTTCAGCAAACTTTCCATATGTTCGTTTGTTTATAACAGTATAAGGCATGGATTCCTACTTTATTCCGTAAGTTATAATCCACTACTTTGATGCTTAAATTGTTCAGATCCAGCCAACTGAAGCCCCTTCTTGCTGGGTTCTGTGTTCTTTTGACATGTCTCCATTGTTCTTTGAGCACTTAAAAAAAAAAACCAGCTTTATTGAGGTATAATTCACCTATGATGCAATTTACACATTTAGCATATTCAAAGATATGTGCCACTCACCATGGTCAATTTTAGAATAGTTTTATTACCAGAAAAACAAGCCTCATAACTTTTAATTATCATCTTCCATCCTCCCACCTCACTTCAGCCCTTGACAACCCCTAGTCTGCTTTCTGTCCCTATAGGTTGCCCTATTCTACATATTCCATATAAATAGAGTCATACAATACGTGCTGGTTGGTGACTGGCTTCTTTCACTTAGCATAATGTTTTGGAGGCTTACCCAGGCTGTGGCATGTGTAATTACTTCATTCATTTTTATGGTTGAATAATACTCCATTGCCATGGCTAGGCCACATTCTGTGTTTCTGTTCATCAGTTTCTGGATATTTGGCTCGTTTCTAACTTTTGGTTATTATGACCAGTGATGGCTAAGTGTGGTGTATCATCCTTGTAATCCCAGCACTTAGGAGGCCCAGGTGGTAAGATTACTTGAGTCTGGGACTTTGAGACCAGACTGGGCAACACAGGGAGACCTTGTCTCTTAAAAAAAAAAAAAATAGTTGGGCATGGTGGTGTATATCTGTAGTTCTAACTACTCAGGGGATTGGGAGGTTAAGGAGGGATTGCTTGAGCTTAGGAGTTGAAGGTCTTACAATGAGCTATAATAGAGCCATTGAACTACAGCCTGGACAACATAGTGGGACCCTCTCTCTAATAATAATAATAATAATAATAATGTTGTTATAAACATTCATGTACAGTTATACCTCAGAGATATTGTAGGTTTGGCTCCAGGGCACCACAATAAAGTGAATATTGCAATTAAGTGAGTCATACCAATATGTATAAAAGTTATGTTTACACCACGCTATAGTCTGTTAAGTGTGCGATAGCATTAGGTCTATAAAATGTACAGACCTTCGTTTAAAAATATTTTATTGCTAAAATATGCTAACAATCATATGAGGCTTCAGTAAGCAAAAAGGCTTACCTTTTTGCTTGTGGAAGATCCTGCCTCTGTGTTGATGGCTGCTGCTCGATCACAGTGGTGACTGCTGCAGGTTGAGGTGGCTGTGGCAATTTCTTAAAATAAGACAACAATGAAGTTAGCCATATGGATTGGCTCTTCTTTTCATGAAAGAGTTCTCTGTAGCATGCAACGCTGTTTGCTAGCACTTTACCCACTGTAGGACTCCTTTCAAAACTGGAGTCAATCCTCTCAAACCCTGTCAGTACTTTATCAATAAAGTTGATGTACTATCCTAAATCCTTTGTTGTTGTTTCAACAATATTCTCACTTCATTTTCACCAGACTAGATTCCCTCTCAAGAAACCACTTTCTTTGCTCTTGTATAAGAAGCAACTCCTCGGCTCGGCGCCTGTGGCTTAAGCAGCTAAGGTGCCAGCCACATACTCCTAAGGTGGCGGGTTTGAATCCAGCCCGGGCCCACCAAA
>NW_003852413.1:28275893-28280170 GCF_000181295.1 Otolemur garnettii
AGATCGCAGCAATTCAGCCTCCACTTCTCTAATTGGGGTTCTCTTGCTATTTCCACTGCAGTTCCTGCCTCCACTGAAGTCATGAACCCATAAAGTCATCTGAGAGGGGTGGAATCAACTTCTTCCAAGCTCCTATTAATGTTGATGTTTTGACCTTCTCCCATGAATCACAAATGTTTTTAATGGCATCTAGAAGGGTGAATCCTTTCCAGAAGGGTTTCTATTTGTTTTGCCCAGATCCATCAGAGAATTCACTATCTATAACAGCTATAGCCTTATGAAATGCATTTCTTAAATAATGAGAACTGAAAGTCAAAATTACTCCTTAATCCAAGGGCTACAGAATGTTGTGTTAGCAGATATGAAAACAACATTAATCTCCTTGAATGTTTCCATCAGCGCTCTTGGGTGACCAGGTGCATCATCAATGAACAGTAATATTTTGAAAAGAATCTTTTTTTTTTTTCCCTGAGCAGTGGAGTCCCAACTCTGGGCTTACAACATTCAGTAAGCCATGCCGTAAGCAGATGTGTTGTCATCCAGGCTTTGTTCTTCCATTAAAACAGCACAGGCAGGGTAGATTTAGTACACTTCTTAAGAGCCCTAGGATTTTCAGAACAGTAAATGAGCATTAGCTTTAAATAAAAGTCATCAACTGCATTAGTCCACAATAAGAAAGTCAGTCTGTCCTTTGAAGTTTTGAAAGGAACTATTGACTTCTTTCCTGCTATGGAAGTGCTAGATGGCATCTTCTTCCAATGTAAGGCTCTTTCATCTACATTGAAAATCTGGGCTGGGCACAGTGGCTCATACCTTTAATCCCAGCACTTTGGGGGACCAAGGCACGAGGACTACTTGGGACCAGGAGTTTGAGACCAGCCTGGGCAACATGGCAAGACATTAGCACTACAGAAAAAAATTGAAAAATACCTGGGCATGGTGACATGTACTTATAGTCCCAGCTACTCAGGAGGCCGAGGACTCAAGAGGATCGCTTGAGCTCAGGAGTTCAAGGTAGCAGTGAGCTATGATCGTGCTCCTGTGCTCTAGCCTGGGTGGCAGAGTGAAACCCTGTCTCAAAAAAATAAAAGAAAGAAAGAAAAGAAAAGAAATCTGTTGTCTAGTGTAATCACGTTCATCAATTTTTTTAGTTGGATTTTCTAGAACACTTGCTGTAGCTTCTCCATCAGCACCTGCGGCTTCATCTTGCTCTTTTATGTTATGGAGATGGTTTCTTTCCTTAAATCTCATGAACCAACCTCTGCTAGGTTCACACTTCTCTCCTGCATCTTCCTTGCCTCTCTCAGCCTTCATAGAATTGAAAAGTTAGGGCTTTGCTCTGGATTAGGCTTTGGCTTAAGGGAATGTTGTGGCTGGTTTGATCTTCTGTCCAGACCGCTCAAACTTTCTCCATATCAACAACAGGTCTGGCTCAGTGCCTGTAGCTCAGCAACTAGGGCACCAGCCGCATACACCGGAGCTGGTGGGTTCGAATCCAGCCTGGGCCTGCCAAACAACAGTAACAACTACAACCAAAAAAAAAAAAAAAAAATAGCTGGGTGTTGTGGCAGGCACCTGTAGTCCCAGCTACTTGGGAGGCTGAGACAAGAGACTTGCTTAAGCCCAAGAGTTTGAGGTTGCTGTGAGCTGTGATGCTATGGCACTCTACCCAGGGGGACATAGTGAGATTCTTTCACAAACAAACAAACAAACAAAAACAATAGGTCTGTTTCACTTATCATTCATGTGTTCACTGGAGTGTCACTCTTAATTCCCTTCAAGAACTTTTCCTTTGCATTCACAACTTGGCTAACTGGCGCAGGAACCCTGGCTTTCAGCCATCTTGGCTTTTGACATGGCTTCCTCACTAAGCTTAATCATTACTAATTTTAATTAATTGTTTTTGAGACAGAGTCTCACTATGTTGCCCTTGATAGAGTGCTGTGGTGTCACAGCTCACAGCAACCTCAAACTCTTGGGGCTTAAGAGATTCTCTTGCCTCAGCCTCCCAAGTAGCTGGGACTACAGGCACCCACCACAATGCCCGGCCATTTTTTTGTTGTAGTTGTCATTGTTGTTTTTAGCAGGCCCAGGCTGGGTTCAAACCCACCAGCTCTGGGGATGTGGCTGGTGCCCTAACCAGTGAGCTATGGGCACTGAGCCATCTAATTTTAATTTAAAGTAAGATATGGCCTCTTCTTTTCACTTGAACACGTAGCAGACATTTCATTATCATAGCTGGCCTAATTTCAGCACTGTGTCTCAGGAAGTAGGGAGGCCCCACGAGGGCTAACGAGATGAGGGGAGCACTGGTGGGTGGAGCAGTCAGAACACACACATTAAGTTCACTGTCCTCTATGAGCAGAGTTCACGGCATTCTAAAATAATTACAATAGTTAACATCAAAGATTACTGATCACAGATCACCATAACAGATATAATAATGAAAAAGTTTGAAATACGGCAAGAATTACCAAAGTGTGACACAGAGACGCAAAGGGAACATGTGCCGTTGGAGAAATGGTACCTACAGATTGGCTCAGTTCAGGGTTGACACAAACCTTCAATCTGTAAAAAAAAGTGTAGTATCTGTGAAGCAGCAATAAACTGAAGTACAATAAAACAAGGTACGCCTTTACAAGTTCTTGTATGGACATCTGTTTTCATTTCTCTTGGGTAACCTTGGGAATGAAATTGCTGGATCATATGGTTACTCTATTTAATCTTTTCTGAGCACTTCTTTATTTTCTGGCACAAGATGATTCAGGTTTATCTTTTATTTTCCTTGCCCTAGCCCTGTGATCCGCCATTTCTGCAAGGAGCCCTGGTTTCTTTCTTGTGGACATGATATTTACAAAGAAAGACTTGGGGGGCGGCGCCTGTGGCTCAGTGAGTAGGGTGCCGGCCCCATATACCGAGGGTGGCGGGTTCAAACCTGGCCCCAGCCAAACTGCAAACAAAAAATAGCTGGGCGTTGTGGCGGGTGCCTGTAGTCCCAGCTACTTGAGGGGCTGAGGCAAGAGAATTGCCTAAGCCCAAGAGCTGGAGGTTGCTGTGAGCTGTGACACCATTGCACTCTACCGAGGGTGACAAAGTGAGACTCTGTCTCTAAAAAATAAAGAAAGAAAAAAAGAAGACTTGGGTGCTAGTGGGTGAAGCTGAGAGGTGCATACATGTATTTATATATACGCATACATGTACATGCATTGACACATATACACATACATACTAGATTTGCATCAACATTTATTTTTATGTCTAGTTATTTTGCAAATTGTGAGTTTTCACCAGTGCCTTCAGTTCCAACCCAGGGGTTAGGATTGCAGGTGGGAACACCACAGCGTTCACTCGTTTTCTCCTTTTCTGTATTTATGACACTCTTGGCCAACAATGAATGAGAAACCTGGTTCACTTTTACTTACTAGGTCTCATATGTACCTCCTGGGTCAGTCACCCTGGGTACCCAGGGTGCCAAGGAGACACTGGTTTCTTCCAACAAGCCAAAGTGGTCTTTAGCCCTCATGGGCCCCAGCACCCCCCCTCAGGCTGCCCCACACAGGCGTGCTCCTCCCCTCCACAAGCGCTGACATCCCACCTAAGCTCCTGACATCCCACCTGCCCTGCCCTGTGGGGATGCCCCTCTCATCCCCTGTGGACTCCAATTCCTGATGCTTGTTTACCACCGAGGCCGGACACCCTCTTCACCTGGCTCATTACTCAGTCTCTCTGGTTGAGCCTTCACCTGGGCTCTGCCCCCTGTTCCAGGCTGTCTTCCTTTGACTTTTGATCTTTCTGCTCTGCTGCCCCTCATAGGAGACACCCTCCTTACTTCCCTTGAGCTCCACAACCATGTGCATCTCCACTCACCCACACCCCTGGGACACCTGTCTCGCTTGGCCCTAGCTAAAGTTTCTGGACTGAATTGCTTTTTAAGGGAAGGGAAGAAAAGAAACAGAGGAGGCAGAGGGGAAGAAGAGTTGGAGAAAGAAATAAGCGAAGGAAGAGATGGAGAAGGAGAGGAGAAGGAGGAAGAGAGCTACCTGTGGAATGGTGGACATTGCGGGTGACAAGTCTCAGAGGGTGACAAGTCTCAGAGGCTCTGGCTGATGTCATCACTGTCTTCATTTAGGGAGAAGCTCGCAGAGCACAGGGAAGTCACCTTGATGCAGTGCAGCTGGTCCAGTTCCAGTGTGCCCATCCTGCCCACATGGCTCTTTCCAGGGCCTCACCTGTCCCCACACTGGAGCAGGCACAGATTATAAGAGGTGTGACTGGAG
>NW_003852413.1:28281260-28320908 GCF_000181295.1 Otolemur garnettii
GACATAATAAGACTCTGTCTCAAAAAAAAAAAAAATAGGGATGGGGGCAGGGAAGGGACTAGGGGCTTGTTCTCTCCCCTGCCCTCCATTCACCACCAGGGCAGGCAGGGCTGGATTTGTTTCTCATTTTGTTCTGGCTCTTCTGGTGGAAAAATCTAAGCGCTCCCCTTAGTACAGCTGAAGCGGAGAGGGCAAGCATAGCTGGGAGGCTGTCCTGGCAGGGAAGTGGGCAGGGGGGCCTGGCCAGGGAGAGACTGCCCCCTGCTCGGCTCCCCCAGCCCCCTCTGCTCCTACGTGGCTCACTGGGCCTGGGGTGGGAAGTCCTGCTGTCCTGCCACCTATGGTGGAGGGGCCAGGCCAGGGAGGAGACAGGACTGGGCTGGGGTTCAGCCTTAAGCTCACAGTCCCCACCCTCCCAGGCTTGTCCCCAGAACAGTCTCTGAAGGGTGATTTAAAGTCCCCTGGGAGTCCTCAAAGGAACCACTGGGAAGCTGCAACAGGAGGAATCTGAGTCAGGCCAGAGATAGGCTTTCTCACTGAGCAGTTCTTTTTCCCAAGGGGGAGGCAATCTTTGTGCTAGGAGGGTCCCCCAGACATCCCCTAGGCTTTTCCTGAACACACTGGCTAAGGGAAGCCCTTTCTGGAGGTTATCCCATGTCACCTTCTCAGGCTTCCCAAGGTCAGAATCAGCCATCCCATTTCACAGGTGAGGAGCCTGAGGCTCCAAGTGGCAGGCACCTCACTTAAAAGTTGCACAGCCTCTAAGTGGCAGGGCTGGGATTTGAGCCCAGCTGTGTCTGATTCTTTCCCCATTCTGGAAACACAGGAAAGCCTTCCTCCCCTCCACCCTGGGGTCTGGAAGCCCCCTGAGCAGCTCCATGGGTGAGGCTGCACTGGCAAGGGGAGAGCCTTGAAGGAATTTAGGGGTTCTTTGGGCTGTGCCCCTGCCTCTGCCGCACAGCCCAGCAGCCTTTCCCACTGGCCCCGGCCCCTAATTGGCGGTGAGGGGCCTCCAGAGAGCTCCCGACCCTCCTCTTGTGGAACTGGAACCTCTCCCACTCCGTTTTTTCAGACCCTGAGTCCCCTCACTCTGGCCCCCTCTCCAGTCTAATGGAAAGAGGAGCCCAGAGAGGAGCCCAACCACTTTCCCTCTGGAATCTGCTGCCTCTGCTTTCCGATGGGGAAACCATCTGGAGTGCATTATGGGCAGCGGAGAGAGCCGAGAGCAGGAAAATGTGAGTTGGCCCCAGCAGCTCCTGTCTGCAGTGGGGGGGCCTCAGCGCTCTTGAGGGGCTGGGCTAGCAGCTCCTTTACCTCCCCAATCCCTGAAAGGGGCAGATAAGAGATGTGCTCAGGAGTGGGTGGCCTGTGGAAGGCAGGGCTCAGGCTCCCCCACATACCTCTGCAGAGCCCAGGGTAAAACGGCTTATCAACCTACCCATTTCACAGATGAGAAGACTGTGGTCCAGAGGACTTCCCCAGGGTCACACAGCTAACCCTTCCACATAGCTTAAGTGTGTGCACGTGCTAAAGGGCCCTGGAAGGCCTCCGTGCGGGGGAGGGGATGTGGAGGAGGATGGAGCAAGGGAGCAGGAAAGAAGCTGGTTTAGTCTTGTCAACCTCAGTAGAGTGAAGGAGCAAAGGCCCATGAGGACAGCAAAGGCCTTCATTTTTCTCAGAGTCCCCCTTCCTTGCCTCCCAAGCCCACTCTCTGCCCCACATGCCACCTTTCCTCCCTAGCTCCTGATCCCTGAAGATGTTGGCTGCTGGGGTGGGGGCCCTATGGGCTCTTTCTCTGGATCCCAGGAACCCCCTCCCCCCTCACGGCCCCACCAGCTCCAGACGTGGCAGGGTAAGCAGGAGTGAGGTTTCTCCACTCCCTCCAAGTGCCGTGCTGGCAGCTCCCGAAATAAAAATCAAATGTGGGCTTGGCAGAGGGAGCAGGCAGCGGGCTGGGAGAAGCAGCCCACGAGCGAGGAGCGAGGAGAGGAGTGAGCGCAAGCAGCAGTGCTGGGGCTTCATTCTTTCCATTGTAACTTCACCTCCTAACCTCTGGCATTTTAATTATGTCTCCTACCCCCCTCCCTCTGCCCGGGCCAAAGGGTGAGCTCACCCTTTCCTCTAGCCTGGGGTTGGGGGACATCATCTGCCTGGACCCCCAGGTCCCGGTTGCTCCCAGAAACGGGGTGGGAGCAGAGCTGGGGGTGTCAGCCTTGAGGCTCCCTCCAGTTTCTCTTATCCCAGAAGGAGGCTGGAGAGGGGACTGGCCCCAGCATCCAGCTGGCATCTCAAGTTCCATGTGTGAATCATTAGTCTTCACACCCACTGCTCCATTTAGTGGTGGCCACTGTCTCAAGGCCAGGCGTGGCGGGCCTCGCCACCTCATTTTATGGATGGCTTGGCTGTAGTCTGCCGGGCAGAGCCCAGGCCTAGGGTCTTTGCTCTGGGGCCCTGTGCTATTTCCTGAACTAGGAAAAGGGGACGCTCAGGCTTGGTAATGAGCCTCATCTCTCCAGAGTATCCGCTTTTGTCCAGTGGTAGTAGTGGATGGCATTATTTTGATATTAAAACACATGTAGAGGCTCAGCGCCTGTAGCACAGTGGTTACAGCGCCAGCCACATACACCAAGGGTGGCGAGTCAGAACCCGGCTCAGGCCAGCTAAACAACAATGACATACGCAACAAAAGATAGCCAGGTGTTGTGGCGGGTGCCAGTAGTCCCAGCTACTAGGGAGGCTGAGGCAAGAGAATCACTTGAGCACAAGAGTTGGAGGTTGCTGTGAGCTGTGACACCACGACACTCTACCAAGAGCAACATAGTAAGACTCTCGAAAAAAAAACACATAAAGACATAGTATGGGGTAAGAAGCAAAAGGCTATGAATTTTTAAAGTAGAAAAATCTGCAGAGAAGATCTCCACTTAGGGCTGTCCTCAGACTCCAGGAGTAGCATCCGTCTCCTTGGCATGGCCATGACCTGGGGTGAGATGCTGTCATGTATGTTTGCAGCCAGTTCATTCTGGCCCTAGGCTGCTGCTGAAGATGCTGAGGGGTGCTGGCAGGCAGCCCTGGCCCATCTTGGGGTGCAGACGCCTTCTCCTACCACAAGGCCCAGAGAGTTGCAGCTCTGCTGATTCTCCATGTCTCCCAGGGGGACACTAAACTTCCAAAGCGCAGGCACCTGGGAAAGCACTGCCATTCTGCTGTCAGTGCGGGTGCACGGCAGCCCCGACTCTGACCCAGGGCCAACACCCCAAACACCCCACCCACCTCAACCGAAGCTTCCTGCTCAGTCCCTAGGCACTGGGACCTCCCCTGCTCCATGGCCTGGGAGGCCCAGCCCAGTGCAGAAGCCCTCTTTTTTCTTCCCTCTTGCCCTACAAGTCTTCCCTGAATGAATGTTCCATCAACAAAGGCTTCCTGGCTTGGTGCCCATAGCTCAGTGGTTAGGCAGCTGGCCACAAGCACCACGGCTGGTGGGTTCGAACCCAGCCAGGGCCTGTTAAACAACAATAACAACAACAACAAATAGCCATGCATTGTGGCGGGCGCCTGTAGTCCCAGCTACTTAGGAGGCTGAGACAAGAGAGTCACTTAAGCACAAAAGTTGGAGGTTGCTGTGAGAGTTGCTGTGCCATGGCACTCTACCAAGGGTGACATAATGAGACTCTGTCTCAAAAAAACCCCACCACCAAGGATTCCTGGGCACCTAGGCCAGTTATGGCCTCTGCTCTTATGGAGAGAGTGAGATGCTGTCAGCACCCTGCATGTTGTGATGGGGAAATTAAGGCGATGGCAGCTCCTGCCAGGGGCCTCCTGACCCGACTCAGGTGCAAAGAACACAGGGAAGGCTTCCCAGCGTAAAGGACACCAGAAGGAGCCCTGAGGAAGATCGCTATGTGCCAAGGCCCAGTGGGGAGAGAGAGCCTGGGGCAGAGTCTGCAGGAGGGTGCAGGATGTGTTGGAAGGTGATCAGAATGGAGGGAGGGGTGGCCTTTTTGGAGGTTCCCACAGAGATCCAGGTAAGAGGTGATGGTGGCCAGGCCCAGGCGGGGGGTGGAAAAAAGCAGCAGGATTGATAGAGATGCAAGAGGCAGCAGCAATAGGACCTGGTGACTGATGGGCAGAGATGAGGGCCAGCGACCCACTAAGGCGGGCTCCTAGGTTTCTAGTTTGCACATCTGACTGGGTATCTTTCTGTTGAACACGGGGGATGGTCCATCTGTAGAACATTCCAGTGCAGACACCTACCAGGTGGCTGGATATGCAGAGGTCCCAGGGAGAAAGTGCAGAGAAGAGGCCAGGCTCAAACCGAAGGAATGATAAAGGCACAGCCTGCGAGGGAGCTGGAGAAGGAGTGGCCAGAGCCACCAAAGCCCCCAGGGTAGGAGGTCTCAGGAGAGCAACGACCAATAGTATCAGTGGCTAGAGGTGGATCAGGGTGAGGCCAAGGGATTCATTTGTACCAGGGATCAAGAGACCATTGCCTCTTCTTGCTGTCCCCCATTTTCAAAATCTCTGTCCCCAGCCCCCTGTCTCTGACCCCAGGTTCTTGTCTCTGTCCTCTAACCCCCATCTCTGTTCCCAGCTCCGTCTGTCTCCCAGCCTTGAATTTCTGTTCCCAGACCCCTTCTCTATCCCTCATCCCCCATCTCTGTTCCCTAGGCCTTCACCCTCATGCTCCTCTCTCTTCCCCATGCCCTCCCCATATTCCTTTTTCTTTTGAGATAGAGTCTCACTCTGTTCTCCCAAGCTAGAGTGCCTGGGTGTCAGCCTAGCTCATAGCAACCTCAGATTCTTTAAGCAATCCTCCTGCCTCAGCCTTCCAAGTAGCTGGAATTATAGGTGCCCACCATGACTCCCAGCTAATTTTACTATTGTTAGTAGAGACGGGGTCTCGCTTTGCTCAGGGTAGATGGGGGTCTCGCTTGCTCAGGCTGGTCTCAGGCAAGCCTTCTGTCTTGGCCTTGCAGAGTGCTAAGATTACAGGTGTGAGCCACCGTGCCCATGCTCAGACTCCCACTTTCCTCTTTCTCTCTGTATCCTCTTCTCTCGGACCAGAAGTCTCAACAGCTTTCTAAGGGGAACTTCATGCCACCCCATCCCATTGGGGTCCTGGCTCCTGAAATCACCTTCCCCCAAACAACCACATACAATCTCTCACCCCAGACTCATCCAGAGCTACTGAAAGTGGGCAGAGAGGAGCACACAATACTCCCCCTTCCTTCCCCTGGATGCTGAGCCCCCAGAAGGTACTAGAGCCCAGGGCAGCTCAAAGCCACCCTGACCCCCAGAGCCTTATGGCCTAAAGGAGAAAGAGGCAATGACCCCGATAGACCCATGCAATGTGAGAGGAGTGTCCCAGAGAATGATCTATGGATGTTGAGCTTCAGCAGATGAATCTGAGGAGGCTTCATGGAGGAAGTGATGCTGCAAGGGACCTTGAAGGACTGGCAGGATTTGGTCATGTGGTGCTGGGAGCAAAGGCAGTTGCAGGAGGAGGGAATGAGGTGGGAGGGGGGCCAGAAGGGACTGACATCAGGCCAGAGCCAGGAGCTCTTGGCTGCTGGCAGCTGAAAAGTGTGGCCAGAGGGGCAGGAGGTCACAAGGTGAAGGGCCGAAGCAGGCAGCTGGAATGCCGAGGACTTTAGACTTGTGTCCACTCCTACCTCTTGACCCAGGGCTTGTGGATCTGGTGCTGTTTTCCAGTTCACTCATTCATCCTTTCCTTTATTCAGGAAATATTTATTGAGCTCCAGCTCAACGCTAGGCAGAGTGCTGAAGATTCTATGGGAAACATAATAAAGTCCCTGGCATCACTAGTTTGAGTTTTAGGAAAACACACAAATGATAAAATCATGAACAAATAAAGACCAACATTTTAAACCATGATAGGGGCTGCCATAATGACTGGCCACTCTTTGAAGGCAGGGTCTGTGTCCTAGCTTCCGTCAGACTGAGGTTTTCCTGAGGGCACAGCCTGTGCCTCCTGCTCAGACCAGGGCAGAGCCTGCTTGGCTTCCCTCAGGCTGGGAGCATCCAGTGACCTGGGGAAGGATAGAGGATATAGCAGAGCTGGGATGAGCTGGGATGTCTTAGAAACCTCTTAGGAATGTACCCAGGGACAGAGGTTAGCAGAAGTCTTGGGAAGGACCCTCTCCCCAGCCAGGCCCAAGTGGAAGGGCTTCCCTCTCCTCCTCCCCCTCTACACCTCCACCCCATTAAACCCTTAAATTAACCTCAGCCCCACCCGGAGCTGGAGAGAGTGCCTCAAAATAAATCCTAAATTACATGCTGCTTAGGGGCAACCACAGTTCTTCTTCCTCCTTCTCAAGCTAACAGACATGCCCTACCCAGTGTTGAGGGGCCTCCCCGCAAAAGGGGCTATTTATATAGCTTTTGCTCCCCTCTTTGCTGTCTGGCCCTAGTTATCTTTGGGTGAGGCCCAAGCAGCGACATAGCTCTCCCAGGAGGCAAAAGGGAATGGGGGAATCTGTGAGCCTCTCCAGGGTCTGACTAGGCCACAGGGGATGTAATTTAGACACTTTGGGATGCTGTTAACAATTACATCCAAGCAATGGGATAGGCCTGGACTGTCTTGGGCACATCGGGCATCTAGTCACCCAAGGATGAGGCCCAGACTCCAGCCTCCCGGAGCACTGCCTTTTGGGGACTTGAGAGAGAGATTTGACTTTACACCCTGGTTCCTGAGGCAAGCAGTTCTGAATACAGGGTTGAGGGCCCACAGCACCTGGCAAGGGAAGGATGGTCCCCCAGGCACAGGGAGGGCCTGGGCAAAGAAAGGGGAGAGCTAGACATGGCTATTTTGAGATCATGGGCATCGGCTAAAGGCCTCCCTGGACAAAGCCACCTCCCATTCTGGGAACCTGGCCCCAGATCCTAGAGCTGTTTCCCTCAGAGAGCAGAGCTGGCAGGGGAGGGAAAGGCGAGAGAAGGAAAGAGGGAAGGGAGTGGCAGATGGAGGTGTGCACATACAGAGAACCACAGACAGGGAGTAAGAGACAGAGAGAAACACAGAGATGGGCAATGACAGAGGACCCTGGGCCTGGCATCACTCCTCTGCTCCCACGGAGCCTCGATGTCTGCCGCTGCCTACCAGCCCCAGTCGAGGTGCCGTGCTCTCTGTCCCATTGCCACCAGGTGGGCGTAGGACCTCTGGCCTGTCATGGCCCCTGAGGAATACTCTCCTCCTGCTCCCCAAGGGCCCCCTCCTCAGCATGGGCAGGCCCCAGTGCAAAGCTCAGCAGTCAGCAAGGTTTTCCCCTGCTCTATGCCACCCCTGCTCCACCTCCTCTGCCCCTCCTTCCCAGGCAGCCTGGCCAGCTCAGTGTCTTCCCCTGGGGCCAGGGGCTCCACTGCCCCAGCATACCTGGCTGCCCAGGGGCCAGCCTTCTCCTGCACCTTTCCTCCTGCCTCCTCCTCCAGGGAGGCTTTGCTTCATGGGGCTGGAGCTAAGGCTTCCTCTACCCTGGGGGCTGCCTGGGAGTTGAGAGCCCCAGCAAGTCAGAGGAGGAGGGAGGAATGAGCAGCCCCTCACTGGGAGCCAGCCTTAGAGCAGGGGAGGGGAGCCAAGACCAAGAGGGAGGGGAGGGGAGGCTGAAAGAGCATGAGAAAGAGCCACTTCCAGGCCTACATCCCTAGCTGAGGGACCAGGCGAGGCTGGGTGGTGGCATCACAGCGTCTGGAGGACCACGCACACATCCACGTCCATGCCATCACAGCCTCTACTGACAGGATATGTTTGTACTCACAAGTAAAGTCGTGCCAAGAACTGTGCCAAGAACCTGGAGGAGAGGGCTGGTGTATGAGTGAGTATGAGTGTGGGGGGGGGCGGGGAGGGTAACAGAGGATTCAACCAGTGCTGCCTGACAGGGGCAAAGACATTGTAGAACCGGGGAGATAGTCATAACAGCCCCCCTCTTTAGAGGAGACAACATGTTGTCCTCCCAATCAAACTTGATTATCCCTCTGCTTAAGGCCCCATGACCCCCATAGAGCCTGGGGCACCAGGCCTGTCATTTAGCTGGAGGAGGCAACCCAAGCCACGGCCAGGAGCCAACCCCGTGTGGAGAAGCGGTGCCCAGCCGAGGCAGGCACCAGGCCAGACACTTAGCGCCCTGTTTACTCTGGCCAGGGTGGCTGGCACAGGTGAGCCTCTCCAGAGAGCAGCTGGTGGCCCCGCCAGCAGACCCCCCTGCAGGCCAAAGTAGAGGCCAGGACAGCAGAGTGGGGAAGGGTGGATGCAAAGAGACCCCACTCGGCTGCATACCTAACACTGCAGGTGCCAGCCCCTGATGCTCAGGGGAGCAGCCCTGGGAGATAGATCACATACTGGGACCCCAGGGGAGACACTGCAGCTCCAGGCTGCTGGATGCTGCTCCCCAAGGCTCCCAGCACAAGGGGAGGCTGGAGGAAGTCCCTGGTCTTTGGGGCCCTGATCTGGTGTGCCAGGATATCCCTCAACTCCCCACATGTGAGGGGCCTGTTGTCAGCACCCAAAGGCACAGGTGACTTGGCTTAAGCATGCACCATCACAGCATCCGCCCCAGCAAAGCTCATCACTACACAGATGCCGTCTCCAGGTCCTTCACCACACAAGCCACGTAGATGTGCTCTGCACCCCTCCATAGCCAACAAACATGTCATCTTTCAGCACCCAGTGCACAAATACAGCCAACACCTGCCAGACACACAATGCCCACCCAACACACCCCTTCCCCACCATGTAACTGCCACTCCAGAAGTGAGGCCACACACACACAGCCCTCTGCCCCTGTACAATCTCCCCCAGTGCCACACTCCAAACTGGGCCCAGGAGCCCAACAATCCTGCCCTCCCTCCTCCTTCCCTGTCCCCAGTCTTCTCTCCTAGGTGGGTCCCTTGCCCTTGGTCCTCTTTTAGGGCACACGTGGTAGACACACTGCTGAACAGCTCCCCACAGCTGCTACTTCCCCGGCCCGCAGGGCTGGCAGGGCTGGGGGCTCCAGAGAGCAGGAGCAGCAGCCTGCAGTGGCTTAGGGCCTCACATCCCCTTGCTTGCCATCCCCCCATGGACCACCCACCCCTCCTCATTCCAGGCTGAGTCATCCCCACATCTGGAACCTCTGCATATCTGAAAGAGCTGGAGCCTGTGTAGGCAGCTCCACGTGGACACCCCTTCCCCCATACTCCATCTCACTTCCACCCCTACTAGCAGTTGGGGTCCAGCCCCACAAGCCCCACCTAGAGCAGGACCCTTGTCACCAAGTAGGCAGGAGCCCCAGTGCCAGCCGTGGGACCCAGGATAGCCATTGCCCACGGAACCGTCCTTAGTAGCAGATACGGCGGCCACTTGTTGCCCACTGCAGCGGGCAGGCAGGGCAGCGCCAGCCTTGGAGGAGGCCAGGCCCAGGGCGGGGGGAGGCAGGAGAGCCAGGCGGTGAGGAGGCAGTGGTTTGGCCCAGCAGGAGGAAGGAGTTTATCCTGGCGCCCATCCCTGAAGCCAAACATCCTCCACTAACCTCGCAGACACATCAAAGCCCGCAGGGAAGGGGCCCTTTGCTAGAGGAAACCCGTAGTCCTGGAGGCCTGACAACCTGGCTCTGGGCACAGGACCACCCTGTCCCACTCAGCAGCCTGGGCTCAGGTTGGGCACAGCAGTCCCAGAGGGAGTGGGGGGCAGAAGAAGACATTTCCACCCAAAGCCCCATCCCTCTCGCCCCATCCCATCAGTGCTGCCACAGGGGGTGATTTCCCCTGGGAGGGGTGACAGAGTTGGTACCATATCTAAGCTTCAGCCAGCAGTACAGGGCTCTCTCCAAACTTGCCTCCCTCCCACAGCCCCCTGCCACCCTCCAGCCAGGGAAGGCTGAGTGGGGCTCACTTTGTGCCCCAGCCTTTCAGCCCCAGCTGGAAGAGGAATATGTGCTCAACTGTGGGGGGAACCAGCTTCATTCCCCAGGCCCTGCTGTTCTGCAGAGGACATCTCCAAGAGAGAAGTGGTGAGGGTAGGGGGTTCAGGGGGTGGGAGAACTGAGCTTGGGAAAATAGAAGCTGAAGTGAAATCAGAAGGCGAGAACTGGGCTGCAAGCCACAGGGCCTCTCTCTGGGGGGACAGCTGGGGCAGGAGGAGGAAGAGGGGCTATGAGGCGCTAACAAGGGAGAGAGGAGGTGCTAACATGGCCACTGGGGTGAGGGGATCCTGGAGCCGGCCCCTAAAAGCTGGCCGGGAGGTAAGGAAGCCAGACGGTGGTGGGGGTACATGGGTGGGAGCTGCCACATCAATACAGGAGGCTGGGGTTTGTGCACGGACACACTCACACACAAATGTACACACATGCACACGCCCACATATGCGTGCGTGCACACAACTGGAGCCAAGTCTGTCCTCAGCTGGGAGCCAGATGATGTGGCTGCTTAGAAGAGCTGTGATTTGAGGAAGAATGTGATCTCTGCCGGCCTCTCTTCCCCGCCCCTGCTCACATTCATTCTCTGCCTTTACAGCTTCGGGGATGTCCCAGGCTCTGCCTGCCCTGCCCACTTTAATCTGAGCCCCCAGACCACTTTAGAGGCCCTCCCTTCAAGATGCCCAGCTCAGGGTGGGGCTCCCCTTCCCACTGGCTGCCCTGAATCCCCACCTTCGTTGGTACTGAGAAGTTCTAAGTCTGACCGCAAACCCCTGCAACATCTGGATCCGAGACAGAGGCACCCACAAACAGCATGCAGTACAGCCTTCCTTTAAGGAGCCAGCAAGAACAGAAAGTGGGGATCTTAGGGGTCCCACACCCCTTTCTTCCTTCTGGCCATAGGGTACTGTCTCAGAGCAGTGAGGGAAGGCTCCAGACAGAAGAGGGCAGGGAAGCCTCGGGCAAAAGAGGTCCCAGAGGGCCAAGACCAGGGCTAGGGTCTCTCGGGATCCTTCTCCTGGCCTTACTTAGCTCAGCCTCTCCTGCCTCAACTTGGAGGCTTTGCTGCATCTGCCTTCCCAGACAGCCGACGCTCATTAGTGCAACCTCTCTATCCCTCCCCACTTCCACACCCCCAACCCCCTTTGCCTCTTTGAGGTGCTTCCTCTCCTCCTCTCCTGGCCTGTGCCCCGGAAACCTACACTTTGGAAGGATAATCATTCTCAAATGCCATTTTTTGTCTTTGCTAAGCCTCAGGGAAGGTGAGCATCAGTCCAGCCCCTCCAACCCGCTCATTAGGATAATAAGCCCTCTGCACTGTTAATTGTCAGGTGCTCCATCCTCCCTCCAACCTCCTAGCCCACAGGTTGGTGGCTAAGACTTGGGGTCAACTCCAGAAGTGATCTTCCCCACCTGCACGCCCATCCTCCTGAGAATGAGTAAAGGGCTGGTGAGCTTTAATTTCCAAAAAAGTACTGAGAAGGAGACTCACACACTGGTCCCATGGCTACACAGTCCTACTGGCAATCTAACAGGCACTCTGCCTCCTCTTGGAAGGCGGATGTTAAGCCAAAAATTCCTTGCGGTACCCCCCGTGGAGACGCTCCATCCCTAGGGAACCATCTTACTGACTTGGCAGGTGGGGGGTGTGCACAAATTCAAGCACAACCTTGCAGGGGTAGGAAGCAGTAGAGGTGGATTCCCCAAACCACGCAGCCAGTGGTGAGCGGGAGCCCAGTCTGGACCCCCCCAATCATTAGTCCTTCACCAAGGACTTTGGAAATTAATTCCTTATCCCCTTGGAGACATCTGGCCCCTGACCTGGGAAGGCCCCTAACCAGCTTCGATTCAGTGACAACAGAGCCAGTGTTTACTTGGAACAGAGCACCGTGGGGAAATGAAAGCTGAATCAGAGCTGGCCAGCCCCTGCGGCCTGGTGGGAACATTAGAACATGTCCACACATCTTCAAGGGAGAATGGCCAAGGGCTGTCAGAGATGACTGGGGAAGAAGCTTGAGGTAGAGGCAAGCAGGGAGGGGGCATTCACTTCAGGATGACCCACATCTAGGAAGGCGTTTTGGAGGAGGTGGTAATTTGGGCTGAGCCTTGAAGGATGGGTAAGAATTTGTTAGGTTTCAGGGAGGGATATAGAGAAAAGTGTTCTAGTAGAGAAAACCACCCAGGCAGAGGCAAGAAAGGAAGCAGAAAGGGTAGAGGGAAGGGCTGGAGAACATGGGGGGCACAGGGAGAGCACACTGGACAGGCAGGTGGGGGCCTCTTATGGAGACCCTGAAGGTCTCCCTGAGTTGGAATTTTATTCAGGTGGCAGTTGGGAGCCTCTGAAGGTTAGGGAGCAAGATAGTGACATACTTCAACGAGGGCAATGGAGAGACCAAGCGAAAGGACTTGGTGAAGATGGTTGTGATGGCTCAGGTGATCCAGGCTGCACAGAGGATGGTGACAGTGGTGATGAAGGAGAGGGGACAGCTCCTGTCCAGTTTCCAGTTCCTGTGAGCTCTCAGCCTGTATGGAGAGGCAGGCATTCCTGACTATGTCAACCTAGGCAGCACTCAATAGGCAGTGAGGAAGTAGAAGGGGGGGGGAACCAGGAACAGAGGGAATTACTCAAATCTCCAGGCCCAGCACCACATCCAGGAGTGGTCAGTACCAGGTACTAGCCCTGCCCTCTCTGACTTAGCCCTTAGGTGGGGCCTAGAGCCTTAATGGACAACAGAGGGGGCTAGTGAGCAGGCTGGGAGAACAGGTTGGGCTCCTGCAGCCTCCAGAGGGGCGCCAGCGTTGTTCAGAGAGAAACAAGACCCTAACTCCTTGGCCCCCCTCTCTGCCTCTAAGTGAAATAGAGAAAAGGAATTGTGGGCCCTTTTCCTCTACCTGGAATGAAAACAGTTAACATTTATTTGCCATTACTCTATGCCAAACGCTAAGCAGTTTGTTTCATCCTCATAATAGCCAGTGTGATGAGGGAGGTACTGTTATGCAACCCCCCCCCCCTTTACACAGATGAGTTGAAAGATGCACAGACAAGTTCTGTTTCTTGTCTGAGGTCACACAGCCATACCATAGTGAAATGGCACTCTTACTAACATGACGCAATACTGCCCCTACAGGCAGAGCCGGCTAGAGCAGAGTATGCTGCAGCTTTGAAAAAATTTTCCAGCCCAGCGAGCTCATTAGCGGTTATCAATGTACCCAGAGGTGAGAAGAGGGCCATGCTAAGTGGAACAGAACTAAGCCTGGCTCTTCCCCCTCACCTAAGGTCTGGCCCCCTGGTCTTGGCTGAGACAGGCTGGGCAAATCCTTCCACCCAAGCCCTAGTGAGGTGTTTCTCCATCTGTAGCAGCACAGCGTCTCCCCAGGCCTGAGTTGTGTGACACCTGTGCTGGACACGACGTCTCAAGAACTGCATGATTTGGGGCCTGACTCATCCCCTAATGCTCCATGTGACCTGGCCTTCTCACCCTGTGGGTTCCACTGGCTTCTCTGAGAAGAGAGCGGGTGGGCTGGCTAACCTTGGAGGCCTTTTCAGCCGGCCCTTGTAGGATGCAAAGACAATCAGCTCATTCTTTAGTGGCCAGGCTGGGGGACACAGTGAGTACATAGGAAGACATTTCAAAGTTGCTGCTCTTGGGAAATCCCAGATGGAATTTGTCCTGGAATCTAGGGAACCCGCTGACTGCATGAGATCTCTGGGTCTCCCTGCCCCCTTGACCCTGTATGTTGGAGCATACATGTGTGCACATGTCTGTGCTTCTCTTCTGCTACCAGATTAAGTGTCAAACAGGGTTTGACCATGTCCAGAACCCTTCTTCCTCTGGACAAGAACAGCCCCTTTCCACTTCTATAGGGGCCCCACAGTGCCCCACCCCCATCCAACCTCACCCAACAAGAATGCTGGTGCCCCCAGAGCCATAATGGATGCTGATAACAGGACCTGGTACTCCTGGCTAGGGCTGGGACCACCCACCATCAGGTTCTTCCTCCTTTCCCATCTGTAGAAAGGTACATAGAAGGGCATTTTGGTGTCTGGAAAAAATAGAGGGCCCAGAGGCAGGTTTCAGGAACTCTTTGGACTCTGCCTGGTGAGTCACATGCTAGAAACCTCACTTTCTCCACAGGAAAGATTTGGGGTAGAGGGTAGAGTTTAGTCCTATGACGCTTTAGGGATGTGGATAGGGCTGTCAGATTTAACAAAGAAAAATAGAAGACGTCCAGTTAAATTTGAATTTCAGATGAACAACAAATAAATTTTAGTTGTAAGTATGTCTGAAATATTGCATGACACATACTTATACTAAAAAAATTATTCATTGTTTCTCTGAAACTCAGATTTAATTAGGGACACTGTCTTTTGCCTAGCAACCCTAGATCTGGATCAGGTGGAGGCCAGAGACCCAAGCGAGAGGCCACACCACCCTCTCCCTGCTGCCGGGGTGCCTGCCTTGTCCCTTGGCTTCTTCAGTCCTTCTGGCTCCCCACATCTGTCCCTTGAAGCACCCTGCACTCTTCTCAGCATCCTCATTTCACTCCCCAGGACACCTTCCTCCCCTAAGCTCAGCTATTTTCCTCTTACATAAGGGCCCAGGCCTGGGTAGGGTAGCAGAGACAGTGGAGAGATACCCCAGACCTGGGGTGCTGGTTCAGCGGGGCTCTGATGGAGCAGAAGGCCCCCAGAAGCCCAGATCAGCAGCAACTCCACTGAAGAGCAGAGGCATGGGTGCTGTTGGGAGAAGGCCTCCGGACTAGATCCCCCTAAGCAAGGGGTAGTCTGTGTCAACTGCCATCTGCACAAGAGGAGGGAAGAGTGCCCCCCCTCCCCCGCCTCCCTGCCCAGTTCCCTTCTCCAAGCTCACAGTCACCAGGAACTTCAAATAGAGAGAGGATTCTCTGGGGCCACATCCCAATGCCACTTGGATCAGGAGACTGGAAAATTCTCCTTACGGGCAGAAAAGGGCCAAGAGATCATGGGAGATAGAGACAGGAAAAGAGAGGGGCCAGAAGAGACCACGGGAAACAGACGCAGAGACTGGGATGCCAGACTCAACCCCTGCAAGGGAAATGGAAACAGAGACGGAGAAAAACAGACCTTTCCACTGAAATGAATGGAGGTTAACGACGGGGAAACACTCAGAAACCGAGAGCAACTGGATGCAGACAGGAGACACTGAAACAGAAAAACCGAGGTTGGGAGAAACCGGGAGAGACGCAAGAGGTTCGTCTAAGGCAGACCACAGGACTAGGAGAGATGACACAGGGAGAAAAAAAAAGCGGTGAGAGACAGAAAAAGGGCAAAGCAGCCAGAGGACTTGCTGTCATGCGAAGTCGTGAAAGTTTTCAGAGCCCAAGTCAGAGTAGACACTGGGCAGGAGTCGCCTGTCCACCCGTCCGCGGGGCGGGAGCAGCGCCCACCCACAATCTCCGTCACGCCCCTCCGGGGGTCTGAATCCCCTCCCCGGCTCCTCCTGTCCCGCCCCCTGCCCCCTCTGCGACCACACCCACACCCCGCCAGCCCAGCAGCGGGCGCTGGGCGGAGGGTCTCGGCATTGGCCCGCGCAGGTCCCCTCCTGGCTCCCGGGGACCTGCGCTGGCCAATGCCGCCACCTGCCGGCTGGACCCGTCCGCATCGCGGGCCTCCAGGGCCCAGACGCCGAGGCCGCCCAGGATCGGAATCTGGCCCCTCCCACGCGGGCCGGTCTCCGCAGGGTCTTTCCAGGGATCTGGATGGGTCTGCTTCGCCGGAGCCCCAGCCAGCCCGGCTGCCACATCGCCCCAGCAGAGGACCTGGGGGCTGGGGGAGTCTCTCTGAACGCTGGGCCCTTAATTTCCCCTTTGTCAAAAGGAGGAAATGCACCAACACCTCCCCTCAGGATTTCGTAGTGGTGGTGATAGGGGTGACACGAATGTGCCAATGCTGTGCTCCTCAGCTGTGTCCCTCTACCAGAAAATCTCTGGTAACTTTGAAATCAGCCAGGCCTCCTCCTCCCTCCTTCTTGGCCAAAAACACCATGGGGTGACAGTTCCTCCTATACAATCCCCTGGCAATCCACCCCAGGGCCTTCACCTCCCTCCTCCCTCAACCTGTCCCCACTGCCCTCTCCCAGGAGAGAAGGACCTTCAGCGGTTCAGTTGCCTCCGCCCGCTTTCCCTCTCTTTCCCGCCAGGCGCAGAGCGTCCCCTTCCCGGCTAAAGTCGGAGACACTTCGGAGTTGAGAAGCTGGGAATTAAGAAGGCCTAATTCAGGGCTCTGGAGATGACCCCGCCCTTTGGGATTTTTTATCAGTTAATCTCACCTACCTCCCATTTCCCAAAACCCTACCCAGACCTCTTCCCCTCCCTTTCCTCTCCTTGCCTCCCCTCCCGCGAGCATCAGCTCCGCCCCCACCCCGAGGCGGGGCTCCATAGGTGGAGAGAAGTGGGAGAGGTCGCGGCCCCGCCTCTCCCCTCCTACCCTAGACACGGAAGCTCAGTGGCCCCGATGCCAGGATGTCCCACGCTTGGGTCTCCGGCCTCGCACCCACCTTACTGCTCAGCCTGCTGGCCGGCCTGCAACAGGCGAGAGCTCGGGAGGTAAGACTTCTCGGGCCCTAACTCGGGGGGTCAGGGGCCTGTTTCTGGAGCCTGTTTACCAGCTCCATTGTCAGGATTTCCTGGTGACCACAAGCAATTAGCAATTTCCTTTCTCCTTTTGCTGCGGAGGTGGAGGTAGGGGCCGTAGAGGCAGGCCCTGGAGAGCCTGAGTTCTTTCACCCTTGAGGGAATTTCACCACCCATCTGACATCTAGTGCCGCTCTGTGAATGGGGACTTGACCTCCTTGTTAGCCTTGGCCTGACCCTCTAGCTCCTTACCATCTGCGTCCTCGAAAGTGGGGCTTGAAGTCGGGGTGCCTGGGCCAGCATGTCTCCCCAGCTCCTCTCCTTCGGTGGGACTGTATTTCTCTGCTTGTGCCCTGGACTCCTCCTGGAGGCACCTCCTGCACTTCTGGGAGTCAAAGTAGAATTCCAGCTGGTGGTAGGATTTGACTTAGCTGCCTGACTCAAGGCTGGAGTGACCTCTGAAATCTGTGATTGAGAGTGAGGCAGGGTTTGACTCTCCCATTCCTTTCCCATAAACTCTACAGGTCATAGGGGAAGGTTGCTCAGTTATGGGATGTGAGACTATTTTGAGAACTGAGATATGTCTAGAATACACACGTTAAACTTATTTCCATTTAAGAAGAGGGAAGCCCAGAATCTGCTCTCCAGCACAGGAAACCTTCACACAACTGAGCTGAGCTTTCAGAGTGGCTCTACCAAAGCCCATTCATGGACAAGAGTTATTGAGCAGAGTATTCCTTCTAAATTTCTGGGTGATCAGTTTGTGTCAACACTGCTGGAGCATCCTCTGGTTGACTCCTTCCCCCAGCCCCAGGGGCTAGGCTGTTAGGTTGATAACTTGAGATTGCTTAAGATCCTGCTGTTTTTTGATCAAACTCAGGCTCTAAACCACCCTAGACAAGACCACTGGTTAAAATGGGGGGCAGAAAATCTGGGAGAAGAGCTCCTCTCCCTCCCAAAAAGGAACCCTGGACTAATTTATTAAATCTGTTAGTTACTCATCACTTAGTTGGGGTCCAGGAGAGAGGAGGACAGTCTGGAAACTGAAGGGTGAAAGGGTGCTGCTAAGTGCCTGAATCCCTCTGTGTGTCTCCAACTCTGTAGTTGCCCCTATGTGCTATGTGATCTGGATTCAGACTCACTTACTCTGGGATAATGGGAAAGGGTTCCTTCCTTTTTCCTGTCCCTGCAAGGGGACAGAGCTTGTGAGAAGACCTTACTCAGCTGTCTGGAATTACCCTAATTATGACTGGCTATTGTTGGTCATTTTCTTTTCTTTTTTTCTCATTGGTATTCTTTTCTTTACTCTTGTATTAGCAATTGAAATGTTAATTATTTTAAGCAAAGGTATAAAGACAAGCGTGTTTTTGCCAAAGCTGGCTTCTTTTGAGCCCTGGTTGTTTGTCCCAGGAGGCTAGCATAGGATGACAGGTAACTGCCCCCAGTTTTGTGCATTCCCTATTTAAATCCCTCCCCCAAAGTCTGGGAGCAGCCAGGGTAGAGGGGAACCAGGTAATGAATGAATGCTCATTCATTCTGCAAATATTTTGACTGTTGAGTTTTCAACAGCGATGAACAAACAAAAGTCTTGTCCTTGTGGAGCTTGCACTCTACTGGGCAGACAAAGTAAAATACATAATATGTCAGATGTTGGTAAGTGCTATGGAGAAAAATTAAGCACACTAAAGGGAAGGGAGTGCCTTGGAAGCGTGTTTGTCGTTTTTAAATAATGTGGTCAGAGAGGAAGGGCTTGCAGATACCTGGGAGAAACATGTTCCATGTTTGACACCTAATTGCTATTAATGGGGTGAAATTCTGTAAGATGACCTGGATGTCCTGAAGAACTAATACAGAAGAGGGAGGAGCTGGTTTGGGAAGGGGATCCTCACAAATTTGCAGAGCAAGGAATGTCCTAGGCAGGGAGATGAGGGATGAATGGGGGCCCCCAGCCTTATAAAACAGCCAGCTGTGTTCAGGGAACTCCCAGCAGGTATGGGCAAGAGGATAGTCTGTGCAAGAGGAGGAGAAGGGGGGCCAGGTGCGGTGGCTTTTGTCTGTAATCCCAGCCCTTGGGAGGCCAAGGCGGGTGGATTGCCTGAGCTCACAGGTTCAATACCAGCCTGAGCCAGAGCAAGACCTCATCACTAAAAAGAGCCAGGTGTTGTGGCAGGCGCCTGTAGTCCCAGCTACTTGGGAGGCTGAAGCCGGAGAATGGCTTGAGCCCAAGAGTTTAAGGTTGCTGTGAGCTGTGACGTCTCGACACTCTACCTAGCACGACAGCTTGAGACACTGTCTAAAAAAACTGAAACTAAAAGGAGGAGAGGGCAAATTGTGGAAACAATCTAAATAAATAAATGCCCACCAACCCAGGAATGGATTAACAAGCTGTGGTATATGTATACTATGGAATACTATTTAGTCACAAAATAGATGGTGACTTTACATCTTTTGTATTAACCTGGATGGAGTTGAGACACATTCTTCTTAGTAAAGCATCACAAGAATGGAAAAGCAAGAATCCAATGTACTCAATTCTGATAGGAGGACAATTGATGCTCATGCATGGCAGGGAGTGAGGAAATGGGGGAGTGGCGAGAGGGAAAGGGGGCGTCACAGTGTGTGACACACCTCTTGGGGATGGGACACAATTATAAGAGGGACTTTACCTAACAAATCCAAGCATTGGGGTAGCGCCTGTGGCTCAGTGGGTAGGGCTTTGGCCCCATATACTGAGGTTGGCGGGTTCAAACCCAGCCCCAGCCAAACTGCAACAAAAAAATAGTCAGGTGTTCTGGTGGGCGCCTGTAGTCCCAGCTACTCGGGAGGCTGAGGCAAGAGAATCACCTAAGCCCAAGAGCTGGAGGTTGCTGTGAGCTGTGACAATAATAAACAAATAAACATTTTGACAAGCAAAACAAATAAAATTACTATTAATAGGCAAAAAGAAAAAAAAGAGGAGGAGAGGGGATGAAGAAGTGGGGTAAGGCTGCTGGTTGGGGGTCTGGACCCCAGTGAGCCGCTGAAGGAGCTTCTAATGAGGCTGTTAGGTGATCTGATCTGATTTGCATTCTGGGAAGAGTCCTGCCTGCAGTGTCTGGAGTGGCTTGGGTGCGGATGAGGAAAATTGCTGGTGCCTGGACCATAGGTGTTGTAGGAGCAGCTAGACTGGAAGGGTGGCCAGAAGGAAGTAGCTTGCCGACTTGGGGATGAGGGAATATAGTGTGGGGGGTATGGGGCTGAGAGGAGTGGAGGCGAGGGGCAGACAGGAGGGAGTCATGTGGGCTACAACGATTGACTTGGGGGACATGGAGGAGTCAGGTGGAGAGAGGCTTGGGGGAGAGGCTGAGTTCATTGGAGACCCACTGGGCAATATCTGAGTGGAAACCCCACCCTCCAGATTATGACCCCTGACCTCTGCCTCTTTTCTTCCACAGGGTACAGCCAGATGTGGCCTCTTCTTGTAAGTCTAGGACTTTGGTTGTAATTTCCAATCTGGGGTGGAGTGTGGAAGAAACAACCTAAATCCTGCCCTGCCTGCCTTGGGTGGGTGGGGGGGCACCTCATCCTCACCCTCTCCCAATCCAGCCACAGACCATCCCCCAACTCTGCCACCCAGAGAGAGCCTCTGCCCCCTCCCTCCCTCTGCCAGCCAACCACTGGGGCAGGTCTGTATCCCAAACCTGATCCTTCCCCCTGTAGTATCAGGTCATCTCCCCTTTGAGGGTCCCTGGAGGGAGGGCAGGCAGATAGTCTGTACTCACCCTAATATATAAAATCCATGAAGCCTCAGTGCAGTGAGGAGGGGCTAGGTGGGGGTCTCTAGACAGACAGAGCACTGGGTGTTCTGGAAACACCCTTTTCCTGCTCTCCTTATGAGCCTGGGTGCTAGCGAGGGCGCACTCCTCTGCCGAGTGGCTCCTAGACATCACATTGCTTCTTCCTCTTCATCTCCTTAGGGTAAAATGAGTGACATCATAGCCACTGCAATACTCAGTCCCCACCCCTGCCCCATGAGGTTGATAAATTAATTTCACCTGTGTCACAGACAAGCAAGGAAGACCAGTATGGAGCAGTAACTGGGCACAAGTGTGCAAGGCCAGAGTTCCAGTCCCAGGTTCCTCCTGCTGGGCTCAGAGGGGCCTATACCTGGTGCTCTGAGTGGTCTGGGATCCTTCTGCCTCTCCCCCTTCCTGCCAACAACCTTTCTCTGTCCCCTCCTCCCCCAAGCAGCATCTGCCCTAATGGATTCAAATGCTGTGGTAATAGCTGCTGCCAGGAGAACGAGTTTTTCTCAGGCCCCTTGAGGTGAGTCGAGGGCTCACTCCTCTTGGCACAGTCCTTGGTGGGGCCTGGACCACATAGGATAGGGCTGGATGTGCTGCTGAGGGGTGGCTGTAGGCTGGGGGTGAGGGGGGAGTGTGGCTGGGCAGCCGGGCCCAGGGTGATATTGGTGGTCCCCACCAGGATCTTCATCATCATCTTGCTGGTCATCCTACCCCTCTTGTGCATCTGTGGCCTGGCTAAGCATTTCTGTCGCAGCTGCATACAGCCAGAGCAGCGGAATCTTCAGGAGTCCTCAGAGCTGCCCTCTTTGCCCCCTCCAGAGAGGGTCAGGGCGTCCCCTGCTGACCCACCACCCCCCTACAGTGAGGTGGGTTTTTTTGGTCCCTGTCCTGCTTCTCAGCTAGCTGTCCCTCCCTAGTGTCCAGACTGTTAGAGCAGTGGGGATAGTGGAGGGCCTCACTCATGCCAGGCCCCTGGCCCCTGGGGAGGGCTTTGTACCCTGTTAACCCTCTCGCTGTAAGCATGCCTCAGCTGGCATGTGGGACTCTATCTCAGTGGTGGCCAGTGCCAGACTCTGAAAAGTCCCTTCTTTTCCCTTCAGGTCATTATGAAGCCCACCCTGGGCCTAATGCCCACAGAGCCCCCCCCTCCCTACAGCTTCAGGCCTGAAGAAGATGGTGGGGTTCAGAGGGGCATTGACAACCCAGCCTTCTGAGCCTCCTCCTGCCTGGAACCTTGCCTTCAGCAGCCTCTGCAGCACGTGCTGGAGCAAGCCAGAGACTTCTGGGACCCCTGGAATGCCTTGCGCACCCTGCCATGGCTCTGGCCATACTTGAATTTAACTTATTACTTTTCTTGCCCTTGTTCCACCTAGCTGTCTCTCTTATCCTGAGGGCTGGGCTGGTGTGACTATATCTGCCCCCAGCCAACCCATGTTAGAGCCTGTCAGGAGGAAAATGCTAGCCACCAGAGGTGCCCAGCAGTGGAATGGGCTACTCTGTGGGGTAGTAAGAACCCCATTTCTGGAGGTATGCAAATGTCCAATAGATAGCCAGCTCTGAGATATTTGGAGGGCACCTCAGTGCCCATGGGAGATTGGACTAGATGAACTCTGAGCCACAGTCCAACTCTACCTGAACAGAGAAGACCCCAATGTACCTTCCAACACATGGACAAAATACTTGTACTCACTAAATGTTAGCTAATTGTGGCTGAGAGTCTGTCTCTGGCTGTGTGGGGCAGTGGGTGGGGTGGTGAGCCCAGGCACTGCTGTGGGGGTGGGGAGTCCCTGAGCTGAAATCACATCACTGATGAGACCTTCAGGAGGACGGGGGGATAGTCCATCCATGAGCTGCCCTTGGGGAAAGGCTCTTTGTGATGCTTGAGTCTCTGGGTGTTAGCCTGGAAACAGGGTAGGGGTGACCACTATGTGGGCCTCCAAGCCATCCTTCTGCTGCTTCCCCTGGGGGATGTGGAGCAGTCTTACCATGAGTTGGGGAGAAGTTGGCTGGGAGGGGTTGCATCCAGGAAGCTCCCTGGGCAGCCTGAAAACAACCTGCTGGGAGAAAGTGGGGTTGGGAGGAGGCCATGGGGGTGGGGGGCCTTTCTGTGGAATGGTGCCCAGGAGACTGTGACCTGCCACACCCTGGAATCTCTTGGTGGGAGGGGAGGAGGTGCAAGTTTCACCCTTCTTTTCCAGCCCTGAGGTTAAGGGCGCTGCCACTCAGCCCCACCTGCAGGATTTAACCCCGAAGAGGAAAGATTCGTTCACCATGTCAGTGTGAAGTACACAGATGGGCCTGCAGCAAAGCCTGGAACTGGGGCCCAGGCCTGGCCACGCAAAGTGAGGGGGACCCTGATGCCAGTTTCCTGGTGCTCAGACAGGGCTGAGCACTTGCATCCTGAGCCTTGCCTTTGCACTCATGCCGGTTTCCTCCCCAGGCACAGGGCACAGCATGGACACTGGCCAGAGCTCCTGGGAGGACTGGCAGTAGAACTGGCCCTGGAGTGCTGGCTGGGCGCTTCTTACAGGACTCTCCCCAAAATACTTATCCTTGGAGCATCAGGACTCAGGCAGGTGGCAGAGCCAGGGGTGGGGACATGGCGCAGGTAGCCTCAAAGATACCAGGAATAGGGCTGTCCAGATGGGGGTTCCTGGTAGAGACAGGGCCCCGGACAGAACAGTGACAAGATGGTATCAGAGTTAGCATTAGGAGAATAAGGCCAACCGTAAGTGTGAGTTTCCCTTCAGTTTCAGGGATTGGTCATGGGTAATGGAGGGAAAATATGTGGGTGCTTTGTGTCGATGTGGCCAGTTCAAGTGAGAGAAATCCCAGAGCGTATGTCGCCCTCACTGTGGCGAAAGCCTGCCCCACTGGGAGGACAATGAGCAAAGGGCCTGGGAGAAGATCACCCTCAGCCTGGATGCTACATTCCGTTTATCAAAGACAACAACACAGCCATTAATGCTCCTGCTTGCAGCAGTGAGTGACTAAAGAAAAGTGGCTGTCCTGAGACCCAATGTTGCTGCAACCTGGTGGCAGAAATGGCCACTTCTGTGGCTCCCCTGGTCATTGTTGGTGGGATGGAAATGTGACCTTCTTAGAAGGCAATCTGGCACCGTCCATTCATGCCACAGATATTTACAACGCTCCTGCTATGCCTACGATGCCTAGCACTAGGTATCCATGTTAAAATAAAAGATGCACAGCCAGGTGCAGTGGTTCAGGATCCTAGCACTCTGGGAGGCCAAGGAGGGTGGATTGCTTGAGGTCACCAGTTCAAGACCAGCCTGAGCAAAAGCAAGACCCCATCTCTACTAGAAATAGAGAAACTGAGGCAAGAGGATCGTTTGAGCCCAAGAGTTGGAGGTTGCTGTGAGCTATGACGCCATGGCACTCTACCCAGGGTGAAAACTTGAAACTCTGTCTCGAAAAACAAATTCACAAAATAAGATAAAATGTAAGATGCACAGGACCTAGTAATTTCAATTGTAGAAATGAGCCTTCAGAGATGCTTATACCAAAGAGCTGATCCAGATGTCCATCGCAACATTGTAGCTGGGGCAAAGAAGTAAATGAAAACATCTTAAATGCCCGTTGACAGGCGCCTCCTAGATAAACCAATATGCAACCTTGTAAAAGAATAAAGTGGATTTGCAGCACCCACCCTGCCGGTGCCCATCATTTATTGTTCAAGAAGAAAGGCAAGGTGCAGAGCAAGGCCTCTGATCTCGGTGTCTGTATATTCTCCATACTTTATATGTGTGTTTTTTTCTTTGCAAATGCACATATAGAGATAAGATCTAGAAGCATACGAACTAAACCACACTCACCACACTTTTAACAGTTGTTGGCACCGGGGATGCAGGAAGCCAAGTGAATAGCAGACTTCTTACTTCTTAGGCTTTGGCTTTGTGTGTGTGTGTTACAAGGAGCAAGTCTTGGTTTTGTAAATTTAAAAGATTTGTTTTCTGGAACATATAGGCCATGTTAGAGGTTTGTGAAGATTTAACTTGTGAACTTTGGTCAATGGCCTTGCACATAGCTGTGCTGTGAAGAAGAGGCTGGGAGGACTTTAGATGTGGCACGCATGTGATATGTATGTGACCTCTTGAATAGACACATGATGAACACGGAAAGCCTGGACACCTGCCAGACCCGTGAGGAACATGTGAAGCCCACATGTCAAACCTATGTAGGCCTTGTGACAAGCACCGGGTGTAGATCGATGGAGAGACAGTGCGCTGATGGCAGGCGGAGCAATTTCACAGTAACTGAGAGTTCACAATGACTAAGAACTCATCCCTAGGGGCTGGTTTAGCAACTCAACCCAATGAATGAATAATGAAAGATGGAATCACTGAATGAATGAGTGATTAAATGAGTATATGAATGAAGGAATGTGGAGTTCTGCCACATTCTAGATACTTGTAAAGAAACATACAGCCTGGCCTGGTTAGCATCAAGGAGGTGTCCCTCAAGGCTGTGCACTTGAGCTTCAATTTGAGGGAAAAAATGTAGGGTGGGAGGGATGTGATGGGGAGGACATTAGGGCCCTTGCCCCAGGGACAGAGGGAAGGGGAGGAAAGGGGCTGCTGCTGTGGAAAGTGGGGAAAAGACAATTCCAGTATGCACCGTTCCACACCCGCCAGCTGAGATTCAGGGTGCTGCTGGCTTCTGACATTTTACTTTCTGCAGCTAACATCTCCATGCATCTAGTCCCCTTCTGGACAATGCATAGGTCAGCTCCTTCCAGCTCTGGGAAGGCCCAGGTGACAGAATTCAGAGAACTTCCTTAATGCCAACAGCCTTCCCCCACCCCTCAACACATACTCCTCTCAGATGCTGTATTAGCATGATGCTGGCAGTCCTCTGTGCCACTGACCCCGTCGAGCCATTGCCCTTTGCCCCCTTGCAGTGATACTGCCATGTCCTTTATCTGTCTTTAACTCTCCCTGCATCGAACTCCTTCCCACCTTTTCTCCATTCAGTGTACACACCTGGCGAAAGTCCAAACCCCACTTGGATCCAATTGTTCCTCAAGGCCCAGCACACCTGTGCCATTGAACTTGCTTCCAAATGAAAACTGCAAATCTCATGCGGGCCCCCAGCTCCTCTGACACACCAAAACCACCCCCTGTCCTCACTCTTGAGACGACTAATTCACACCTCCAACTCTCCTCAAATCCCCTACTCCTCAACTTCTATTTCAGCTGGTGATGCCACCAGGTGCTTCGGGGCGGTGGGGGGAGAAGGGATGCAATCACCCCAGAAGCCGCCAGGTTCCACCCCTGCCCCCTATCCTGCCAACCCAGTCTCCACATGTCCCACCCCACCCAGGGCTTCACTCCTGCAGTCCAGCACTGTTGCTTCCTCCTTCCCAGAGGATAGGATAAGTCACTTGTTTATAATGTGCCGCTGCCTCTGCCTCGCCCATCTTCTAGAAACCCCATCCCACCCCCACCCGCTGCCCTCAGTCCCTTGCCATCCACTGTCCCACTTCCTCCCTCCCCATTGCACTCTGTGCTGCTCTCGTCAGCCCTTTGTCCCCATGATGACCTGGAATTACTCTCATCCAGATCATCAGTGACTTGCATCTTGCCAAAGCCAAGGTCCACTCTCTGACCTCTTTTCTCAGTGGCTTTTGTCACACTGCCTCCTCCTTTAAAAACTTTGCCAGACTTCTCTGACTCCACCTTCCCTGGGTTTTCCTGCTGCTCCCTGGCCACTCCTCCTCCAAAGGACAGTTGACTCAGAGGTCTGTCTTTGGCTCTCTGGTCATAATCTTTTTGCACTCCCCAAATGGCTTTTACACAGTTCCACGGGTACACACACCCTCTATTGTTTGATGAATCTCAGCTCAATTCCAGGCAAGACCTCTCCTTGGAAATCCAGACTCATGTATTTACCTACCTAGTATTTCCACCTGGATGCCTAATGAGCATCTCACAGGTAATCTGGGCTCTAATCTCACTGAAATGTCTTTCCCAAGGTGTCCCAGCATACATAGATGGCACCCAGCCACCCAACTGTCCAGACTGAATCGTCTGTCTCTTTCTCATACCCGACATCCTGCCAGGGCTACCTCCAAAGTAAACCCACATCTCCATTTTGACCATTTCACCATCACAGTCCTTGACTGAGCCACTGTCATCTGGAGCCCAGACTATCCTAACTAGTTCACCACCACCACCACGATCATCTCCATATGCCCCTGCAGTTTATCTTGTCACATTGCACTTAGGGACATCTTGCCAAGCATAAATAAGACGCGTCACTCCCTTGCTTAAAATCCTCCCAGGCTTGCCTTTGCACTTGGAATAAACTTCAAACCCCTGAGGGCAGCGGGGGACTTAGGAGGTGCAGCACCTCCCTTCCCCTCCAGCAGCAGCTACCGCTTCTTCCTCCCTCCTCACTGCATCCCAGCCACAGTTGCCTTCTCTCTGTGCCTTGACTAGCCCACATCCGAGCTGGGTCAGAGCCTCTGGTGGCTTTTCTGCTTGGAATTGGCCCCCTACAAGGTCTTCACATGCTATCCCCTTTTCACCATTCAGGATCCAGCTCAGCTGTCACCTCCCCAAGGAAGCCCTCCCCAGCCACCCTGCACTCAGCAGTCCCTCTGGGCCCACTCTGTCCCACCATCCTATTTTATTTTCTTCACAGCGCGTCTCAGTTCCTGAAATCACCTGATTTATGTATGTGCTTACATGGGTACAGTTGGTCTCCTCTCTCTGGCCCTCAGCTCCTCAGGTCATTTGACGATGTCAAATTCATTGTCCTGTCCAGAGTCTAGTACAATGCCCAGCTCAGAGTAGGCATCCTCTTTGATAATTGACTGTCTGCCTATGGTCATAGCCACCTCGATATCAAAGACCAAAAGGGTTTTTCAAGATAAACAGCCATGAAATGAGCTTCCCAGGCCCTGTAAACACCCCTAGGTCCCAGGCCCTGTAAACACCCCTAGGTATCATCTGTTTGCTGGCAGTTTCCCGATTCAAAAGGAGCTGCTGTGCTCTTTCTTTCCTTCCCTCCCTCCCTCCCTCCCTCCCTCCCTTCCTTCCTTCCTTCCTTCCTTCCTTTTGTTCAATACTTAGCAAGCACCCTCTGTGTGTCAAGCACTATTCCAATGACTGGGTAAAAGAGACCCACAAAATGTATACCATTCCCGCTCTCATAAAAAACACATGCTAGCACAGTGGCTCACACCTGTAATCCCAGCACCCTGGGAGGCCAAGGCAGGTGGATTGCTTGAGTTCAGGAGTTCAAGACCAGCCTGAGCAAAAGTGAGACCCCATCTCTAAGAAAATAGCCAGGCATGTGGCGGGCACCTGTAATCCCAGCTACTCAAGAGGCTGAGACAAGAGAATCGCTTGAGCCCATGCTTTTGAAGTTGCTGTGAGCTGTGACACCACAGCACTCTGCCCAGGGTGACAGAGTGAGATGAGACTCTGTCTCAAAATCAAAATAAAGGCTCGGCACCTGTAGCACAGCGGTTACAGCACCAGCCACATACACCAAGGCTGGTGGGTTCAAAACGGGCCCAGGCCAGCTAAACAACAATGACAACTGCAACAAAAAATAGCCCAGTGTGGTGGTGGACACCTGTAGTCCTGGCTACTTGGGAGGCTGAGGCAAGAGAATTGCTTGAGCCCAAGAGTTTGAACTTGCTGTGAGCTGTGACGTCATTACACTCTACTGAGGACAACATAGTGAGACTCTATCTCAAATAAATAAATAAATAAAATGAAAAATAAAAACAACAACACACAGTAGGCCAGAAGTATGGCTCATGCCTGTAGTCCTAGCACTCTGGGAGGCCGAGGAGGGCAGAATGCTTAAGCTCAGGAGTTCAAGATCAGCCTAAGCAAGAGCCAGACCCTGTGAACACCTGTCTCTACTAAAAGTAGAAAAATTAGCCATGTGTGGGAGTATGCACCTGTAGTCCCAGCCACTTGGGAGCCAGAGACAAGGTACTGCTGGAGCCCAGGAGTATGATGTTGAAGTAAACTGTGACGATGCCACTACTCTCTAACCTGGGTGACAGAGTGAGACCCTGTCTCAAAGAAACAAAAACAGAAAACACATTAATCCAACAATCCCAGAACTGAGTCTGTGGTCACAGCATGTGTAATATTAGAGAGCCATGGTGGGGCAGGAACTGCTTTAGATAGGGCGGTCAGGCAGGGTGTCTCTGAGGAGATGACACTGAGCTGATTCCAGAAGAGTAAGGAGTCTGCCCTGCAAAGAGCAGGGGAAAGTGTGCTCCCAGCAGAAAGGCCAATGTATGCAAAAACCTGGAGGAGGGAAGGAGCTAGGGGGCTCGAGAGACCTAAAAGACACCCCGCCTTGCTTCAAAATCCCTAAGATTCATAAAAGAAGGCGTACTCATTTCCTCAGGCTGCTGTAACAAATAGGGTGGCTTAAAACAACAGGAATTTATTTTCCTAGAGCTCTGGAGGCCAGAAGTCTGACATCGAGGTGTCTGTGGAGTTGGTTCCTCCTGGAGGCTCTGAGAGAGAACCGGCCCCACGCCCTCTCCTAGCTCTGGGTAGCCGCTGACAGTCCTTGGTATCCTGCGGCCCAGTCTCTCTTCTCTGTCTCTGCCTTCATACAGCCTTTCTCCTGTGTCTATGCGTGTCCTCCTTTTCTGTCCCTGATAAGGACACTCTTCATTTGATTTAGGGCTGGCTCTAAAGTAGATGAGACTAGGATGGTGTCCTCTCCAGATCCTTATATGTTAATTACATACACCACCACCACCCCACTGGTTCCAAACAAGGTCACATTCTGAGGTTCTGGGTGGACAAATCTTTTGGCAGGAACAGTTCAGCCCACTACAGAGGATATATTCCTAGACTTTCTTATCTGTGAGGGATCTCAGAGACGCAGAGGCCAGCTGAAACAGCACATCTCAAACCGTGTTTCCTTTTTTAAAGGATCTGTGTTCACATCAATCTGAAAAATGTCCCATAAGGATCCCAGGCTGACAGCTTCACAATTCACCTTAGTGCATTAAAGGGCTGAGAATTCA
Organism: Otolemur garnettii; assembly: GCF_000181295.1. Taxonomy (NCBI): domain Eukaryota; kingdom Metazoa; phylum Chordata; class Mammalia; order Primates; family Galagidae; genus Otolemur; species Otolemur garnettii. The sequence continues at coordinate 28,310,594 of NW_003852413.1, forward strand.
CAGTAAAGAAGCCAACTTATCGTTACTTTTAAAGCATCGTTTTCCTAGTTTATTTCGTCATAGAGCTCCATTTTCCTTCTCATAATCCCTGTTAAGTTTTGAGAACATGTCATCCCATGGAAATTTGAGAGTAATGCTGATGTCGTCCAACCTCACCGTATTATAGACAAGAGGATCAACACCCAGTGTCACACAGGAGGGTCCCAAGATGGACTGAAAACTCAGTCTCCTCAAAATGATCGAAATGGTGACACACGAGTGGTTGACACGGGGGACAAAGTGGGTGTGACTCTCTGGAGATCCCAACAGGGAGATCTTTGGGATGATCGGACAATTCAATATCTTACTTGAAGTGGTAGTTACACAAATTTACTCATGTGACAAAATAAAATGGAATTATGGACACACACATTGTATCCATGTCAATTTCCTTGTTTTGATACTGTACCTGAAAGGCCAATATCAGTCATTACCATTACAGAAGATGTAACCTTGGGAACAACTGGATGAAAGTAACTTGGGACGGCTTTCTACTGTTTTTGCAACTTCTTAGGAATATATAATGATTTCAAAATAAAAAGTTAAAAAAAAAAGTTTCCTGCCAGGCACGGTGGCTTATGCCTATAATCCTAGCACTCGGAAAGACCAAGGGAGGAGGATTGCTTGAGCTCAGGAGTTTGAGACCAGCCTGAGCAAGACCCCAGCACTCCTAAAAATAGAAAACACTAGCCAGGCATTGTGGCAGGTGCCTGTAATCCCAGCTACTCAGGAGGCTGAGGCAAGAGGATCGTTTGAGCCCAAGAGTTTGAGGTTGCTGTGAGCTACGATGCCGCAGCACTCTGCCCGGGGTGATAGAACGAGACTCTGTCTCAAAAGAAAAAAATGTTTCCTGTCTTCAGGTTCAAGAGTTTTATATGTTGTCAAAGATCATTAGACCAAATTCAGGTTTATGCTACCAGCTATGTGCTCCCAAGGCCCAATGAATGACACACTTTATGGCCTTTTATAGTTTATTTAAATTGCAGTCATTAGGGCACAGGGGGTAGAAATTTGCTGATGCTTCACTGCAGTGATGAATGCAAAGACCAGCAGACTTTCCTTCTCCTTCTCATCTGACTTCCCTGTATCTTGTATCCAAGTGTGTGACTTCTGCTCACACCAGAGATGCACAGACAGGAGAAAGAGGAGATAGACCATAGCTTCTTGCTCATCTAGCTGTACCTCTGTGGAGCAGGATTATAGTTTAAGTTTATCCACTTGAGAGAATTCAACTGTGTTAGCTGATAACTGGCCAATAATTCATTCAAAATTTGCTTTAGTTTCCTGCCAACATGTTCACAGCACAAAGGATATTAAGAACATTGATTAGAGGCTTAAGGAGACAATTTTGTGTTGTGACACAGCAATAGCAGAATCTTTGTCGACAATTCAATTCAGAACATGTTATGCTACGCAGAGTTTTGCCACATGCCCAGCTCCCTGGCTTTTCTTGGAACTGTCTCCGTGTGCCCCTTCATATGGTGACTGTGAGACTGGGGACAGCCATTTTGCATATTGTGACTCTGCTTCTCTGACCATAGTTCATTGGTTCAGGGTGGACACTGATCCAATCTGGGCCAATCAGAGCCCTTCCTGGAGCCCTTTAAATTTAGAGCTGGGTCCCATTTCTACACTGCTCAGGTAGGGCTGTGAGGTGGAGAACCCGCTGGTGGCCCTGGCAACCACTGCATGGAGAAACCTGGTTGAGTGAAAAGGAATGAGGCCAACATTCAAAGGAAAGTGAAGACAGGAAACAGAGTAAGTCCTGATAACCTTCCAATTACTGGTTCTGTTTGTTCCTGAGATCCAGCTGCCTTTTTTTTTTTTTTTTTTTTTGAGACAGAGTCTCACTCTGTTGCTCAGGATACAATGCTGTGAATCATACCTCACAGCAACCTCAGTCTGTTAGGCTCAAGCAATCCTCTTGCCTCAGCGTCCCAAGCAGTTGGGACTTCAGGCATCTGCCAAGATGACCAGCTACCTTTTTTTTTTAGTAGAGGTGGAATCTCACTGTTGCTCAGGCTGGTCTTAAACTCCTGAGCTCAAGCTATCCACCGCCCTCCTCGGCCTCTCAGAGTGCTAGGATTACAGGCCTGAGCCACTGTGCCCCGCCTTTCCATAACCTGGCTACTCCACCCATACTTGGCAGCCAAAAAGTAATACATCTCTCATATTTGCTCAAGCTAGTTCCAGTCGGTTTATTGTCACTTACACCCAAGGAGCCCAGAGTGGCCTCCCGCGCCAACTCCCTCACTTTACAGGTGAAGGATCTGTCAATTCTGAGCAAGGCCGTGATCTCCCTAAGGCTGAGGCCAGTGAGTGGCGAGGCTAGAGTTCAATTCCAAGTTTCCCGATGGAGGGGGGTTCTCATTTGTTCTGCACAGCTGCTGTTCCTGCCATGCCTCATGACATTTCCAAAGCCTGTGGAGCTTTCCAAGGCCCTCAGTTGGAGGGAAATGTGTCTGTACCTGCTCCTATCTACAAAACAAAAGGGGGAAAGATAAAAATAGAAGACTGCTGAAACATAACTGGAGACTTGGGACCTGGGACCAGGAGGATTGATACAGAAAAACGAAAACGGCAAGAACAAAGTCAGATGTGCTGGCGGTGAAAACTAAAAGGGCCCCACACTCTATTTGTGGCTGAGCTCTCACACAAGGAAGACAGGATCAAGGGAGGCCTTCACCTCTTTGCAAAACTCTCCTGCAGGATTCAGATTAAGCTGAGCCAATAAAGATCCTCCTAACTGAGGCTAAAAAGAGATCAGAGGCCTCCTGCCTATGAGTCCCCAAGTCTTCCAGCCCTCTGAGGTCACCCTTACCTTTAACATTAAGTAAGATGTCTCCAGGGAGCGTGAGAAGCCTTTTCTGCGTAGCCACACGGTTCCTTGCCAGCCCCCTCAGCTCTGGCAGCTGCCATTCTTCTCCTACCAACTCCCCAGCCCACCCTAGACCCAGCCCTCCCTCCTGCTCCCCACCACCCACCCACGCACTGCTGACCAAGCTGCTCTGCGTGTCTGACTTTTTCTGAAGATTCAGAGCAACAGAGAAGGGTGAGATGGGCCTTGGCAGGTGTTCAGGAGTTTTGGCTCTTCCTGGGCCACTTAATATGTGTGAGAGATGATAACGGAGAGGGCCTACTACCTCGGACTGGTCCCTGCTAAACAGATGACCCAATGGCCAGCCTGGAAGCACACAGCGAGATGGTGTCTATGGCCAGGAAAGAAGCTGTCTCCAGACTAGTGTGTGCTAGATCCCAGCGTGTGCTAGTGTGTGCTCTGTGTGGGCAGGTTTGACGAGCAGTGGCTGAGGAATAAGTGGTGAGCCACCTGAGACTTGAGCCACCTAAGACTTGCCAGATCTTCACCCAGGACAGGGAGAATCCTTGGGCCTCCATTACCAAGAATCTGGGGGGAGGACCCAAGAAGCCGCAATCTCTGACATCATCAGCCCCTTGCCCACTGAGCCTCTCACAGTTAAATAGTACTTTAATTGAGGTCCTAGGCAGACGGCAGCATCTAGGCAGCCTCAAACCCCACCCTCTGTAGAACCTGCCACATCGCAAATCATATAGATGGTGTATTCTCATCACCCCCGACTATACCCACCTAAGGTATACCTGCCTGATACCTGCAGTGAGGTCTCTCTTCCTCTCCTGTGTGCCCCAAAGAACTCCAAACTCCAGCCTGCAGCCCATCCTGAAGAGCATTTTAAGGCTTTTTATCTTGATACTTTCCATTCTTATGAGGTCTTGCCTTCTGTGAACAAACCCTTTTATCAAGGTGCTTTTTCTAATCCAAAGAGTAATTGTCTTTCTTTTTTGTTGTTGTTGTTGTTGTTGTGTGTGTGTGTGTGTTTGTTTTTGTTTTTGAGACAGTCTCACTTTGTCCCACTCGTTAAGTGCTGGGCGTCAGAGCTCACAGCAACCTCTTGGGCTTAAGCAATTCTCTTGCCTCAGCTTTCCTAATAGCTGGGGCTACAGGTGCCTGCCACAATGCCCAGCTACTTTTTAGAGATGAGGTCTAGCTCTAGCTCAGGCTGATCTTGAACTTGTGAGCTCAGGCTATCCACCCACCTCGGCCTCCCAGAGTGCTAGGATTACAGGCGTGAGCCACCGCACCTGCCCATAATCATCTTTCTAAAAGCAATTCTGCCTGATTTTGGACAACAAATGCAACTCACAGACCCTTGCATAAGCTCTTAAATAGCAAGAAATTTCCCCTTCATCTGAAAAAATGTGAAACTAATTCATACATGTAATTATTCTCGTTCCCATAACCCACATTGGGATACGATCTGATAGTAACACCAATTCTTTGAGGTCAGAACTATCCTAGAAAATACAGGATGCAGTGTCCTCAAATCTATTTTCCATATACTTATCTACCATTCACATTTGATATGGATCTGTTCCTTGACTGTCTTTTACCTGGAAAGCATCAGGACTCTTGAGGTAGCCTTGCAGAGTCTCAGTTACAGGAAAAACCTTGGTATAAGCAAGAGAATCAGGTGGGTTTAATTTCAAGAATTCTCAGCGGTCTCTCTGACAATTATCTGTCCCAACCAGGTTCCTCAGAGACAGCCTGAGACAGCGCCTCTTCCCAGGTGGCTGAGGCCCTCCAGACACAACGGGGTGGACGATGGGCCACCGTTCCTTTCCTCGGCTTCTCTGTCTTTTGCGGTCCTGTTTGGTTCCAGTTCTACCAGGCCCTCTGCCCGAGACACACAGGGCTCATGACTCCTCCAGCTCAGATTCCATTGCAGGCTTCTAATCCTGGCCAAGACGGGTAGCACACCTACGACACTCCACTACTGGCTCTGGCCCGCTGCAGTGGGCAGCGTCCAGACAGCCTGTGAGCAGTCAGGGGAGTACCTGCCTGGTCATGAAGACTTCCTGTTTTTTCTGCCTTCCAGATGCAACTAAAATCAAGCCTTGATGGCCCTCAGTTCTTCTTTACTAAAATGTAAGTATTTTTTTGGAGACAGAGTCTCACTTTGTCACCCTGGGTAGTGTCACAGCTCGCAGCAACCTCAAACTCTTGGGCTCAAGAGATTCTCTCGCCCCAGCCTCCCAAGTGGCTGGGACTGCAGATGCCCACCACAACGCCCAGCTATTTTTAGAGACGGGGTCTTACTGTTGTTCAGGCTAGTCTCAAACTCCTGAGTTCAAGCAATCCACCTTCCTTGGTCTCCCAGAGTGCTAGGATTACACACATGAGCCACCGAGATCTGAGTATTTTATCCCCTTGATGCTTAAAAAAGTCTTAAAGCCGAATTTCTGTAGCCAGAGCACACTGTTTTCATAAAGCTGCCTGCAGTCTCAGAATGTGGCTGGAGGGCACATTCTAAACATAAGATCCATAGACCTCCAGTAGATTCCTGGATAGATTTCAAGGCGTCTGTGAGCAGAAATGGGAAAAACATTTCATCTTGATTTTCACAGACCTGTAACTGAAATTTAGCATTCCCTTCCATGGAAAGGTGGTCAACAAACCACAGAGTCACCAGTGTCGGTGAATTTGTCACATGGATCACTCTTGGTAGAGTGCTATGGTGTCACAGCTCACAGCAACCTCAAACTCCTGGGCTGAAGCAATTCTCTTGCCTCAGCCTCGCAAGTAGCTGGGACCACAGGTGCCTGCCACAACACTCAGCTACTTTTTTTGTTGCAGTTGTCATTGTTGTTTTAGCAGACCTTGGCCAGGTTGGAACCTGTCAGCCTGGGTATATGTGGCCAGCGCTCTACCCCCTGAGCTGAGGAAACCACAGCTATTTTATGTCACTTTATAATTGTTGCAAGTATCTGCAAAAATCATTTACACTCAAAACCACTTTCCAATTAGCTTAGTTACTAGACTTATCACTAGATTTCATGACTCAGTGTTTTCATCAAGCAGCAAATGTGTTACTTTATCACAATGTTTCCAAATATTTTTATTATTGCATTTTAATGTAATTTGCTTATTTTGTATGAATGTATTTTATTCTGTGCATTTAGGCATTATTCTGAGAAGTCCATAGGTTTCACCTGGCTGCCAGAGGAGTCTAGGGCAAAAAAAAGTATTCTTGTACTCTGGGAGAAGGCTTCTAACCTAAGAATATTTCTTGGGGAGAGATCTACTTTTCTCTCTCTCTCTTTTTAAGGAAAGCAAAGCTGAATGGATTAAAAGAAAAAAATACCATCACTTCGTATTTAAGGACCCACAGACTAAGAGTGAATAGAAAAGATAGCGCATCCAAATAGAAACCAGGAGAAAGTAGGGATAGTTGTATTTAAATTGAATAGCTACAGTTGGGTGGCGTCTGTGGCTCAGTGGGTAGGGCGCCAGCCCCATATACTGAGGGTGGCGGGTTCAAACCCAGCCCCAGCCAAACTGTAACAAAAAATAGCCGTGTGTTGTGGTGGGCACCTGTGGTCTCAGCTACTCGGGAGGCTGAGGCAGGAGAATCGCCTAAGCCCAGGAGTTGGAGGTTGCTGTGAGCTGTGATGCCACAGCACTCTACCGAGGGCGACAAACAGACTCTGTCTCTACAAAAAAAAAAAAAAAAAAAAATACCTACAGTTTTGTTAAAAACTGCAAAAAGAGGCCAAGGAAATTGTTATATAATGATAAAAGGCTCAATTCGTCAAAGGGATATGATGATTATAAATATGCACACACCCAACATCAGATCACCTTAATATATAAAGCAAATATTAATAGATCTGAGGGGAGAGATAGACTAATATAATCAAAGCAGAGACCTTTAGTACCTCACTTTCAGCAATGGACAGATTGTCCAGACAGAAAATCAATAAGGAAACATTAGACTTAAACTACACGTACCAAATGGACCTAACAGACGTACACAGAACATTCCATCCACCAGCAGCAGAGTGCACGTTGTCCTCCGAGCACATGGAACATTCTGCAGGACAGATCATGTGTTAGGGCCCCAAGCAAGTCTTAACAAATTTAAGAAGATTGCAAAGATCAAATATCTTTTCCAAGCACAATGGTATGAACCTAGAAATCAATGACAGGAGGAATTTTGGAAAATTCCTAAATGTATGGAAATTAAACAACACGACCCTGACCAACCCATGGGTTAAAGAAGAAATTAAAAGACAAATTTTAAAATAACCTTGAGAGAGACAAAACGAACACACCACATACCAAAACTTAAGGGATGCAGCAGAAATAGTTCCAGGAGGGAAGTTTATAGCAATAAACACCAACATCGCCACAGAAGAAAGCCCTCAAACAGCCTAACATTACACCCCAGAAGACTAGAAAAAGACAAATACACTAAGGCCAAAGTTATCAAGAGGAGGGAAATAATAAAATAGGAGCAGAAATAAACGAAATAGAGCCTTGAAAAACAATAGGAAAGAGCCGTGAAACTGAGATGGTTTTTTAAAAACTGTAAACAAAATTGACACATTTTTCGCTAGACAAGGAAAGCAAAAATTGTTTGCTTGGGAGATAACATCTGTTTATGCAAAGAGACCTCTGAATTGTAATAAAGAGGGCCCTGGGGGATCCGGCGTTCCTAAGGGGTTGTGACAAGCCTGTCTTTCCATGTGCTTGCTACCTGTGCCCTTGGATCTGTCACATGGCTGTCAGCGTGCTCAGCCTGTGCCTTCACATTCCCACAACATGTCTGGGACATCCTGTCACTTGGGGCACATATGTCTACGAGTGCATTACACATTGTCTTCAAAGCTTCGGCATGTTTTGGTCCAGGGCCTGCCATGGTTGGTCACATGTCCCCCACAGGTGCACCCCACGTTCACATATGAACCTCACATACGTTTCACTTGTCCCTTGGGGTAATACCACCCTCAGAGGCCTAGCATGTGTTTGACATGTAACCATCAGGGTGTTCATTCATTCATTCATTATTGAGTTCCTATCAGTGGCAGGTCACTGTTTTAGGCTCGGCAGATAAAGCAGTGAACAAAACAGACAGGAACACTGTCTCCACAGAGCCTATAGTCAAGGCAATAAATGTAACAATAACAGGATAGTAAACATACAAAGAAATCAATATGTATAATAAGTTATATAGTACGTGAGAAGGTGATGAGGGCAAAGTCAGGGAGTTCAGAGCTGCGGGGCAGAGAGGACACAGCTGTGAACAGGGAGGCCAGGGGAGGCCCCTGGAAGTCATTTGAGCAAAGACCTGAAGGTGACAGATAGAAAGAGCCTCAAAGATGCTGAGGGGGATCCAGCAGGGGGACAGTTGGAGCAAAAGCTGGAGGCAGGAGCTTGTCTGGTGTGCTGGGAGGCTGTGAAGGAGGTCAGTGCGTCTGGAGGGGAGCAAATCCTCAGAAACCACATAGGCCTGAACCAGTTTTCCCAGTCCGAGGGATTTCAAGTTTCCTATTTTCCTCAGCCTTCAGTAGGGTTTAGCATAAATGCATCTGTGGGCACAGAGCTTGCAGCTGGGACAACTGGAAGCCACTGACCACTGCAGCCCCAGATCATTTTAATACACTCTGGTGAGCTTAATCTCAAGGACAAACCAGAAACCCTCCTCTCTGTAAACAGGAATACGGCAGCTGGGCCGGAAAAGGAAAAGTATTTCACCCAGGGGAGGCTGAGGCATGTAGAAGAAAGGATTGAAGGCTGGGCACAGTGGCTCGTGCCTGTAATCCTAGCGCTCTGGGAGGCTGAGGTGGGTGGATTGTCTGAGCTCACAGGTTCAAGACCAGCCTGAGCAAGAGCGAGACCCCGTCTCAAAAAAGAGTCAGGTGGGGCAGCGCCTGTGGCTCAAAGGAGCAGGGCGCCAGCCCCATATACCGGAGGTGGTGGGTACAAACCCATCCCTGACCAAAAACTGCAAAAAAAGAGAAAAAGTCGGGTGTTGTGGTGAATGCCTGTAGTCCCAGCTACTTCGGAGGCTGAGGCAAGAGAATGACTTAAGCCTAAGAGTTTGAGGTTGCTGTGAGCTGTGATGCCACAGCACTCTACCGAGGGTTACAAAGTGAGACCCTCTCTCTCAAAAAAAAAAAAAAAAAAAAAAAAAAAAAGAAAGAAAGAAAGAAAGAAAAGAAAGGATTCAGACTTTCCGTCCAGCTTTTTTCACGTAAACTGAAGGAGAGCCACCATGGCAGTCATGTTGAACCTGTTTTCACATGTGTCAAACAGGATAAGACCCCCACAGGTTTGTGAGGACAGAACATAAAGTAAATTTTCAGCCTCAGCCCAAGCCTGACCCTAAGGCTGGCTTATTTCATGCCACTGCCTCCTTTACTGGCCCAGAATGCCCAGAGTGTTTCTCCTTTGACCTTTGCTGCCTTGACACTGTAAATTTAGCACCTGAGGTTCAGCTCAGGTGACAGGTAAGATCTTTGCATGGCTTCTGATCTATTTTTAATCCTGAATTTCCTCCACGTAGCATGAGGTTTCAATTCTTCTTAGAAAAAAATATGAAGCCTAAATCTTAAAGAAATAAAATGCAAGTCTTAATTGGCACAGTTTATCTTATAGCTGATTAAAGGGACATTAAAAACAAGTGCCCACCTGTCACCAAGTCTGTGGGTGGCCGCCCTCTAGGACTCCTTGTCTTCTGCTGCCATCTCCTGGAGACAGAAGGGACTGCAGCAACACAGAGCAACAGAGACCCACAGAAAGGGAACCCATTCCTTGTGGGCAGTGGAGTGACTTGAAAAGCTGGTTTCCAGGCCCATTCTGGTGCATAAGAGGGCTCAGTGACAAAGAAGAGAGTTTTAACTGATAGCTCTAGTTTTGCCCCCTTCCCAAGGCAGAGCTGCACTTTAGGGACAAGATCATATTCAAGCCTAGAGCCTGAGGTCTAAATCCAAGGTGGTTTAGAGCCCAGCTCATAGTGTAGTCCTTGAACCAGCAGCCTCAAGGTCACTTGGGGGTTTGTGGGAAATGCAGGCTCTCTGCCTCAAACAGATACCACCTGCCTGGCAGTGCCAGCTTCTGAGGGACTAGCTAGGAACACACTACCTCCCAATTTCCCAGGAGGACACATTAAGACAGCTTCATTCCAACTGGAAATCACAGCATTGTTTCTTCCTGGTTAGAAAAGTTCTATTTGCTCACTTGTAAAGAAATTCAAACAATATAGGATCATTTAAAGAAGTCAGCAATAGATCGGCGTACGGCCTACAGATATATGAAAAAATGCTCACCATCCTTAATCATCAGAGAAATGCAAATCAAAACTACCTTGAGATATCATCTAACTCCAGTGAGATTAGCCCATATCACAAAATCCCAAAACCAGAGATGCTGGCGTGGATGTAGAGAAAAGGGAACACT